>NC_141017.1:21865127-22445127 GCF_052327205.1 Somniosus microcephalus | reverse complement strand
TCTTCTGATCCACCATTTTACAGGGGTACTGTGTCTCTCCCACGCTGCTGGTAGTCATTGCATTGCATTACCCTCAACTGGCAGTCCTGTACTTAATCAAGCATCTTCCACCATCCATTTAAGACAACATTCTGTAGGTGACTACCCAATTACTGTACACTGCACATTTCTTGATTTTTTAAAATTTTACTTTGTTAAAAATAGCCTCGGTAGATAACCCTCTCCGTCATCCGGAATTTTTGATCAACCGGCAACACGTCGGTGCCGAATACCGAAGAGTTTCCTGTATATTACAGGGAATCCAAGCCTAGTTTATGTAATCTCTCCTCCATAATTTAACGCTTGGAGCCTTGGTAACACTCTGGTGAATCTGCACTGCACTCCTTCCAAGGCCAAGATATCCTTTCTTAGGTGCGGTGCCCAGAACTGTACACAGTACTCTAGAACAGGGCATTGTGTAGCTGCAGCAAAACGTCCTCCCCTTTTATATTCTAGCCCTCTAGATATAAAGGCTAACATGCCATTAGCCTTTTTGATTATTTTTTGTACCTGACCCCACTGCATTTTAGTGATGTGTGTGCATGGACCCCTAAATCCCTTTGGATTTCCACTGTGCCTAGCTTTTCACCATTTAAAAAATGCTCGGATCTATCCTTTTTTGGTTCATAATGGATGATCTCACACTTACCTGTGTTGAAATCCATTTGCCACAGTTTTTGCCCACTCACTTAATCTGTCAGTGTCCCCGTGTAATTTTATGTTCCCGTCTACACTACTTACCATGCCACCAATCTTCGTGTCATTGGCAAACTTGGATGTATGGCTTTCTCTTACGTTATCTAAGTCATTCATAAATATAGTGAATAGTTGAGGCCCCAGCACAGATCCTTGTGGGACACCACCTGCCACTTCCTTCCAGTTCAAGTACATACCCATTATCCCTACTCTCTGTCTTCTACCGCCGAATCAATCTCCTAACCAGGTCAATAATTTGCCTCCAATTCCATGAGCTTTCATTTTAGCTAACAGTCTCTTATGTGGAACCTTATCGAATGCCTTCTGGAAGTCCATAAAACCTACAGGAAACTCTCGTTTAAACGGCACCTAAATATCCGGAATTCTTTATTAGCCGGCAAAATTCATACTCCGAAAACACCTCAATAACCGGCAATGTTGCCGAGTCCGCAAGTCCGAGTCTCCCGCGGTGGCCAAGTTCGTCAGTGGGGGTAGTTCTCCAAACTGCCACTACTCGGCTTCTTGGCGCTGTCAGAAGTCCGAACACCTCAATAACAGGAGTCGGACTCTTTGTTAAAAATAGCCTCGGTAGATAACCCTCTCCGTCATCTGGAATTTTTAATCAACCGGCAACACGCCGGTTCCCGTCGGTGCCGGATACCAGAGAGTTCCCTGTACATCCATAGACATTCCCGTGTCTACTACGTCAGTTACGTCCTCAAAAAAAATTCAGTTTGGTTCGTTAGACATGACCTGCCGTTTACAAATCCATGTTAGTTCTCTCGAATCATCTCAAATTTCTCCAAGTGCTCAGCCACTCCGTCTTTAATTGTAGATTCCAATAACTTCCCCACAACAGATGATAGACGAACCATTCTATAATTTCCTGGTACAAAAGCAAAATATTGCGGATGCTGGAAATCTGAAATAGAAACCGCACCTGTGGAGAGGAAAACAGAGTTAACGTTTCGGGTTGGTGACCATTCCTCAGAATTGGAGCGGCACCTGCTTAAGACCTGTTACATCTCTAACCTTTTCCAGTTCTGACGAAAGGTAGCTCTCGGGTACTTTGCCCCAAGTGGTCATTCTTCATGTGCGACCCTAGATGGTGAGCGTCATCGGGTTATTCATTCCCCCCCCCCCCCCCACCGGGATGGGGGGGGGGAAAACGGCATTACAGCTGTGCCCAATCCTGTTCCCATCCAACGCGTGCGCGCACACTTTTATTAGGGGTTGCTAGATAGTAAACAGGAGCAGGAAGCTTATCCTTTGTTTTTTGTCCCCTTTCCCCCCATCTCTCAAAACTCAGGGGTACTGCTGCCAATTGGAGTCTCCTTACTTCCTCCCCGATTGATTTCAGCTAACCCGATTCACAGACCTGGGAATCGAACCTGGCTCCTTCCTGGTTTGTATATCTCAGCTACTCATTGCCTTTAGCAAATGGGTCCTCAGCGAGATGGAAGCCCTTACTGTGCGGAGTTCTATGAAACGAATTGTTCTGTGCTAGCTCTGTAGTCCCGAGGAGACTTGTACACTTTGTGATTCTGTGGACAGAAATGGGGTCATCCTGCCACGGTGGTATCACAGCTAGGCTACGATAGAATATAAGTAGAGTATGATGCCTATTGTGTGGTCCCCCTGCAGCCTCTCCAGGGACCCCTGGGGATGGGGGAGAGTGCGGGGGGGGCATGGTGCAATAATTCACTGTTTGAAATGCCCTGGATTACTCTAGTCTGCCTCCTAAATTGAATTAATATATAGCTAATGCTTTTGCAGTGTAAGTGTGTATGATCTTTTCCTTGTAATGCTTTAAGTGGAGTGCAGATACAGTTCACTGGGAAATGAAACCCCGTAACAAATTATTAGTGTGGCAGCTTATTTTTTGGAGCTTTGGACTCTGCTGTGATCTATACTCCAAGCTACAGGCACCATCTAATTCGACTTTTTATAGGCAAAAAAAAAGTAAAGGTTAGAAAAAAATTTTTTTTAAATCAGCGACTAATATAAACACAGAAAATACTGGGGAAACAGCAGGTCAGTCAATGTCTGAAAGAGGTTATGGTCTTGGTTGGGGCTCGATGAAAGGTCCCACCCACCCCGAAACATTGCCTTTTCCTTCCAGACATTGACTTTCTGTGTGGGTGGGTCCAGGGTTTTCTGTTTTCATGTAAAAACAGTCTCTGGGAACCACAGGAAAATCTTATACGAGAGGTTAATGCTCTCGGAGATACTCCCCGAGTCTCTGCGTTAATAATATCCCCGGTGTCTCGCCTTGTGCAGTGTTGTTACCAGGGTTTCGGTGGGCGTGTGAAATTTTGGTGCTACAGGCCAGTCGACTAAAGCGCCCGGCAGAGGAAGTGCAGGTTTTGTCACTCTAAGCTTGGATTGTGTCTGGAGCGACTTGTTAGTATAATAAGGAGAGGGGAAGCTGCCACGTTGAGTGGGTTAACTGATGTTCAGCAGCAGTCGCCAAAACTTTCTTGGACTGATTAGCCAGTCATCAGGACATGAGAGAGAGGAGTCGGCCATTCGGCCCTTCCAGCCTGCTCCACCATTCAACAAGATCATGGCTGGTCTTCTACCTCAACTCCACCTTCCCGCACTATCTCCGTACCCCTTAATATGCTCAGCTTTTTAATCAAAGGCTGAAGTTATCAGATATATTTAGCGAAATGGTGATCCTGAATTACCTTATTATTATAAATTGGGAAATTTATGCAGGGCTAAATTATTTTTGTTTGAGAGCTCGGGACAAATTCCTGCTTTTAGTTTTCATCTTTAACAAGTGCTAAGATTATTGATGGGACAAATATTTGGGCTTTTTTCCCACGGCAAATGGGCTGACATTAACTGTGCTAAAATAAACCTTGTGAAAATCCAATTTTTGTTTTACAGTATCGTGCACTTCATGTGCACAATATAGTCCCAAGTTTATCAATAGCCGGGAAAGTTGGGTGGGAAGACCGAGGGAAAGTAAAGGAACGTTGCAGTATTGGTGACCCTTTTTAAGGTGCTTTTATATTGTATATGGATCATGTGCCTTTTCCAGCAGTCTCTCTTAACAGTGCCCTTGAGTAACCTGCCTTTTTCATCATTAACCAGTCTAGCGCCAAAAGAAGGTTTAACGGGAAACTCCAAGAATGCATCCCAGAAAGTGACCTGCTGCCCACAAAGGACCCCCACCTTCAAAAAAAGGGGGAAAGCCCCCACCATGTAATATTCCTAGATACATTTTTATAAGAGAGTATGGAACATTTTAGAAATCTTTCAAAGGGGAATCGAACGAGAATATTTCATTCACTTGGGTTAAGAGAAAGTAATGACGTTTGCTTTATTGAAAAACCTGAGCCAAGATATTAAGGGAGGTTGTGCAATGCAGCCATCCCCCTGCAGCAGTGAAATGCACTCCAGAATGTGTGTGCTTTTACTCAACTAGTGAGCGTCGGGCGCTCCCCTCTCTGCCTCATTCCATCCCGCACTGCTTAAAAGTCTTGCTAGCAGTGGCTGCTCTGCCCAAAAAAAACAGTCGAAAAGCAAACTTTGAGCTCCAGAACAGGCTAATTCCAACTTGCGGAGCTTCAGGGAGTCCTCATTCGTCCTGACTCGCTGGAAGTTCTTTGTTCTGCTTGTGGTCTCTTGATTGGAGCAATAAAGTGCTCCGTTGCATGGCCTGCACCAGGCTTCAAATATCTCTCCTCCTGTTGTGGAAGATTTATTTCCTTGAAGAATGGCGTCCTCCAATCTATCAGAAGATGAGCACCGACGCTGCAAATGAGATTTGTTTCGAGTAAGGCATTGTACTCCATTGCAGGACTGAACTGTTTCAAGAAACACTGGGCAGTACTATGACTCTGTACTGGATTAAAGGTGAAAATAGCCATCTCTCTAGGAGTGTCTCCAGCAGGTGAACTAAAGCCTCAAACCTTCAAGATGAGCATCTTCTGGTATCAAGTTCATGAAAGGAATCGGGAAAGTCAAGCCCTTTGTCTGACTCTCAACATTGCTGTGGGCCTTCAGCACCTTCTCCATCATCCTACCTGGGCCTGTTTCAATTTATGGCCTTAAATTTCTTGCACTTAAGGCGGTCACACCCGCGATTTAGTTTAGGTACATCAAGTCGAGTGTTTCCAAGATCTCATGGCAGATTCATCCTGTTTCTATTTGGCACTCATCGAATTTTATCTTGGAATTTCGCCTTTCCTATGAGGGTTGTGCTGTAATTGTTTCTGATGCAGGAATTGAGTGCCGATTTCACTGCATAATGTTCTTGAGAGTTCTGATGGATTGCAACAACAATTGAGAATTGCATAAATCTAGACACCATCTTGTTTGGAGAGTGTCACTTTGCAGAGTATTGTCATCATTTGCATCCCTTAATGAGCTGAAGGATCAACGACAAATGGAAGCTCATTGAATTCTAGCTGTGTTGAATCGCATTCAGAAGGTATGCCCGTGGAGCCGGTCTATTCTGGATTTGTTTTCAAAAGGAGAGACTTCGATTCTTCCATTCTTCATCCTTAAGGCAGACCGTCAGGCCAAATCAGAGTTAATCCACTTTGTTTCCTGATAACACTTTTGTATATTTGCTGTACGTGGATGATGAACAAAAAGGGCAAGAGAGTAAAATAGCCTCTCTCCAGTATGGTCTTCCTCATTGTGTAACAGAATGGGGACTGCTACCTGATGGGTTAATGTGATACTACACCGTACAGACCAGAATGTCTCCAGTTTGATCCAGAGTGTCTGCTTAGTCAGCTGATCCTAGCAATTGTGGTACTAGTTAGCTTCAGCCATCCTCGACAAGGGATTAGGAAAATAAATCCACCACGGTTTCCTCTCTTTATTGCACAGTGACCCCCCTCCGCCGTTGGAAAACAGGCATATGTGAATTGTTGGCTGAGAACAGAACTGGGTCAGTTGTGATGCCCCTGTAGTTGAATAGGCTCATACATGAAGAATAGTCTTTTGGTCAAGGCAGTGGCGGGCTGACAACCCTTGTGGAGCCATGCCCCAGCAGGAGAGAGAAACATTTGGTGGGGAGACTGGTTTGCAAGTGCAGTTTTGTGTAGTAGAGGAAGATTGTGTGGCCTTTGCCGTGTAGGAAGTGAGTTGCTCAGTAGTTTCACCCCAGTTGGATGGTTTGCCATTGGTTGGAAGCTATTGTCTTCGGTCCCGCCACAAACTCTGTCCCCTAGCCACTGATTCCATCCCCCTCCCTGTCAACTGAACCAGACAGTTCGCAACCTTGGTGTCGTATTTGACCCAGAGATGTGCTTCTGACTACATATCCTCTCCATCACCAAGACTGCCTACTTCCACCTCCGTAACATCGCCCGTCTCCGCCCTTGCCTCATCCTCTGCTGAAACCCTCATCTATGCCTTTGTTACCTCTAGACTTGACTATTCCAACGTTCTGCTGGCCGGCCTCTCATCTTCCACCCTCCATAACCTTGAGCTCATCCAAAACTCTGCTCTCCATATCGCACTCGCACCAAGTCCGATTCACCCGTCACCCTTGTGCTCGCTGACCTACATTGGTTCCCGGTCTGGCAACAGCTCAGTTTTAAAATTCTCAGCCTGGTTTTCAAAACCCTCAATGGCCTCGCCCCTCCCTATCTCTGTAAATCTCCTCTAGCCCAACAGCTCCCCGAGATATCTGCACTCCTCTAATTCTGCCCCATTACGCATCCACCATTGGCGGCCGTGCCTTCAGCTGCCCGGGCCCTAAGCTCTGGAATTCCCTCCCTCAACCTCTCCGCCTCTCTCCTCCTTTTTCAAGACGCTCCTTAAAACCCACTTCTTTGACCAAGCTTTTGGTCATCTGTCCTAGTATCTTGTGTAGCTCGGTGTCAAATCTTGTCTGATAATGTTCCTGTGAAGCGCCTTGGGACGTTTTACTAAGTAAAAGGTGCTATACAAATGCAAGTTGTTGTTGTTGTTATGCTTTGTCAGTTCCGAGTGTACATGGAGGATAAATTGCATTCAAAAGATAGGGACGACTTATCCCTGGCCCTGATATCTTTTGCCTTAATGGCACAATAAACATTCATCTGAATACTGAATTTGTTTCCTTTAATAGACCTTTTTAATAGATCTTAGTCCCAAGCATGAAATTAAATATGCAAAATTAGTAATTGGTTGGATCTGATTAAATTGCAATAATCTTTTATATTGATATAAAATGAGTACGTATATGATAGCTGCATCAATACAGATGTCTCCCAAGGCCATGCCCTTGGGGGGTCCTTGCATGCAGCCTATTACCAAGAGGTTAGCAGCAGCCTTTAGTGGGATAGGAGAGCTGGTATCCTGACTGGTATAAGCTCAAACAGTGCTGTCGTTGTTCCCAGTTAACAGGAAGATTCGTGATACAATACAACAGAGGCGTTTGCTTCTCTACTCAAGGTAGATCACAGCCTAGATACTGCAACTTCTAGACTGCCTGTAACATTTGTTAAAGATTTGTTGATGCAAAGAGGCTTCAAGGTGATTTAGACAAGTTGAGTGAGTGGGCAAATACATGGCAGATACAGTATAACGTGGATAAATGTGAAGTTATCCACTTCGGTAGGAAAAACAGAAAGGCAGAGTATTATTTAAATGGTGATAGATTGGGAAATGTTGATGTACAAAGGGACCTGGGTGTCCTTGTACACCAGTCACTGAAAGCAAACATTCAGGTGCAGCAAGCAGTTAGGAAAGCAAATGGTATGTTGGCCTTCATTGCAAGAGGATTTGAGTACAGGAGCAAGGATGTCTTGCTACAGTTATACAGGACCTTGGTGAGACCACACCTGGAGTACTGTGTGCAGTTTTGGTCTCCTTACCTAAGAAAGGATATACTTGCCATAGAGGGAGTGCAGCGAAGGTTCACCAGACTGATTCCTGGGATGGCAGGACTGTCGTATGAGGAGCGATTGGGTCAACGAGGCCTGTATTCACTAGAGTTTAGAAGAATGAGCGGGGATCTCATTGAAACATAAAATTCTGACAGGGCTAGACAGACTGGATGCAGGGAGGATGTTTCCCCTGGCTGGGGGGGGGTCTAGAACGAGGGGTCACAGTCTCAGGATACGGGGTAGGACATTTAGGACTGAGATGAGATGAGAAATTTCTTCACTCAGAGGGTGGTGAACCTGTGGAATTCTCTACCACAGAAGGCTGTGGAGGCCAAGTCACTGAATATATTTAAGAAGGAGATAGATAGATTTCTAGACACAAAAGGCATCAAAGGGGTAAGGGGAGAGAGCGGGAATATGGTATTGAGATAGAGGATCAGCCAGGATCATATTGAATGGCGGAGCAGGCTCGAAGGGCCTACTCCTGCTATTATTTTTCTAAGGAACACAGACATTTAGCATTTTTTTGCTGTCTCCAGTGGCTTTGTAAATTGGCTCAAATTAACTTGATTAGTGGGGCAAATATTAGTTGAGACTTTCCTATTCAGTTTAATGCTTTTCCCCAAGGTCCCGTTCTATTTGGGAAATGGTTACTCCTGGTTCCCGCTGCACGGGCTTAGAGTGCTATTGCCCCAATCAGGATTAGTTGCTTTGATGAGGCAGTTGTGCAATGGTTACTTTCTGTACCAGCCCTTTGGCCATCCTTCTCTTTGCTTTTGGACACTAATCTCTTATTTTGCTTGCTCCATTTTAAGACTTTCCTCCTATTCTGCTTTTGCCACTATTCACTGGTCCAGTACCTTCGAGTGCTTCTCACAGCTGTCGGATAAGCCGCCATGCTGACCAATAGCGTGCATGTGAGCACCTCTGTGCACTCTTATTTCAGTCATGTGGTTTGTGACATGAATCAGTCATTCATAAAAGAAAGACTTATGAAATGATACTGAGCGGCCTGCAGGTGGCGCTGCCCAGGGAGAGTATAAATACTCGGGCCCAGCTTGCGCAGGACATTCTTGACAGGAACTAGTGAAGGACACAACTAGACCTCCATGTTGTAAAACAGTTGATTAAAGCTTTAACGCTTAGACCAAGTGCCTAGTAGTTTTCTTACGTCAGTTTGTTTAAGGTTTCTTTGCCCTCCCTGCACCAAACCTGGCCGGGAAGGTTGAGAATCCTGCTCCTGGGCTTTCCCGTCCCTGCAATTGATCTGATGAGGACATGCAAACAATAACTGGCAGGTAAAGACCCTCTGGTCCATTCAGCCTGCCCCACACAATTGCGGTACCTTGTGTATCACAAATATATACACTCCACCCCACCCAAAACCATGTGAATCTTCTGGGAGAGGCGAAAAAAACAAAATCTGGGAAATTCCCCTCCGCCCCATCTAGGCGATGGAAACTAGTCCAGGAGATCTCTCTGGCCCTGAATTTCCTGCAGTACCCACCTTCTGTAAGAGGTGATCTCCGCCCCAGCCAGAAACAAATCCAGCTCTCGAATGAAGGAAATCAGCGTTCCGCGCCCACCACACGAGTCGGCAGCCTCTCCCAGACGTCCACTATACTCTGGGAAAAGAACCACCTCCTGACATCTAACCTAGATCTGACCTTATACAACTTAAATTTGTGACCCCTGGTCCGGCCGAACCTGTTTAATTGAAATAAACTGCCAGCTGGAACACAATCTATTCCCTTCGTTATCTTATAAACCTCAATCAGATCTCCCCTAAGTCTACGCTTCTCTAAGGTACAAAGTCCCAACTCTTTTAGCCTATCTTGATAACCATGATAAGAAGTGAGAGGGTGGCAGAGTGACGTTTCCTCTTGCTGTTTTGACACTTTCCCTCCCTCCACTATCACCGCAGTAAGCGCGTGTCTTCTGTATAGCACAGAAAGAGCCAAGACTGGTCATTTACAACAAATGGAATTATAACTCATGTCCCGGACTATGTGGTGCAGCTTGCACCAGTGGGTTGAGTTGAATTTTCAGTTGTGTGAATTAAGTGGTTCTCCCACTCCTATAGAGGCTGGCTGAAGAGAACTGGCACCAGCAGTTCCTTCTCCTCGGACTGGGTAATGAGTGGAGGGGAGGGAGCTCATTTAATACACTCCAAATGCCCCTCGGTATTTTTAGTTACGATATGCCACCATTTCTGGGTAGCCATGATGATCTCTGGGGCTGAGAGCATGTCTCTCAAGCTCGTGACCTGGCTGCTCCTTCACGACGACGTGTTCTCCATAACCTGTCGATGAGAAATATTGGGTGCTAATCCATATCCTGCCATCTATGGCACAGCATGTTGGCCCACTAGGGGGTATGCTATCAGTTTACTTTATCTATTGATAAACTGTCACCAATAACAGCCCAGAAGGTAGCTCCATATTTGGGGTGGGGGTGGGGGGGGGTGGAAAGAAACTCCACTTGTTCATGGCTCAAGTTTCACACTGGCTTACTTTCACTCTCCTTGACGCTGCTTTTACAATGACTTTTATCTTGTGCTGTACCCTGATGTTTAGGACTCTAAGCCACAATCTCAGTGCACTTGCTGGTTGTTACACAGATGCAGTATGTGCTGGTTGGGGGTTTGAGGCACAGGCAGGTCAGGAACAAAGACATCGGGTGTGGGGATCTGAACACTTTCCAGATTGCACCAGTGGATGGTTCAGGAACAGGAGCTACACTAATGAGCAATTCTAGGGGAGGAGCTACACTAATGAGCAATTCTAGGGGAGGGGCTACACTGATGGACAATTCTAGGGGAGGGGCTACACTGGTGGACAATTCTAGGGGAGGGGCTACACTGATGGACAATTCTAGGGGAGGAGCTACACTAATGAGCAATTCTAGGGGAGGGGCTACACTAATGAGCAATTCTAGGGGAGGGGCTACACTGGACAATTCAAGGGGAGGGGCTACACTAATGGGCAATTCTAGGGGAGGGGCTACACTGGGCAATTCTAGTGGTGGGGGCTACACTAATGGACAATGCTAGGGGAGGGGCTACACTAATGGGCAATTCTAGGGGCGGGGCTACACTAATGGGCAATTCTAGGGGCGGGGCTACACTAATGGACAATTCTTGGGGAGGGGCTACACTGGGCAATTCTAGTGGGGGGGCTACACTAATGGACAATGCTAGGGGAGGGGCTACACTAATGGACAATGCTAGGGGAGGGGCTACACTAATGGGCAATTCTAGGGGAGGGGCTACACTAATGAGCAATTCTCGGGGAGGGGCTACACTGATGGACAATTCTAGGGGAGGGGCTACACTGAGAAATTCTAGGGGAGGGGCTACACTGAGCAATTCTAGGGGAGGGGCTACACTAATGAGTAATTCTCAGGGAGGGGCTACACTGGACAATTCTAGGGGAGGGGCTACACTGATGGTCAATTCTCAGGGAGGGGCTACACTGGACAATTCTAGGGGAGGGGCTACACTGAGACATTCTAGGGGAGGGGCTACACTGAGCAATTCTAGGGGAGGGGCTACACTAATGAGTAATTCTCAGGGAGGGGCTACACTGGACAATTCTAGGGGAGGGGCTACACTGATGGTCAATTCTAGGGGAGGGGCTACACTGGACAATTCTAGGGGAGGGGCTACACTGATGGACAATTCTAGGGGGGGGGGCTACACTAATGGGCCATTCTAGGGGAGGGGCTACACTGATGGACAATTCTCAGGGAGGGGCTACACTGATGGACAATTCTAGGGGAGGGGCTACACTGATGGACAATTCTCGGGGAGGGGCTACACTGATGGGCTATTCTAGGGGAGGGGCTACACTAATGGACAATTCTCAGGGAGGGGCTACACTGATGGACAATTCTAGGGGAGGGGCTACACTGATGGACAATTCTAGGGGAGGGGCTACACTAATGGACAATTCTCAGGGAGGGGCTACACTGATGGACAATTCTAGGGGAGGGGCTACACTGATGGACAATTCTCGGGGAGGGGCTACACTGATGGACAATTCTAGGGGAGGGGCTACACTGATGGACAATTCTCGGGGAGGGGCTACACTGATGGACAATTCTCGGGGAGGGGCTACACTGATGGACAATTCTAGGGGAGGGGCTACACTGATGGACAATTCTAGGGGAGGGGCTACACTGATGGACAATTCTCGGGGAGGGGCTACACTGATGGGCTATTCCGGGGCAGGAGCTGTGTTGTAATAGTTGATGTGGAACTGGTTTGTTTGCTGTACTGCAGGTGTAAATTAATGTCCGTGCCTCTCCAGCGCGGTCGCAGTAGTGGTGTCGGTTAATGAGCTCTGTGCTCCTTTCACCTGTCACGTTCATGTCTTTCAACCGCACACCGTTTCTTCGAGGATCCAGCATTTCCATTGGTTTGAGTGTGCGTTGCTCACAGGAATCTGTTAGTGTCTCAAACAGCAACACGAGGACTCAATCAAAATGCATGAAATTCTAATTTAAAACGAAAGAAAGTTTGTGTCCGGATTTTACCCAGCACAGCATCTTGAAAGGAAATTCATTGAAGAACGTTGACAGATTGCAAGGAAATAATTGTACAGTGTTAATTGCCGGTCGTAGGATTAATCACCGAGAGTGGACTCTGGGGCTTCCTTTACTTTGCAACTTTATCCCCTTCCTCCAAATACCTGGCTTGATGCGTGGCTGAGGAGTGACTGTGTGTGTTTGTGAGAGAGATTAAGTGATTTGAAAGTGGAGCATCTTTCTGCTTTGCAGTCAATTTGAGAATTCCCTAGTCAGACAGGGCATTACCCTAGCTCTCTCCCCCATCCTCCTGCTGCCGACCATCTCTACCAATCCTTGACCTCCAAGAGCAGCCCCTAATGGTACACGGTGACATTTCTATTTCCACTTTCCCCGCAGTGCCCTCTAAAGAAGCTTGCAGGCAAGTCAGTCCTAAATTTGAGGGCCTCTATTTGTGCTTGTGGACTCGCGTCCACTGGGAACTAGGTTGAGACCTGCCAGAACCTCAATTGAAAGTTAGGAATCGAACTGTGGAAAGGCAGGGTGGTAACTGAATCTTAATTTCATTTTGGACAACAGAGCACCCAGTCAAGTTAGGAACCTGTGAGTATTGTGGAGTGACACTAACCACGGGTGTAGGCCTCTCCAACCACATGCGTGGCCATCTGAAATCTGGACTGAAAAGGAAGTTACCGAGTCTGTCTCCGTTTGAGGAGCTCCACGAAAAGGCTGAACCTGCACTCACCGACACATGTGAGACCCTTTGGCTTTGTATAACGTAACCAGAAAAAAAAAAAACAGGGGGAAAAAAACCTGAATGTAAAGTTTGACGGTGCTGAAGAGAAAGCTTGTTAAATTGAAATGCACTGTAAAGGAAACTGTGTGTGATTATACATGCTGTGATCCAGACACAAAGTTAATCCTCCCCCCGAATGAAGTTGAGCGTCCATGTTGTGACGTGCTTGAGGACGCAAAGCCTAACCCTAGAAGTTCAGGGACTAGTTGCAGCTTTTGCTTGCTTATATATATATATATAAATCTTTGTTTTAATTTGCACGTGAGTGGATTGTATTTATTGTGCCTTTTTGTTCTCGCACTCTTTCCCCTGTCTAGAAACCACGCCAGGGTATATAATTCCTTGTTAATGTGTAAGTAAGCCTATACCAGTGTAAGCTGTGATCAAGCCCCGTTTGCATGCGGTTTGGCGACTTTAGAAAAAACCTGCATAATATTCACCTCGCAAGCATAACTTTCAGTTCAACCAATTCAGTGAAAGGCTGGTTAACAGTTGGGAAAGAAGTAGAGGAAATGAATTGCACTGATTCTCTTCCCTGTTTAGAGCGTAACAGAGTAATAAACAAAATACGTGTGGCGCTCAATGTGAAAATACACGTTGTGGGATTATAACTGATAAATGACATTTCTTTTACACCCACTCGATTCATGGCCAAGTGGAATAGTCCTCCTTCCTGTCCGGTAAGTGCAGTTAAACCCTCTAAATGGCCGCATGCATGGACCAGAAGGATTATTGTGCCCTGACTGGGGCCACTGTTCCAAAAATCAGGCTTGTTTTCTCCCAAAATTTGGTAATGGAAGCAGCCATTCAGCATATCTTTAAAAACTCTCGAAGTGCAGTAACCTGATAATGTTCCGGCACAGATCGATTGGAATATAAGTTTACGTTCACGTGTGGTCGGAACACCACTTTCTGTTGAAAACATATCCACTTGGAACAAAAGTGCCCACTGTTTTGTGTGCTTTCATTTGCCCCACGGATGTTGGATCAGATGTTTAGCAATGAGCAGTTCCTTGATTAGGCCAGGACGTGACTTATTCCAAGTGCCACTACGTTCAGGCAATATATTTCTATGCGATCTTGAGCAGTGCTTTGCCATTAAAGTAAAATAGGAGTTTTTAACGAGCAATGTGATCTTTGGAGGGTTTAACTGTACTAGCAGGTTTTCAGTAAAAATGTGACTAGATCCGAAGTTACTTTTCCCAAACGTCTTCCCGGGGGTTTATACGGTTGAAACGGATCTGACTCTTGCCCGTCGAACGGGACTACGAGCTAACGGCTTCTCTTTCGTGTTCAGACTTTGAGCGTAAGCAGCAAAAGCCAGTGGTATGTTCAGAGAACCTGTCGCCGAAACGCGAGGAAGGGAAGGAGCCAAAGACGTTCAGGCCAAAATCGGAGGAAGCAAGACCGCTGCGAGTGAGACCCGTGATCTTTCCCGTGCCGAAGCCTGAACCCCTCTCGCTGGTGAAGTTCATAGGAAACATCTACACTCTGAAATGCAGGTAAGTGCCGCGGTCTCGTGACGGAATACAGTGACCCGTGGAGGAAATCTGAATTTTAATCAATTTGTTCCTGAGGTGTTGGACACGGCTGCATTTATTGCCCATCCCCAATCCCCTGCCATGGTGGTGCTGGGCTTTCTCCTTGAACCACTGCAGTCCCTGTGGGGATGGTGCTCCCATAATGGTATTGGGTACTGACCCAGTGACCATTAAGGAGCAAGGGGTACGTGTCCGTGTCAGGATGGTGTGCGACTCGGAGAGGAACCTGCAGATGCTGTTCTCACCGCATTGCTGCTCTTGTCCTTCTCGGCGGCAGAGGTCGCAGGGAGAGGAGTAATGTCGGAATAACCTTGGTGAGTCGCTGCACTGTGGATGGATGTTGAGCATGGTGATTGGGGTGGGGGGAAGCAATTGAACTTGGTAGGGATTGTAGTTCAATCAGTGCCGATGGTACTCCTGCACCTTATCCAAGTGCTCATTTTTCACAATTGAGTCTACATGGCAGACTATTCAACTCTGGAGGGGCATCACAGCTGAGCTCGTCTGAGCCTATCGCCCACACGTGCTCACTTTTCTGCAGGTAATAAATAACTGGGTGGCGGGTGGTAGCAGGGATTAAAAAAAGGGGCTTGTGCTTGACTTGTTGGGGTCTGTGCTACCTCAGCCCCTCCGTTCAACTCCTTCCTGGCCCCTCTGACTCTCCCGGCCGATCAGCAATCGCAGCCCCCCCCCCTCTCCGCATTCGGCTCCAGAATGTCCGTGCGCTCGCGGACAAGCCCCAGCCTTCTAATGGAGGGTTGCACGCACATCCTCGCTTTGAGTGAAACTTGGGCTCGTGGGTGGCGACACCGACCCCCTTATTGAAGCTTCACTACCTTGCTTGGCTTTCCACCACCTGTTCTGCCTAAACCCAACACACCGGTGATGTGCCCCTTATATTCTTGAATGAGGTAACGGGGTGGCGGGGCGGGAGAAAACTGGGGAAGGTGACTTTTTTTTTCAAACAAAGAATTGAGTTAATTGGTTGAGCTGCTCCTGATGCTTCCTTCCTTTCCTTCCTGGGCAGATTTTGTGATGTGGAGTTCCACGGTCCCGTCTCGATTCAGGAAGAATGGGTGAGGCACCTGCAGCGACACATCCTGGACATGAACTTCCCAAAGGCGGAGGCTGCCCGCGAAGAGATCTCCGTATCTGCCGAGCCGGTGAAATAGGCTGAATCCGCTGCCCGTGTGGAAACGTGGGTACATTGGGGGCAGAGCGTCCGTCGCAGTCTCTCTCCAAGACGCACTCGATTTTATGTTCTCCTAGTTTAGTGAAGTTTGGAAAGATTCTTCTTTGCCTTGAACGTCTAAACACTCTGTGTAGTAATGAAGTATCTGCCTTACGTGGGTTTCCTTAGAGTAATTCTGCATTCGCCTCGTACAGTTAGAATGTTAAAAAGAGCAACTTGGTCCCGATTTAATTTTATACACTCTAGAAGCAGTTACATAGCACAGTGCACTTCAGGGGGAGTCGCACTGCATGGGGAGGGGAGGGGAGGGGGTGCGTGTGCGGCGTCGTAATTGGGCAGTTATGTAACCTGGGGCAAAGGCATGGTTTGTTTGCGATCCATTTGGCTGCTCCCAGGCAATAGATCAGTGCATCAGTTCATGCCTTGGGGGAGAGAAGAGGAAACAAAAGGCGGATTGGTGACGGATTTTATTTAAAAAAATTTTTTTTTTTTTTTTTTTAAAGTTGTGCCACTTTTTAAACCCAGCTGTAACGAGTAAATTTTTTAAGTGTTTCTCCTTGTAAATCATTTCCTAGGGTAGTAGTGACCGAAAACGACTACTTGCTGCTGAGCTCCAGGTCATTGCATTAAGGCAAAGCCCAGAAGCTGGGATTAGAAGGTTTGGCTATGAACAACACTATGTTGTGTGAAGCTGAGGGGCCGTACCTCTTGCCAGTCTCGTGACGGGGCTGCGGGCCACCGAAAGCTTGCAGGGTCGTGGTCTGAGCAGTGACTCGGCTGTGCAAGGCTGGTTCAGTATTAAACGATGTGCGCTGGAGGACCCGACCTTTGCCCTGGGGGTGCTGACGGGGCGGTTACTTGGCATGCTTGCCAGCCTGCAGTAGCAGGGCGGAGGTACATACTGCAGCAGCGCACTGCAAGCACAGAAAACCAAGGCAGGAAAGACACAGCAGGCATGAAGGGTTAACGTGTCGGTCAGGGGACTCTTTTTTCCCCCCCCCCGCCACCCCTCCCTTTCAGATTGGTTCGTCAGCACAGCGCTGACCAGACATGTATTTTAACGCCACCGACAAGAGGGGAGCTTGGGCCATGTTAAATCTTAGGCACTTCCCAGCTCAGTGGGAAGGTAGTCCTGTTGGTGCCTGGGCGAGCAGAAAGCCACTGCTTTCTGGATCGAATCCGCGGGAAGGGTTTTTAAACCGGCAACACCGCAGCTGCCACGCTCCTGCCGCAGTCCCGCCGTGTGCCGACGATTCTATCGCCCGTGTGCAATTCGAGCCGTGTCCTTCTGTGTCGCAACTGTCAATGAGTGGGGGGGGGGGGGGGCGGGCGGGAATGGGACAGTCATGGGTCTAAATGGGCAGGTTTATTCCTCTGACTCCCAGCCACTAAGTTTGCATTTTGGTTAATAACCTGTTTATAACCCGTCCTGTTGGATGTTTATAGAGTTTAGTTGCTCTTTTAATATTTAGCCAAGGACCTGTTTTGGTTTTTTTTTTTTATAGAAGTGCTTAGGTCACAAAGTGGCAGTACATCTGCGCATAAAAATGTAAAGTGTATGTGATGGTCGTACTGTAAAGATGCTTTTTATTTTCTTCCTATCGGTCCTCTTGTATGTGCTGGATGACGGTTGATTTTTAGCAAAGTGTAAAAGCAGGTTGTAGGATCTTTAGTCGTGCTTCCTTTCACACCCGTGGACCTCTCGCCGTCTTGTCGCTGAAGCACGGGCCGCGGAAGCTGCAGCTTCGGCTTGAGTGGCCCACACCGGCTGTGCAGCCCCCGACAGGCTGGCCCCCCACCCCCCTCACTGGCACCACGCTCTCACCGCTGCCTAAGCGAAGGCCGTCAGGGCGACTCGTTCATTTCCGTAAACGGCAACACTTTCCAAGTGTCCTTCCTGCGGCCACGATAATGCACCAGTCGCTGCTCCTTTGCAAACCAGGTCATGTAGCTGTGGGGAGGAAGGGGAAGGAGTTCTCTCAAGGCTGCTCACCAGAAAGACGCTCGTCAGATTTTTTAAAAAAATTCTTTTTCCTCTACTCCCTTCCCCCCCCCCCCCCCACCCCCACCAAAAGAAAAGTCCTGTCCCCCATCTGAGGACCGCCTCTTTTGGTTTGCAAGCGGGCACCAAAAGGCCGCTTGTTTTTATTAAAACTGTCGGATTTAAAATTTGCTGTCTGTGGTCACTTTCTATTTTCTTTGTTGTGATGTGGGTCTGTGCATCTAATGCAATCAGACTCTCTGTGACCAAAAAAAAATAATAATCTTGTTAACTGTTTGTTCCTGTGACTGTATTGTTGTAACTTGGAGTGTACTGAAAGATACCTTCATAACCAAAGGTGCTATGAGATTGGTTGTTGGGTATCCCGGGAATGAGGTTTTTTTTTGAGGATGGACTGTTGTGTGTCAAGACCTTTGCAAAAGCTCTTCGGCTGAACTGGTGGGAATTCAGACTTTTGTGTCCATTTAAATCCACTTTCCATGTTCAATGGCTAGAGCTAGTTTTAATTCTGTGCTTTTTTTTTTAGTGTGCTGGTGGTGTCAACACACTTTAGGAAAACTCGCACTTGATGCATTTTAACACTGTGTGACACTCTTAATTCATCGCCTGAAATCACTGCCAGACCTGTCACCATCGGTGCTTCGTCCTCGTGTTGCGCGCTCTCAGAATGCTCGGCAGTTGCAACACGGAGACGCAACCCGTCGTTGTAGAGCCTGGGGGCTTCTCACAGTTCCCATGGAAGATTTAAACATGCCCACCATTCAGTTTTACTGAACTCCTAGTGACAGCCCTGAAACCCCGGTCTGAATCAACCCTGGGCTTCCAGTTGCTGCCAGTTACAGGAAGGCACCAACCTCTCCACCCCCCCACGCCCCGCTCCACATCCAGCCTGTCAACCAGTCACTTTCCATGCATGATCGTGTACTTTGCGGAGTTGGGTACAGCTCTTCGCGGGATCAGAGCCTGGTTACATTCCCGGTTTTGAAAAATCCAGCTTACGGCGAATCTCTGCGAACTGCAGAGCCGTATCCTGCCTTTTAGCTCACACGGGCAGCACCCATGGTAAAGACGCAGTAAACCGCCGGGTGCCCGTGCTGTTGGAGACACCGAAATCCACCTGGGGGGGAGCTGGTTTCGCTCGGCCCCTCTGATCACGGTGACGGCAAGTGGCTGCCGATGCTGGCACGCGTGTCGAGCCGTTTGTTGTGGTCGTGGCCACGCCGAGGAGATCTGCTCATTTGCGGTCCAACAGTGCGAAAAGGTGGGCATTAAAATGTGCCGGGTAATGGATTGGAAATCTTGGGGCATTGCTACGAAACCGGCTCCCTTCCATTCCTTGGCCAGTGCCCATTGAGTATTCACAGCGTGTCGACGCAATCGACTTGCCGGGCAGAGAAGTGGAAGCTGGTTCTGCCGAGGTTCCAGTTAAATACAATGGAGGGTTTGCCGCCTTAGTCAGATTGTCAGCAACCCAGTGCGTAGTTCATTTGGCATTTTAAGCTATGCTGGAGGCCTCTTGTGTCCTTTATTCTTGAACTTGCATAGTTTGGAGGGGATTTATTTAAGCTTTCCTCCCCTTGCTATGTAGTGGCTGGATGGATCTCCCATTCAATGGGACTTTCAGCCCTGGGGCCCCTGAAGTATGACCTGTCTTTGTTTAGCCTCAACTCCCAGCCCACCCCCTTCCCCACCTGTCTCCTCAATATGAATAAGCACATAGGAGTTACCAGGTCCACGGTTAAACAGTGACTCGGTGTTTCAAAGTGTCTCACGGCACAGAAGGAGGCTATTCTGCCCTTTGTGCCGATGCCAGCTCTTGGGGAGAGCGGTCCAATTTGTCCCACTGCCCTACTCTTTCCCCATCCCCCTGCAAATTTTGCCCCTTCAAATATTTATCCAATTCAAAAACCTTTTGAAAGTTACTATTAAAGTTTCAGCGGTTAGTCTCTGAAGCACTTGTAGGGGTGACTCGTTAAATTTTTTTTTTTGCTCCAAACTTCACAGGAATCTTCAGGGTAGTTGGCATTGACTGTTAGTGCTGGTTTTGAGGGTTGGAGCGTGTGCGTAGTCTTGGCTTACAGAGTTGGCGAGCCTCGGACTTAACGAGATTGGAGGAAGCATCTAACAACCGACTCGGAAAGCGATTGTTCCTGGTTGTTTTTCCCCAAGAGTCCGAGAGGAATTTTAAAAGAATCTTTTGGGAATCCGAGCATTGTTGTACAGTTTCTTTGAGCTTGATTATTCGGATGGTGCCTCTAGTGGTGGTTGATGTGTATGGTATTTTGCTGCAAGTTTCTTATTATTGTTTTACTAATGCAGTGGTAACTTTTTTTAAATGCTTATTATTCCCTGTACCCTGACCTTCTCTCGCATGTATTGTTAAATATTTTTGATTCTCAGCTGTGTTTGTATTTTAACCCCATCCTTTTTAATACAAGTATTACCACAGTAAGAATGGATTTGCATTTTGTGTAGATTGGAGCCCCACAGCTTTAAATTTCATTGTGCTCGTACGCACACTGTTTGAGGTAAATGTTTGCCTCCTGTTCCAGGATGCTGTAAGACAGTTTCCGACCGCTCCATCGGTGCTGCTACATCACCCTCTGCTGGCAGCAACATCACACTGCATGGTCTCTGTCTGAGCAGGGTAAATGCCCTTACAGATGCGTGCTATTTCAGAAAGTACACGTTCCTTCATTTATCCCTTTCTCCCCTCCCCTTGGTTGTAGCAAGTAGGTATAGAGATTGGTTTGCGAGTCGTGGCAAGTGTGTGGGATTGTGGGGGGAGGCGGTGCCAGTTTGTGGGGGGCAGGATTGGGTGGGCGGTGCCAGTTTGTGGGGTACAGGATTGGGTGGGCAGTGCCAGTTTGTGGGGCGCAGAATTGGGGAGGTGGTGCCAGTTTGGGGGGTGCAGGATTTGGGGGGGGACAGTGTCAGTTTGTGGGGTACAGGATTGGGGAGGCAGTGCCAGTTTAGGGGGTACAGGATTGGGGGGGTGCGGTGCCAGTTTGGGGGGCGCAGGATTGTGTTACAGGCAGCATGGGGTCCCGTGGACTGATGGGTTATCCTGTCTTGAAGATTTTGTGCTCCCTACAGTTACTTCTCTGTTTATAATGGGCTAGCTAACAAATAAGCAGTAGGTAATATTTTTAGTTAAACTTTATTAAATGATGATCTGAAAGGTAATTTAAAGATACTTTATGTGCCGGCATGACGATTTTAGCATTAATGTATAGGTGAGCATTAACCCTGTCGATACAAATGAATCCAAAGGCAATGTGTAATATCCGTTGAGATTTTTTCTTCATTACATGGATTAAGCCACAAAAAGTTCAGAGCCTGCCTCTTGTTCAAAGAGGTAGATTTAAGGTAATAAAAACAGAGAATGCTGGAAACACTCAGCAGGCCAGGCAGCATCTGTGGAGAGAGAAACAGAGTTAACGTTTCAGGTCGATGAACCTTTGTCAGAACTGGGTAGATTTAAGGAGTGTTTTAAAGGAGGAGAAAGGTGTCCAGGCAGCTGAAGGCACGGCCGCCAGTGATGGAGCGATGAGAATGGGGGAGTGGGAATCCTGGAGTTAATTATTGGGGAGTTCTGTGCCAGTCGAGATGTTACCGTCTGACCCCACATCTGTTTGTCGGATTTCAGTGGACTCTGCAGAGCTGGTCCATTTCAAATATGCCAATCGTTTACCATTTCTGAGAAACAGCCACTTGGACGAGGTATGAGATACCGCGTAGGAGCCTGGAACTCTCGCCCGACAGTCCTGATCAAGGCACAGAGCAGCTCATAGTCAGTCAGAGTGAATCCCGAGGTAGGGCGCAGGCAGTAACTGATCATTCTTTAGTCTGTACCCTGGGTTTATGGTAAGCTGTGTAACTGGAAAATCACAAGGATATCTCTCGCCTGGCTTGTCAGCTTCCCCAATGGTTCAGAGTGTGGTGTCCTGCAGGTGCTAGGTTTAACTCCGTCTCTGTTGAACAAGCTGATCTTGGTCAAACACCAGTTGGGGTTCTACAGTTGACAACAGTGATCCTGATCTTGGGAAAGGGAAGAAAGAAATCTACTGGGGTTACTGCTCATGATCGCTGTCCATTGGCTCCTGTTGGAAGATATGCTTGTGGATGTCGGATGAGGACAGGATTGGCCTCGGTTGTGGCTCAGTAACCTGCTGACATCCTCTGACTAACGTTAAACATTGCACGAGGTATGGGATAGACGGTAGGAGCCTATGAAACTCAACTCGACAAAACTGAGCACGTTCAAGAGACTTCAGGATGGGTGGGAAACTGGATGGAGACACTTTGTCTGAAACCCGCAGGACATTCCTTTATCCCATCTGTAGAACACCCCACTCCCCAGTTGAAATCTTTCCCTGCTCTCAGGATCTCCGGGGGTTACAGTCAGCTACACCAGAGGGAGATTGTGAGCCACACAATGATGTAGGATCTGTGCTAGTGATTCAACAGGAGTGCCTTTGCAGCATCTGCCTTCCTTGACCACCCACACCCACATGCCTGGCAGGCACTAACTCACTTCCAAGCCAAGTTACAACAGTCGGTGATCTGATTTGTTAAACTTTTTCTCTGCCCCTCATGCGCTGGAAGCAGATCCTGGGAGTCTGAGGCCAAACTGATTGCCCACCATCTGGAACATTCGAGATGAATCTCCAGTGAATGATCCTATGCGAGGAAGTGGGATGCATGAAGTCCGAATGCACAGCTGTGAATCTTTGAGCTGCATCGAGGCTTGTTGCTTTGAGGGATGCCCTCCTACTGCACTCAAAGCCAAGTAACTCTGTTTATTCCCCCCCCCCCCCGCTTGCGCTTATTCCAGTTTCCCTCACTGCTTTGTGGTGGTAGATATTTCTCCATTCATAAGCCATCTGGGCCTCTGAAGGATTGCCAATGTGGTGTACTGCAGAACAGATGGTGGGGGTTGGGTTGCTTAGTCTATCGGTTTGGAGATCCCAGCAACAGTGAATTGCGACTCAAAATTACCATGGAGCTTTAAGGAGTTATTTTCACTTGTTACCTGCCCCCCCACCCCTACCTCAAACAGTGCTTCACTGACTCCTGTCTGCAAACATAATTGGAGTTAAAGAAGTTAGCAACCCAGTATAAACATATTAAAATACTGCAAATGTCAGAATACTCAGCAGGCCAGTCCCCATCTGTAAAATGAAAATCCAGGTTAATGCTTAGGATGTATATAGAATCATAGAAATTTATGGCACAGAGGCCGAAAAAGAGCTATCCAGCCTAATCCCACTTTCCAGCTCTTGGTCCGTAGCCCTGTAGGTTACGGCACTTCAAGTGCATATCTAAGTACTTTTTAAATGCAATGAGGGTTTCTGCCTCTACCGCCCTTTCAGTGCTTCTTTTAAGTGCTGATTATTGGGGTACACACACACCCACACCCAAAATGATAACCTGCCTTTTCTCTTTACAGATGACCAGCCCACCGTGTTTCCATCTTTTATTGCTGCTGTTATTCCAGTACAGAGAGTTCTACAGAGCACCATCATGCATGCATGTGTTGCACAGACTGGCACTTTTGGTACCAGATACTGATTGGAGCTGTGCTGATTTTTTAAAAACCCCTGTATACTGTAAACCTTGCACGCTATTGCTTGTGAAAACAAATTGCAGCAACTCTACCAGAATACAGAACTCTCTGAATGTCTGGCTGGTTTCCCTGGGCCATAGAATGCAGCCTTTCACTGGAAGTGGGAGAGTCAATGGGTTGCAGGCAGAGCTGAACTAGAATGGAGCAAGCGATCAGAGTAAGCCAGCCAAGATTGTGTTTTGCTGAACTGCAGTGTCAAAAGAAATCCTGAGCGATTAGAGATTTCATTAGCCCCCATTTAAATTCTCCGTTTGGGGAGGTGGAGACGCTTATTGGGGGGGACTGACTGGGGGAGGGAAAGACAAATGTCTTTTGATCAATGCCAAGTATCAATGAATGGAAATGTAGCCTGCATGTAAACATTAATCAACAGTTCAGTTTCCAATGAGCAATTGTTGTGGTAGCATTGAGTTTTCAAAGCTTTCCTGCCCGTGTGAGTGATGCCCAGTTCATTCTATTAAACCCCCTTCCCCTCATACTGTTTTTTTTTTAAGTTGTCAAATTCTGCTTTTGTACAGATGTATTTTGTAGGTTAAAAGTCACTTTTACACTTGGAATTTTAATTCATGGTCTTAAATGAAGTGTTTCACTGATGCCAGCTACACGAGGATGCTAACAAATAATTGGACAAGATTTTTTTTTTTTAATATAGAAAGGAAACAGCATCCAGCATAGAACAAAGATCTTTTAAACAGACACAGCAATTGCATGTTGGTCTATTTTGTAAAACATGATATTTTAGTTCCAATTGTACGGTGTAAAATAGTTGCATTTTGCCAGTGTCTCATGCTTTCCTAGAGTCAGTTGTAGTGATCAAAGTCCAACCGTAGAGGGTTATTAGGCTCCCAGGTTTGGTACGTGTACATGTCGTAAACTTGATCGCAAGATTCTGGGGCCAGACGAGTAGAAACGGAGCAGCTGTGATGATGGGGGTTGCGCGCGCAAGACACCTTGATCGTGGTTTCATGGACATAGAGAAGCTCCCCTGCTGCTGCTGCTTTCTGTCCAGGCAGGTGAAGTATTGATGTTTTTTGCCAGATTATAATTGTCAAGAAGCAAATGAACATTGGTCAGATTTATTATCCTTGCTTTGCGTGGTGTTAACATTCCTATAGGTCATCTCTCTTCCTCCCTAGCCTTAGCTCAACTTTATTATTTTTTTCCTCGGGTCTCTAGGAGGTGCACAAGCTTCTCTTTTTCAGTTGTTTGCTATGGGGAAAGATCAAAGCCTTTAGTGTAGTGACTTTCAAACACAGATATACTTCCTTCCATTCTTTAGCACAATGTGGTAGCCAGGGCTCGGCGTTACTGTGAATCTGTGCTTTTAATACAAGTCTTCATTCAGTATTACCCTGCAAGGTAGGACGTATGTGTTGGGTAGTTATTGCTGTTTAACTAGATGGTAGACTTGTGATTTTTCTCTCTACAATGTATATAAATATTCTCCAAGCCGGGCCCAATACATCCTTATTTTAATCCTCATTAACTGGTATTTTTCTCTTTGCTGTTGGTAATCTAATGAAAATGAGGACCAGTAAAAAAAAAATTAATCATTGTAAAAATGAGGCTGTTCATGTGTTAAACAGTTTGAAACCCAAAGCCGATGCCTGACAGCCATGGTGAAATTTCTCTCGGGTATAACCCGAGATAAGTTTCCATGTTTTTAGTGCAACCTTTAGTCTCTCGCCTGCTTACTCCTATCCTGAACTGTTGAGGTTCTGTTGCTGGGGTCAGTGGAACACTTTTATAATTTTTTTAAAATATATGTACACTTGATTGTGCATACAGCTGTATTTACTGATATTTGTACTTGGGAGTTGTTTATAAATTTAGTACATGGTAAAGCTTCCAAGAAAGACATTTGTGTATACAGCCCATTTTGATTCAACTTACCACACTAACTTTTTTTTGTTCTAAACTGTTGGGAGGTTAAACAAACCAAACTGGAAGCTGGTGCCTCAGAGCTACAAACTGTTACTGCTGTACATGTTACTGAAGGTTGTGTATCTATCCATTTACTCCAAATAAACAAAAACTATCAAAATTAAACGTGTCTGCATAGTGCAATCAATCTGTTCTGACTTAGTGTTCCCGCTGCCCTTATCCTGCTCTGCAGTGGAGGTGCTGTTTATCACCTGCACGTTACACAATCTGGACTTCGAAAGATACTGCAGGTTCTTCATTGCACCTCCCCAACAGCCCTATGGGAGTACCTTCACCTGCATGGTTGATTAGGATGGGTAATATTGCTAGCAATGCAGACATCCCAGTAATGAATTAAAGAAAAAGTCTGGTGAATTTGGAATGTGTTTTTTAGTTGGGTACTAAAGATGAAGTATTAATGTGAGGTTCTGAACTGTGCACACATCCAGGTTGCACATCAATTAATAAACTGTTGCTGCAGAAGTAAGGTTATTCCCAGATGAAGCAGAAACCCCACTACTTGCCAGTAACTGTTACTAGACAAGTTATTAGGCATCAAGCAAGGAAAGACTTGGCTGTCCGTGAACAGGTTGCATACTGCCACACCTGTGTGTCCAAGTTTACACTAATGTCCACTAGTGGAGGGAGCAGCTAAAGAAATATAGCAGTACACACCTCCAACCAGTTACCATCCCTATTACACGATGTACAGACAAAGCTACAACTGTTGGAAATACACAGACCTGACACCAGCTGGGATGAGAGAAAAATATTTGCTCTAACAATGTGGATGTAATTAATGGGTCCCTTTTGTCCATCTTTTCATTTTCCTGCTGCTGAAAGAGCTGTTGTGTATTTGCAACATTTTTTAGTTGGTGCATTGCACCTTGGCACCCCACCCCAGGCATACAACTCATAACATAAGAAATAGGAGCAGGAGTAGACCAATCGGCCCCAAGATCATGGCTGATCTAATCCTAACCGCCAATCCACTATCACAGAACCATCTCCTGAATCTAACAGAATTAGACACACGAAATAGGATCAGGCTACACGGCCCCTGGGCCCGCTCCGCTACCCACAGGGCCATGACCGATCCGAACCTAGACTCATGTCCAAATTTCTGCCCGCTCCCCGTAACCCTTAACTTCTAGGAAACTGTCTATTTCTGTTTTAAATTTATGTAATGATGCAGCTTATTCCATGGACCTACCACCCTCGGAGTGAAGTAGTTCCTCCTCATCTCAGTTTTGAAAGAGCAGCCCCTTATTCTAAGACTATGCCCCCTAGTTCTAGTTTCACCCATCATCGGGAACATCCACCCGATCCAACCCCTTCACAATCTTATGTTCTGAACTCCAATGAGTAGAGTCCCAATCTACTCAACCTCTCCTCATATGTCCATCCCCTCATCCCCGGGATTAACCGAGTGAACCTTCTTTGTACTGACTCGAGAGCAAGTATGTCCTTTCTTAAGTATGGACACCAAAACTGTACGCAGTATTCCAGGTGCGGTCTCACCAATACCTTGTACAACTGAAGCAATACCTCCCTATTTTTATATTCTATCCCCCTAGCAATGAAAGCCAACATTCCATTGGCCTTCTTAATCACTTGCTGCAGCTGCATACTAACCTTTTGAGTTTCGTGCACCAGGACCCCCAGATCCCTTTGTACTTCAGTACTTTCCAGTTTCTTGCCATTAAGATAATAACTTGCTCTACGATTTTTCCTGCCAAAGTGCATAACCTCACACTTTCCAGTATTGTATTCCATCTGCCAAATCTCTGCCCACTTACTTAGCCTGTCTATGTCCCCTTGCAGGTTTTTTATGTCCTCCTCACTCACTACTTTCCCTCCCATCTTATATCAAAGTTTGCAGATGATACTGTTACACTCGGTCCCCTCCTCCAAATCGTTAATATAGATTGTAAAGAGTTGGGGACCCAGCACCGACCCCTGCGGAACACCACTAGTTACTGATTGCCAGTCTGAGAATGAACCATTTATCCCAACTCTCTGCCTTCTGTTAGATAGCCAATCCTCTATCCATGCCAGAATATTACCCCCAATCCCATGATTTTTTATCTTAAGCAATAATCTTTTGTGTGGCACCTTGTCAAATGCCTTTTGGAAGTCTAAATACACTACGTCCACTGGTTCCCCTTTATCCACCCTATATGTTACTTCCTCAAAGAACTCCAGCAAATTTGTCAAACATGACTTCCCCTTCATAAAACCATGCTGACTTTGTCCTATTAAATTATTATCCAAATGTCCTGTTACTGTCTCCTTAATAATGGACTCCAAAATTTTACCTACCACAGATGTTAGGCTAACCGGTCTATAGTTTCCAGCCTTCTGTCTACTGCCCTTTTTAAATAAGGGTGTTACATTAGCAGTTTTCCAGTCGGCCGGGACCTTTGCCGAGTCCAGGGAGTTTTGGAAAATTATTACCAATGCATCCACAATCCCTACCGCCACTTCCCTCAAGACCCTAGGATGTAAGCCATCAGGTCCAGGTGATTTATCCGCCTTGAGTCCCATTATTTTAACTCAAGTCCAGTGGGACCACAGGTGTCTGCATCCCCAACCAGACAAGACAGATGGACCATGATGCAATCTCTAACTCTGGCCCCCCCCCCCAGAGCTGCAACCACACCATCCCCCTATAAATCTATCGCTTTGCGGTATCTCTTAACGAAAGGGTTCCCAGCTCTATAATCCCAGATTATAACTATTGCCCTTGTCCCTGCTACCCTTAATTCTCATACTTGTTTTTAAATCTTTGGCACTGCTGTTCCTCAAAAACCACCATTGCCCAAGCTTTTGGTCAACATCCATTTTCTTAAGACATTAAAAAGAGGCTATGCAAATCCAAATTTTTAGTGTACAGGTTAGATAGGGTTTCCAGCTTGGCTGCCACTAGTACCATATTCCCACTGAAAAACAGCAGTAATATCTCCATTCACACAACATGCAATAGACCAATTAGGACACTTAATGTAGAGCTTTAAGAACCAAGACACCAAGGATTGCATTGGAAGTTTTAATTAACACTGCTACAAACTGATTTACAGTTGTGTATAAAATTGAAAACAATGAAGTCCAGTCCAAGTACATTGCAATAGCCTAAATAAAGTTACTGTCGCACAGAAAAGCAAGGGTGGAATAAACCCAGGATAGGAGAAAAGAAAAATGCAACTACTTCCTGCAGTTTATACAATGCTAAACCACACTGCATTCCCACAGAGCCAAGCCAGACCGGCTTCCAATTCAAGGCTGCTCAATACTGAATCACACGCCAGTTGATCTGCATTTGGTTTGAAAACACAAGAGGTGCAAATGCAAGTCGAGTCAGGCTGATCAGCCTCACCAGGAAAGGAGTTTACCATTTGCATGTAAAAGGCAATTTGAACCCTTCAGAGGCAGTCTACACCCTGCAGGAATGCAGTATCAGTGCCCCAAAGCATTCGAGATGATTTTCCACAATAGCTGCTTTACTGCAGGCAGTGCTAGTCTTGTATTTGCAGTTACAAAATCAGAATTAAAACAAAGCAACATGCTGAAAAGTGCCATTCACCACCATCTTCATGCGAGAGAGCTAATTAATACAACAAAATATTCCAGTTACCCAAATCCTGCTGCATATTTACACCTCATCTGTACACAAACCAAATGAGAAATTTTAAACCAGTATCTTAGCTTTGCAACTGTTCTATCAGGACCACGTCAGAACAATTGTGGGTTGCATCGCTTGGAATCAAGACAGACCTTACGAGTTAAAGATCACTTAAGCTTCGATTACTGCAAACAAACCATGCCAGTCCCTAAAAAAAAAGTTAATAGGGTCAATTGAACACCACTTTAATCACATTACAGGAACCAAGTTTATAAAAAAAAAAAATTCACATCAGATGTAAGAGAAAACTGGACTTGGTTATCAGCCGTATCTGAAACTGCAAAACAGCAAGTGAACACAAATGTACTGGCAAGTTAAAAACAATGAAATTCTTAAACTAGTATAAACCTCAATAGCTGGTATGGGATAGAATTATATATCTGCATGTCTGCAGAAAAGTTGTACTAAAATTTACTCCAACTGTTCCTCTCCCTTCAACATCTCATCTTCCTCTTCAGCGGTCAATTCTACCTCCTTGTCTTCTGCAGCAAGAGCAGGATCTGCCTCCCCAACCACCACCCCAGCTCCTTCCTCTGCTGCCTCTTCCTCAGCCCCCTCTTCCTCAGCCCCTTCTTCCATGGCCACCCCCTCCTCCGCTGCCTCCTCAGCCCCTTCTTCCGCTGCCTCGCCAGCATTTTCTTCAGAGGGATCTACTTTTATTCCATCTATGTCGATGGTATTGTTCTCGGCATCTTCAGTCTCCCCTTTGTTCTCAGCATCCATGGCGCTATCCTTCAAGCCGTCACCCTCAGCAGTCTCGTCACCTGCATCCTCCTCATCTTTGTCTGGGTCATCAGTGAACGGGTTCTCGCCCTGCAAAAGGAAGGTATACAATTAGCCAGTTTTAATAGAATTCCTGGAAGAAAAGACTCAAGTATTAATGCCAACAGAGATGAAGTGATCAGATATTCAAGTGCTCCATTAAGACCAGCAACATGAGAAATGCTTTTTCGTATCAAATTACTAAATTTGAAGTCCATAAAAGTGTGCCCCCTCCACATATCATTTGAAATCGAATGGATTCCCCCCCCAGGAAAAAAATATTTGAATTGACCTTGGAGACACCAGGAATTTATTAGCCTCGCAAATCACCCTCATGATTGAGGAATAGAATTCACTCAAAGGCTTCAGAGCATTCCTACTCCTGTTGAGGAACAGAACTTCCAAGACTTTCAAAGCATTGAGATAAAAAACTCAAAATATATTAGAACCAAGATGGAGCACGGTAAAATGTTATAGAATAAAATCACATTTAAATACACCTGCCCGTTAGTGAGTCATCTAGATTTTACTGACTGCCAATGAAACTCTTCAAAATGCACATGGCCATCAGTAGGAACACTGACCTTTTTTGGCACCAATTGGTTGTATTTTTACCTTTAGAGACACTTAATTTCTACCTAGCAAGTGACTGAACTGACCACTGACAAATATTAGTCAAGATACCATTGGACAGTGCCCAAATCACGGTTAATACAAGTCAGAACATGCGGTTTGTACCGCGTGCGCTCCCCTGTATGGCAGCAGTGTCTTCCAGACAGCACGATGATCAACAGCATGGGATACAAACTGCCAGATTCTTCCCGAGCTTCAAACCCAGAATAACCAACCAATTTTGCAAGAGTTTGCAAACCAATGCCTATTAGTTTCTCCCTGCAGTTTGCTGCCAAACAATATCCATGTTGTCAATAAGAGAACTAATTACACTTGAACACGGCACACTTACCTTTTTGTACTTTTCTAGCATTGCTGCAATGTTGTGGTTGTTCAGGACACTTCTAGCGACAACAAGGCTGCCCTTCTTGGCTTTCTCTAGCATTGCCTGGTAAGGAAGAGAGATGGTAAAGGACAACCAAGAATAAAGCTGGTCATTTCTTTTTTTAAATTGTAGATAGTAGATTAAATCTAGATACAAAATTCCAAAGAAAGCCAGGCTGATTAGATAGCGATTAATTTCTGCACTCACCATGACTGAAGAAGTCAGTCAAGTTAGAATAAAGACTATACCCAGAACTATTTAATTCACAGATTTTAGGTTCGGCCGTTTATGAATTAGAGCCTCAAAAAGAGACACAGGTCTACTCCTTTCTCTACCCTATCCTGGTACCATATAGTATCCATGACCTCACGCCCAGAACGGTAGCATAATGGTTATGTCACTGGATAGGAATCCAGAGGCCTGGACTAATGATCCAGAGACATGGGTTTAAATCCCACCATGGCAGCCGGGGAATTTAAATAAATCTGGAATAAAAATCTTGCATCAATAATGGTGACTATGTAATTACCGGATTCTCATTAAAAAAACACCATCGGGTTCACTCACGTCCTTTAGGGAAGGAAATCTACCATCCTCACCCGGCCTGGCCTATATGCGACTCCAGACACAGCAACATGGTTGACTCTTAACTGCCCTAGCAAGCCACTCAGTATAGAGATGGGCAATAAATGCTGGGCTTGCCAGAGACATCCACATCCATGAATTAATTTTTTTATTTTTTTATTTTTTTTAAATACACCCTAGCTTTGAAGCACTTAGTGCAGTTTCGGAGAGCAACATCCATGTGCCATTCTTCTGCTTTTATATTTGGGACTCTGGCGTGCTCTCTGTAGTGTACTGGGGCCCACTTTCAGAAACCTGTAGAAACCAAACTCAAGGGACCAGCTCCCCAAGTTTACAGAAATGAAACTGGGACGATTTTCTCTGGACAGTAAAATTCTAAAGCCATGAGAACATGGGTTTATAATGTTGTCCTGCATAAGGGAAAGAGGCTTGTTGATGCGATGGTGTGCAACCAGAGGGAAGCCTTTAAATGCAGCCTACATGAAAAATTGTACTTGCAGCAAAGCAGTAGTTTCATGTACAGTACTTGAGCACAACATCAAACAGCAACAGGAAGTTAAACTTTACAAGGCGCATCAAAAGATAATTTGTTTTCCTCATTCATGGACTTCCCATGCGACTCAGTTCTACAGTAGTCACGCTGTGATTATATTCTGAGCTGGACAAATCCCTCAGATATGTAACATTAAGCAGAATTGAAGCCAAACCCCAAGAACCAAAGATCTAATCCAAAAAGTGACACTGTGTTGCACAAAGCTAACCTGATTTACAGCACTTTCCTGAAAGGACATGGACAGGAACTCTTTTGTGATGCGACTTAAGCAGCCATTCTTTGTTTGGACGGTACAGGTCAGCCTCTATTTCCCCGAGGGGGATGTCACAACTAAAACTGATCCAGTCTTGCTTTCCATATTCATTCTCTTTCTAACAGGTCTCACTAATCTGTGCTTCTGATCACTGAGCCCAAGGAGGTGGAATGAAGAGGTGCCACATTTGTATTCCATGGGGGGTTTTCTCTCCTCTACATAGCACGTACAGCACAGAAACAGGCTGTTCGGCCCCAAATGATCCTTGAAAACGTCAAATTTTATACTGGGTTACAGGTCGACAACCGTCGCATGCTCTCCAGTACTAAACGGTGACCATTGCCAGGGTTATTTGACCATCAGTGTCACAACCAAGCTCAAAACCTTTTCCACAGATCTACATGATTTTACAGAAGGCGGTAAATGGACAGCCATCAGAAAAGAGGACCTTGGACTGGCTGATGTCCGTGCCCTTGCTGCCACTGAAGCTGGAACTGGCCAACTCACCACAGACCAGGAATTGAACCTGGGATCTCTGGTCCATACAGACCAGCTAATTGCTGACTTTACTAAGTGAGGAAGCCATGACGAAAGGTGGAGGGGAGAAGAGAAAGCATTTGATTATTTTAAACTGCTTTAAAAAAAACTGTTAGCCACCTGGATAAACTACTGCTTATACTTCAGATCTGCAAGTCTACACAGCTTCTCGTACTCCACAGCACTTACTTTGCGGTTCCTGCCATGATCAGGCGTCTTCAGATGTCGCATAAGGAGGGCATTCTGCAAAGGTATAAACAGATCACAGGCCACACAGTGTGCTGCCTCTACCTTCTTCATGAAATGCTCCAGACCAACATCTACAAACACAATTACAAAGGATTAGATGCAGCAAAAACAACAGCTGAACAAATTCAAATACAATTTTGTTGGGGGCCAGGGGACAAAGAACAGAATCACTAGTGAGATCGGTCTGTAGCGATCATGGCATTCTAATTACAATTAATAAAACCTATGTACACCAATTGTGAATGTTACACTGGTGGTCCTGTTAAGTTTTGTGTTGGTATCCTCACTATTTTTTCCACCTTGATGTTTTCTAGTTTCTGACATTGCCAGTGAGCTGGTTGTTCACCAGTTTATGGTATAGGTTAATGCACAGCAGCACTGCAGTCGGATTACTCAGGATGTAATGAATGCAAGACAGTAATGAAAGCAACATCGAAGAGGAGCAGATTAAGCGGTTGTTTAAAGTGACTTGAGTGTTGACCAGCACTGCTCAGCAATAAACAACAGGGATCGCCTACACCAGCGTTGCAATGTTCCCCTTTATTTTTTTTGGGTGCACGACCCCTTGAAGGGGCGGCCCATTCAGTTTCAAGCCGACGCAAAATCTAACATTGAAAAAGCCGGCCCCAGGCTATGTAGGACCAGCAGAGGGAACGTTGCCGTGTTATCGAACACATTAGCCACGAGCTGCATACAGCAAATTGGGAAAACACACGCAGAAAATTACATTTGATTAGTAAATGTTTAAAAAAAATGAGTAACAGAAACTGTCGTTGGGCATGTGATCTCAATACTCAGCCACACAGTGTATCCATGTGAACTTGAACCTTGTTGGTAAAATGGCATGGCGAAAATCAGAAGGTGCACGGGTTTGATTGTTGTGACTTCCTTGATTACCACCTATTGGTTATTTGCTAAAATGTTATGCAACGCGGCTGAGAACAACAGACTTTAGCATCGTGGGGACACCAGCAACACTGGACGGGGAGGTGAGCTGCCATTAGTGATCATTCAGGGCTCCGGCCGAGTCAGTTTAACCAGACTCCTGTGTTAGGTGGTGACCAATAATATGCATTATCCAATATGGTATACAAGCCATTGCATAGGTTGGATATCCAATCCTGACCATCTTAAAAGCTACTCGATTCCCATTTCTCCCCCCACATGAACTCCAAACTGCAGAATTAGAATACAAGGAATGTGTACACAATAGATCACTGCTGCAAGACTCCACCCTCAATACATGGTTTGATGAAAAATAATTATCTGCGATTTCAAATTGTATTTCCAGTCTGATCTGAAAATTCTGTCGAGACCCATTTATGCGCAAGCTGAGTAAACTGGAACTCGGTCCTCATCGCAGTTCATTCTGGTTCAAACCCGCTTCTAATGCCGTGAAAGTTACATCCAAGAATTTTGAAACTCCTTCGAACTGCAGTTTGTAATCCAACCATAATTTCGATGCCAGAATTGGTGCCATTAACACATCTGCATTACAGATCCACTGCCCACCATTTCCCGACCACCACCATCAATTCTAACATTTACCAAGGATACAATCCCAAGCAGTGGTTTTGGTGGGATATGGATCTGCACACCTGCTATTCCTCACCGAGCTGCAGATTTTGGCCATGTCCCTATAGACAGCTGCTAAGCGATGGTCAAGCACCTCACCAGAGGAAGTTGGGGGGGGGGGGGGGGGAGGGAATTAAAAATATTGGAGCAAATTTTTTTTTTTTTTTTTTTTTGGGGAAGAGCTCTTTGTAAGGGTACTGGGATTGCCCTGCCTCTCAATAGTATTTCCTTCCCTCACCAGCAAACAGCAGCAATTGTACACGATATTACAGCCATTCTGTGAAAGGAGACCCAGAGGCCAATAAGCAGCAAGTTTGAGTAACACGGCTTTGCCGTATGAAAGTAGCATCATGTGATGCTGGGAACTTTTCATTAATCGTGAAAAGCCAAATCTCAGCTAACATTCTAATTGAGCAGGCCATTTGCAGGGACAAGTCTGCATCATTTATAAAGTGGATGATTTACACCAAGTCCAACATACCTTGCAGCAAGTCTTGCTGCTGCATCAGCTGCTTTTTCAGAATCGTTTTATCTCCAATTTGCTCCCTACGCTTCTGCGTTTTCTGGATCTTGTTCAAGATATATTCCTGAAAGAGATTCAAACATTAAGCGCATTTCATATGGGACGGTGTTTTCTATTCCATCAACAGCCTTGGTTTAAAGAAAAAAATCAATTGCATGGTTATTTTAGACACGCATATGGTCGCCAATACTCAATTAGCACTGATGCATTGCCGATCCATACACAAATGTAATTAAGAGGGGGATTTGGAAAGTACATTGGTGAAAGTAGCTATATTTAAAACAAGCCAAAGATGAAAGAACCACAGATACATACATGCAAAAAGTCAGCAGTCTGCTTGTCAAGTTTGGTCGCAATGAACTTGAAAGTTTCCGTGTGGAACCGACTGTCCACATGGGAAGAAATATCCTCATCTTCGAAGGTTCGGAACTTACAAACGGAGCAGGCATACATTATCCTGCAACACAAAGAACACGGTACATAGAGAAGCTGCACAGGTTGAACAATGTAACAGTAGAAAAATCTACTCATGCTGCCGTTACTACAGACCTTTCTGCAAGACGGTCCCGGTTTTTCTTTGGTTTGTTCGCCTTCTTCTTCTCTTGCATCGTAGGAACTAATTAAAACAAACCACAATATTTCAGCACACACACTAGGTAGTAATTATCCAATTCCTCCGTATTTACCTTTAAGACTAATCCTTCCCACAATCAGTATATGTTACTGTTCATGAGGCCAAAATACCTTCAGGTCCCACATTATTAACATCTACTACCTAATTATCTAAAGTATCACCCTATTTAAATTACATAGGTCCCCTCCTCCCCCAGTCAATTCTTTCTGCTCCTGAAGGCACCAACTCCAGCTCATGTACAGCATCCTTCAAGGATCTCACCCCAACCTAAATAAACTATCCAACCACTGAACGATCATTACACAACACATTCACTCCAGCAAGAGTCGGTGGACAATGACTAAAATCAGAAATCCAGATCAATGTTTCATAAGAACATAAGAAATAAGAGCAGGAGTAGGCCATACGGCCCCTCGAGCCAGCTCCACTATTCAATATCATGGCTGATCATCGACCACTTTCCCACCCAATCTCGATATCCCTTGATTCCCCTAGAGTCCAAAAATCTATCTCAGTCTTGAATATACTCAACAACTCAGCACTCACAGCCCTCTGGGGCAGAGAATTCCAAAGATTCACAACCGAGTGAAGAAATTCCTCCTCATCTCGGTCTTAAATGGCCGACCCCTTATCCTGAGACTATGCCCCCTAGTTCTAGACACTCCAGCCAGGGGAAACAACCTCTCAGCATCTACCCTGTCAATCCCCCTCAGAATCTTGTATGTTTCAATGAGATCACCTCTCATTCTTCTAAACTCGAGAGTATAAGCCCATTCTACACAATCTCTCATCATTGGACAGCCCTCTCATCCCAAGAATCAATCTAGTGAACCTTTGTTGCAAGGTAAGTATATCCTTCCTTAGATAAGGAGACCAAAACTGTGCACAGTGCTCCAGGTGTGGTCTCACCAAGGCCCTGTACAATTGTAGCAAGACTTCCTTACTCTTATACTCCAACCCCCTTGCAATAAAGGCCAACTTGCCATTTGCCTTCCTTATTGCTTGCTGTACCTGCATGCTAGCTTTCCGTGTTTCTTGCACAAGGACACCCAAACCTCTCTGAACACCAACATTTGAAAGTTTCTCACCTTTTTATAAAATATTCTGTTTTTCTATTCTTCCTACCAAAGTGACTAACCTCACATTTCCCCACATTATACTCCATCTGCCACCTTACTGCCCACTCACTTAGTCTATCTATATCTGTTTGCAGACTCTGTGTTCTCCTCACAGCTTACTGTCCCACCTAGCTTTGTATCGTCAGCAAACTTGGATACATTACACTCGGTCCCTTCATCTGGGTCATTAATATAGTTTGTAAATAGCTGAGGCCCCAACACTGATCCTTGCGGCATCCCAATAGTTACAGCCTGCCAACCTACTCTGTTTTCTGTCCCTTAACCAATCCTCTATCCATGCTACGATATTATCCCCAACCCCATGAGACCTAAATCTTGTGTAGTAACCTTTTATGTGGCACCTTATCGAATGCCTTTTGGAAATCCAAATATACTACTGGTTCCCCTTTATCTACCCTGCTAGTTACATCCTTGTCAATCACGATTTCCCTTTCATAAAACCATGTTGATTCTGCCTAATCATGTTATGATTTTCTAAGTGACTTGATACCACTTCCTTAACAATGGATTCTAGCATTTTCCCCAATGACTGATGTCAGGCTAACTGGCCTGTAGTTCCGTTTTTTCTCTCCCTCCTTTCTTGAATAGCGGTGTTACATTTGCAACCTTCCAATCCGCTGGGACCATTCCAGAATCTAGGGAATTTGGAAGATCAAAATCAATGCACCCACTATCTCTTCAGCCACCTCTTTTAGAACCCTAGGATGTAGGCAGTCAGGTCCAGGTGAGTTGTCAGCTTTTAGTCCCATTAGTTTCTCTACTTACATTAATTACATTAAGTTCCTCGCCCTCATTAGACCCTTGGTTCCCCACCATTTTTGGTATGCTTTTTGTGTCTTCTACGGTGAAGACAGATACAAAATATTTGTTGTGTAACGTTTCTGCCATTTCCTTATTCCCCATAATAATTTCACCTGTCTCAGCCTCTAAGGGACCAACATTTACTTTTGCTACTCTTTTCCTTTTTACATACTTGTAGAAACTCTTACAATCTGCTTTTATATTTCTTGCTAGTTTTCTCATTCTATTTTTTTTCCCCCTCATCAATTTTTTGGTCAACCTTTGCTGGTTTCTGAAACTCTCCCAATCCTCAGGCTTACTATTATTCTTTGCAACATTATAAGCTTCTTCTTTCAATCTAATGCTAACCTTAACTTCTTTAGTTAGCCACGATTGCCTCACTTTTCCCGTGGAGTTTTTGTTTCTCAATGAAACGTATTTTTGTTCCACCCCTGCTACCTTAGAGGTCCACACTCTTAAGATTATAAAACATAAAAGTACGCAGTTTGCTTAATCTTGAGCTGATGTTAATAAAAGCTGTTTGTACATCTGTCCTCCCCCACCTCCCCCCCCCCCCCACTTTGTCCTACCATTGGCAGCCGTGCCTTCAGTCATTTTAGGCCCCAAGCTTTAAAAAATCCTTTCCTAAATCCTCCAGCTCAAGACTCACCTCTGACTAAGATTTGGGTCACCCCCTCACTCCTTTGTTGGCTCGACATTCATTTTTTATTACGCATCTGAAGCACTGGGGGGGGGCATTTTTCTACCTTAAAGGCACTTTATAAAAGCAATTCGCTGATGCTTGTACTCTGCTTTATGCCATTTGGGAGATCAAACTATTGTAATGTATTACCAGCTTGTAACTCTCTGCCACACATCATTACTCACACGTGCTCTTGTTAAAACCATTCCAGTGACCGTAACATTGTAAATAGTGACATTCTATTTGTATCACATTTTGACCCAGTTATGTTATACAGCAATATTAAACATACAGTTCTTCAATAAAACAATTGTGTGAATTCAGAACATAAACTAGAACAAGAGCAATTTGTACAAAACTTCATCTTCAGTTCCAAAGCAAAGGGTAAAAATAAAGTTGCAAAAATTGCCAGGAGCTGACTAACATTTACAGAATAAGTCAAGTCATCCTCAGTTCCAAGGGACTGCCTAAGAAGACGACAGAATTTTAAAAATCACAGAATATGGGAGGCTGGTCAAGTGTCACAAGTTCTGAATCTTAACCTGTTTGACAAAGTCTCAAGTGGAGGAAAGTTGGCTGTGAGAAGGCCAGCCAGCAAAAACCAACCAACCCAAGACACTTGCATGCCACTCTGTCCTGGGGAGGGTTGAAAGAGAAGACAGATCAACAGAAAAGGCCCAATAGAAGAGATGTGTTATTGTGTTTGGAGGGTGGTAGAAGATGGGAATTTTACTAAATGAAACCTGATCTTACAGCGCTTCGGTTTCTTCTCCCCAGGCTCTTTGCCCTCGCCAGTCTGAAAAAATAAATGAGTGTTATTCTTCAAACTGAAGCCCCTCCCCGCCCTTCTCCCATCAGGGTAACAGAGTAATCATGCTCCAAGGAGCACTACACTACTGAAAACACCATACATGCTTATAAAATAACGGTTAGGTAAAGACTAACGGATCCACCGAGCCTATCCTATATAGTGGAGAGGCCTGATGCATCTCAATATAGACACTCCCTACCAGTAATAGTCCATTAGAGGGCAGCTAATTACACAAAAGGCATCTAATCCCACTGACCAGCATCTGGTGCTTTACTCAAGTGAACTGTTTCATAAGAGCAGGAGTCGGCCATACGGCCCCTCGAGCCTGCTCCACCATTCAATAAGATCATGGCTGATCATCGACCTCAACTCCACTTTCCCGCCCAATCTCCATATCCCTTGATTCCCCGAGAGTCCAAAAATCTATCGATCTCAGCCTTGAATATACTCAACAACTCAGCATTCACAGCCCTCTGGGGCAGAGAATTCTGTTTCGGTAACAAATTTTCTTTGCAACTATAAAAGCAAGTACATTTCAGATATTAACAATTAGACTTCTGCAGCTAGATGTTTGCAAAGGAGGAAAAATTGACTCGTAATGGCTACATAATATGGCTTAACTTTTCTCATCCATATCTACATGCCAGCAATAATTAACATCCCTTAGTGTTTAAAGACTTGCTAAATTCTGAAGGACCTCAGATCTCCCAGAACTTTCCCCACACGGTGTTGTCCAGATACAGGAAACTTTCGATTTACCGGCACCTAAATAACCGGAAATCTCGGTTAACCGGCAAAATTCAGGAGTAGGTTCAGGTAAGTTTTACTTCATATTACTTGCCTCCCTCGATCTGTTGCTGTGCAATTGGGTGTGGCTGCAGCTGTTGCTAAGCTACAGAGACGCTTAGAACTTGTGGCCATTGTTCTGCACCTGTTGCTAAGCAACAGGGTTTGTTGCTTTATACGGAGCTCTCAGCTCTCCGTATCTTTTACTATAGCTCTCGGTTATCCGGAATTTTTGATGAACCGGCACCACGTCGGTGCCGGATAAAAAAAAGTTTCCTGTACTGGGAGTAACACCAAGACTACCTCTCATCGCTCCTATTTTTACATTTGAAGTCTGCCAGCAATTTTCTGCAGGGTCCACAGAAAAGGTAGATTCTGAAAACTATAAAAAGCAGAATCTTGACTGATAATGGAACAAGGTACATTACATTGGAGAACGCTATTGATGGAGTCAAATACCCACATCAGGGACTGACAGTCACAATATAAAAAAGTGCTCATTGTCAAGACTTTCACTGTCCACCTAAAGGTAAAAATCACCAAGCCATTCATTACAGTTAGCTACCTGCTATTTGGCATATTAGACCACATGTTGAATACATTGGTTACTTAACAGGGACATGGTACACTATTATCTGCCTTTCGCTTCTCCCGCCCCACCACAGGATGGCAGAATCAATCCTACACAAAATGGAAGAATAGCCGTAGAGGCCAATCTCCTCCATACCAAACCAAGTATAGGCCAGCTACATTCTCGCAAGACACTAAACTTAAAGATCCATTACCCACTCTCTCAAACAACTGTGGGCAAGCTCTGCTTTTACTGGTAGGAAATACTCAATCATAGCAGCACGTAAATATTACTTACAGCGCCATCGCCAGATTCACCACCACCATCATCTTCAGCTTAAATTAAAGAAAAAAACATTAAGAACACAGACAGAAGTACACAAACAGGTAATGCTATTGGATGATGCATTTCATGGGTCAGTCACCTAAACTTAAACTAGCACTGATGCACATGATTAAGGAGGTCCAAACAATTGAAAATGGGGTAACTTCTCATACAAAGATACCTGTAACTATTAGTAACAAGACTGTAGATGTTTTCAAAAGAATAAAGACAAAAGAATGCAATTTCAAAGTGGCGGAAGCTAAAAATATGGACCGTTTGTGGCAGAGCTAGTCAGCGAGCAACAGAATGACAGAGACGTGGGCTCCAGCACATGACTTCACATAGAACGTTGCATACTGCTTGGCATGTTGAGCAGAAACCATTTCCAAAGCTCTCCAAATAGTTCAGAAGCCTATTCTTGACAGACTAGGAGACTGTGCAGGACCTCCCAGCTGATGCTAATTCACATGTATAACAATCAGGAGGAAACCTGACCATTTTCCCCCTCTCTGACTGGGGTGATACAGCTGATGTGCCCTATATTGGTGCTGCTCTGGTCTGATCAACTTGCTAGATACAGACCATGGTTGAACCTGGACGACAATGTGTGTCATTTCCAGCCCACACTGTTGACTTGAAAAAGAGGGGAAAAAAAGACTAGCGCCTTTCACGACCACCAGATGTGCCAAAGTGCTTTACAGCCAATGAAGTACTTTTTTTTTTTTGAAGTGTAGTCACTTATGTGGGAAACGCAGACGCCAATTTGCACACAGCAAGTTCCCATGAACAGCAATGAGATAATGACCAGATAATCTGTTTTAGTGATGAGGGATAAATATAGTACCATGGGATCTTTTATGTCCACCCGAGAGCGCAGACGGGCCTTGGTTTAACATCTCATCCAAAGGCTTGGACCCAATCTTTATTCCCAACTAGCAACTACATATCATCTAGCCAAACAAAAACCAGAGGTTTAATGACAACTTTTCCGATCCACATTTACATGCCAGTATTAATACATATTTAATCTCCTGCCAAAACTCAATACACGAACAATCATCTCCTGGAGTATAGTTCTTAGAGAGTCCTTATAGGCCTTAGAGAAAATCAGAGGAGAATTTCTTAATAAAAACCAACAATTTTAAAATGCAAGAGAGACCAAGATGCGAGGAGGACCGACAACGCATCATCTGTACTTCAATGTGCTAGAGGGACAAGTTCCGGGGCAGAAACAATGCATCATTTTACAAATATTCCCCCCTTCAAGTTTGGAAGGGGGGGAAAAGGGAAGGTAAAGACAGAGGAGGGAGAGTAGCCAAGACTCCCGATCCTGATTACCAACTCGTAAACCTTGCTGGAAGTGCTTATGTGTAGACAACAGAAGGGAGGGAGAGAGAACAGAGAAAGGCGATTGGACTCAGCTCTGATGCCACATGCATTCAAATCGCCTGCCCACCACATCCCAGGAAGTCAGCACTTTTACGAGAAGATTAGGAGGGACAGAAAAGAGTACAGGAAATTGGCTGGGGTGGGAGCAAGCATACCTGCATCGGATGCATTCGGATCTTCAGTTTTTGCCTGTTTGTTCTCTGGTTCGTCGGTACTAGCCGTGGACTGCTTCCTCTTCCTACCAAAGCCTGCATCCTTTTTCTTCATCTGTTAAAAATCAAAGACAACTCAATTCCCACACTTCAGGCACCAATGCAGTTTGAAAGCATTAAAAAAAAATCACTTGTGTCGAATAGGTCTCCCATCTTGCTTGTACGATGTGTGTAAGCCGGCTCCAAACACTCCAGTATTTAATGCTGTAACCTTCAAGAATGACAAGTCGAAATAGGTGCAGTTTCCATTTCCCATTCAATGAATTCGGAACTTTGGGCTTTTGCCCTTGGGATGGCTTGTTCCCCGACAAAACATTCCCTATCCAAGCGGAAGTGAAGCCCAATGTTTGCTGCCCCAAGACAAAGGCAGCATCAAGACCACTCCTTGAAATACCGACAATGCTGTACAAGGGTCAGATGATCACATTTGGACACTTCACATAAGTGGCGATCTCAAATCTAAACAACTAACCTTTTGGACTGGCAGTACAAGGCAGGCTAGAATTCGCTGTTTCATAGTCAATACCGGTCACATTAGAAATACACTAATCAAATGTATTATATACAGACCATGAAAGTAGCTTTGAATGGTGCAATACATGTCACACTCCTGCATACTTACTTAGAACACTCGATCTTGTCAACTCATGACTGATGAACACCATTCTGTCACCACAGAGACTCACTTCTTTTGAAAGATACCATGAAAATGCTTTTTGCCAGTTTCATGGAATAATACAGCACATCAGAGGGACACTCGTCGGTGACCAGTACAACACACTAGCCACTCATGTTATGCGCTAGCCACTGGTTGTCTAAAGTGTGCCAACAACAATCTGCCACCTCTACAAAATAGGTCGACACAAATATGGAGGAAAAAAAAACACACAGGAAAAACAAGTTAAAATATCAACCATTATTACATGGCTCGGTGAAGCAAAATGCTGCAGCCAGCACTAAATTCTGGCAAATACAGGAACTGGGGAATTAATTTTCAAAGTCAACATAAAAACAGATGCATGTCATTTCCTAACAAAATGAAAAAGGAAATAGAAGTGTTTTATCTACGCTATAAAATAAGCGATGGGGCTGGATCCAGAGGCTAATTACTAAAGTGAAGTGAAATGTCCAGCCAGTTCTATATTGGATTAGGAGATCAAGCTAATAAGCTTGTGACTCCTGGATCGCAAGGCAAAATATATAGTATCCCTTTTCTTGGCACTTATTTAGAACATGATCTCACCACTAACAGGTTGTTAATACCCTTCTTGAAAATTGCCCACGTTATGCTCAGCAAAAAGAACTACATTTCCTGGGAACGCTCCGTAATGCACAAATCCTGCAAACTAGGAGGACAAAGTAATGCAGTGCAATTATACTCGCCTGCAATTCATAGTTTAACTGCAAACCAAGCAACAAACCCAGGAGTAAGAAAGGGAAGATAGATTATGAAAGTAAATTAGCAAAAAATATAAAAACAGAAAGTAAGAGTTTTTATAGTTATATAAAAAGAAAAAGGGTGGCTAAAGTAAATGTTGGTCCCTTAGAGGATCAGACTGGGAAATTAATGGTGGGAAATAAGGAGATGGCAAAAACACTGAATGAATATTTTATATCAGTCTTTACAGTAGAAGACACTAAGAATATCCCAACACTGGACAAACAGGGGTCTAAAGGGGGGGGGGGGGGGGAAGGAGCTAAACATGATCAAAATCACTAAGGAAGTGGTACTCGGTAAAATAATGGGACTCAAGGCGGATAAATCACCTGGACCTGATGGCTTACATCCTAGGGTCTTGAGGGAAGTGGCGGTAGGGATTGTGGATGCATTGGTAATAATTTTCCAAAACTCCCTGGACTCGGCAAAGGTCCCGGCAGACTGGAAAACTGCTAATGTAACACCCTTATTTAAAAAGGGCAGTAGACAGAAGGCTGGAAACTATAGACCGGTTAGCCTAACATCTGTGGTAGGTAAAATTTTGGAGTCCATTATTAAGGAGACAGTAACAGGACATTTGGATAATCATAATTTAATAGGACAAAGTCAGCATGGTTTTATGAAGGGGAAGTCATGTTTGACAAATTTGCTGGAGCTCTTTCAGGAAGTAACATATAGGGTGGATAAAGGGGAACCAGTGGACGTAGTGTATTTAGACTTCCAAAAGGCATTTGACAAGGTGTCACACAAAAGATTATTGCTTAAGATAAAAAATCACGGGATTGGCATGGATAGAGGATTGGCTATCTAACAGAAGGCAGAGAGTTGGGATAAATGGTTCATTCTCAGACTGGCAATCAGTAACTAGTGGTGTTCCGCAGGGGTCAGTGCTGGGTCCCCAACTCTTTACAATCTATATTAACGATTTGGAGGAGGGGACCGAGTGTAACATATCAAAGTTTGCAGATGATACTAAGATGGGAGGGAAAGTAGTGAGTGAGGAGGACATAAAAAACCTGCAAGGGGACATAGACAGGCTAAGTAAGTGGGCAGAGATTTGGCAGATGGAATACAATACTGGAAAGTGTGAGGTTATGCACTTTGGCAGGAAAAATCGTAGAGCAAGTTATTATCTTAATGGCAAGAAACTGGAAAGTACTGAAGTACAAAGGGATCTGGGGGTCCTGGTGCACGAAACTCAAAAGGTTAGTATGCAGCTGCAGCAAGTGATTAAGAAGGCCAATGGAATGTTGGCTTTCATTGCTAGGGGGATAGAATATAAAAATAGGGAGGTATTGCTTCAGTTGTACAAGGTATTGGTGAGACCGCACCTGGAATACTGCGTACAGTTTTGGTGTCCATACTTAAGAAAGGACATACTTGCTCTCGAGTCAGTACAAAGAAGGTTCACTCGGTTAATCCCGGGGATGAGGGGATGGACATATGAGGAGAGGTTGAGTAGATTGGGACTCTACTCATTGGAGTTCAGAAGAATGAGAGGCGATCTTATTGAAACATATAAGATTGTGAAGGGGTTGGATCGGGTGGATGCGGGGAAGATGTTCCCGATGATGGGTGAAACTAGAACGAGGAGGCATAGTCTTAGAATAAGGGGCTGCTCTTTCAAAACTGAGATGAGGAGGAACTACTTCACTCAGAGGGTGGTAGGTCCATGGAATATGCAGCCCCAAAAAGCTGTAGAAGCTACATCATTACATAAATTTAAAAAAGAAATAGAGTTTCCTAGAAGTAAAGGGAATTAAGGGTTACGGGGAGCGGGCAGGAATTTGGACGAGTCTAGGTTCGGATCGGTCATGGCCCTGTGGGTAGCAGAGTGGGCCCAGGGGCCGTGTAGCCTGATCCTGCTCCTATTTCGTGTGTCTAATTCTGTTAGATTCAAGAGATGGTTCTGTGATAGTGGATTGGCGGTTAGGATCAGATCAGCCATGATCTTATTGAATGGCGGAGCAGGCTCGAGGGGCCAATTGGCCTACTCCTGCTCCTATTTCTTATGTTCTTATGTAAGGGAAAGGGTGCAAAGAGGGGTTGGCCCACGGAAAAAGACAATGGGGAAGTGGTGTCCGAGGGTCGTGGAACTGCCTTAGTATTTTTCCCCAACAGCTCCGACAGAAGAAATGGGGGAAGAAATGTCAGAATTGGGGGTATGCTTAAAGGTAAATGTAGACGAAAAAATGTTAAATCACAAGAGGGGGCATAGGGGAGGTTAATGAAATTCAAGGTAGAATTTCATTTCAACTTCTCATTCCATGGTTCTGAAAGAATTGGCTCAAACAATTGCAAGTCCTCTTGTGGATATTTTTCCAGAGTTCACTGGACTCAGGCCAAATCCCAAAGGATTGGAAAAGCATGACTCCCATCTTCAAAAGAGTGATGCGAGATATAAATCATCAAATTATAGATCTGTTGGTGTCGTGGCCACTGTTGGGGAAAGGTTTGAAAAGTATTAAGATGGATAATATAAGGGAGTATCTTGAGGAGCGTGAGTCAGCATGGTTTTAGGAGCGAGAGGTTATACCTGATTCTTAGATTCCTTCGAGATGGCGTCAAACCTATTAGATAAGGGAGAGTGGTGGATGTTATCTACCTGGATTTCAAGAAGACATTTGACACTATGACACATAATAGGCTGCTGCACAAAGGCAAGCCCATGGGATAGATGGGAATGTGTTAAAATGGACAGACAAATGGTTGGTTGGTAGATAGGCAGTAGTGCATGGGCAGGCACAGAAACAAGAGTAGGCCATTCAGCCCCTTGAACCTGCGCTGCCATTCAATTAGATCATGGCTGATCTGTACCGCAACTCCACTCACCCAAATTTGTTCCATATCCCTTCATACCCTTATCTAACAAAAATCTATTGATCTCAGTTAGCAGTGCCATAAGATTCAGTGTGGGGGCAGGTATTAATTATATATTAAAAAAATTATCAATGACAGGAAGGAATTATGGCCAAATTTGCAGACAATACCAAATTGGGAGCAGTGGAAGGTGAAATAGCAGATGCAATTCAATTCGGTCCGGTTATGAGATTTAACAGAGGGAAGGTCGATATGGATTGTATGCTAAATGGGAATGTGCTCGAGGTTATCGGAGCAGGCGAGCGAGATCTTGGGGGTTTAAGTGAACAGGTCACAAACAATTAGCACAAGGTTCCCAGGCAGTTAAAAAAAACTACAGAAAGTTGGGATGCACAGCAAGAGGCATAACATCTAGACCTAGAAAGGTAATTTAAACACTAATAGACCCTGGTGAAACTACATTAGCAGTAATGCATGCAGTTTTGGTCTCCCTACTTCAAAAATGCTGTTATTAGAAGGGATACAGAGAACAGCTACACTGATGATCCCAGAACATCAGGGAATGGCGTGTGAAGAAAGATTGACTAGCCCGAGTCATTTTCACTCAACAGAAGTGTTTAAAATCATGAAAGGTTTGGACAAATTTGATCCAAGAAAGCGTCTCTGTTGTGTACAGAAATGAAACACAAGGAGTCGTATTTACAAATTAAGGACGACAAAAGAAAATAGGAAACGCAAGAGAAACTATTTTTACTGAAAGGGTGCCAAGGATGTGAACATACATGGAAGGTGGAAGAAACAACCTCACTGGGTTTTGAGAGGAGGTTAGACAGGTTCATGTCAACAAATGGGATTTAGGGCTGTTAGAAATGCATCAAGGGAAAACACTAGCTAGCTGGGTTAGATGGATCAACTGTCCTCCTGCCTGAAACGGTTACCATTTTATTAAACTCAGCAAGTCGTTGGCCCTCCGAAATCAGGTTTTACCCTGATGCCTGCCAAAACAAACACTGCTATCTTTGTGATTTGAAATACTTCATCGTAAACTAGTTTTTTCTTTTAAAAAGTTACCGAATTCAGAGGGATGGCAGATCAAGCGTCTGAAAATGCTTTCAAAAATTTGAAAATGTGACCAGAGAATGGATACTGCAGCCTACCAAACAGCTTCAACTACAACAGGATCATTGCTGGGTGATGGATTATGGAAATATGCTCATTATTTACACTGGCGAAATCACAACACTTCACAAGACATTTAGATAATTTTGTTTCAGTATGACGAAAGCCCTTGCATTTTCAAGTTACACTGCACCTGCTCAACTAATCAGCAGATCTCCAGTGGCATTGCTCACTCTAAGGCAGAGGATACATTGTGCATTAAACCGTGTCGTGTATTACATTCTATACAGTGCAGCAGTGTCCCTTTCAAGGCCGCAAAGCCTAATCGTGCGCAGTTTAATTGTTTAATCTGAAAATTGGAATGTGCTCATCAGTTCCAGGCTGGAAGTAAAAAAGTACAGATCAGAAACACTCAGCATTTCAAGACCATTTTGAATCACCAACAGTCTGGGAGCACTAGATGTAGCATTTCTAATATACAAGTTTAACACCGTATTTAGGGGGGAAATTGATGAAAAAAAAGTTAAGCAGGACTCAATATTCAGATCCTAAATTTTATAATATGAAGACGCTAAAGAGGAAATGTTCATCTTGTAATTCAAGAGAGAGACCTTAAAATCTGTTTCACAAATTGTACACTCGGTCTAATAAGCATCTGCGTGCAAATACCCTAGGTTGAAGTAGGAGTGACTCATCACCGATTTAATACTGAATTCAGCTTGTGGAAATTGATACTCTCACTGTTAATGATTCTCAAGACTTAAATAACCACAATGCTATTCTAGTACACTACAGATTTCTGGCTTTAAACAAAGGGGTGGTGTGGCTTGGATTATAGACACCCTAGTATCTTTTAGCACCTTCGATTCTGCACTAGTTGAAACACTGTACATGAAAATAAAACTTTTTTGGATAAAATGCTGGAAGATCACATTGGTCCACTTCAATATAAAAAAAAAAAAATTAAAAACCCTATCCTTAAACAAAAAAAAAAAACAAAGACAACTGTCCCACTACAAACAAACATGATTAAACTTTCCCAATCCCTCATTTTACCTATTCATTACTGGATAAAATAAAAAGTATTAAAAAAAAAGGTACTTACGCCTCTGCTTCGAATCCTGTCTCTCCTTCGCTGTCTGCCACCTCCTAACGGTCTTCCCGATCCCTGAACTCTGAACAGGTCCATGGGGATAATGTTTGGGGAGAAGAGCGAAGGGAGGTTCCTGGTGGAGGAGGCGGTGGCGGCGTTGTGGCCCCTGCCTCCCATCGACAGCTCATTCCAGCGTGCAGACATTCGCCCGGAACTTGCAGGTGACATGAAGGGGTCGTTCCGATTGGGTCTGTTATATGGAGGCCGGTCTCTAGACCAGTTCTGGCCCCACTGGTTAGTAGGGCCGTATGGGTCACGTGCTCTGTTCTGGAACTGATCTTTGCGGGTCCCGTAGGAGCTGTCGTAGTGGTCATAGCGACCTCCATAGGAATCGTTATAATCAGGCCCATATTCACTGTAACCGTAGCCAGATCTGTACAGATCACGGTCATTCAGTGAAGACCCGGAGTCGTAGGACTCGTAAGGTGTAAACCTGCAAGAGTCGCACAGCAAGCAAGGAATCTGGTCAGTAGCTGGTAAGTACCATGGTACAAGTCTGCCAAGAAGTGATTGCAGACTAAAAAACTAAACAACATAGTTTCAGCTAATGACATTTTTGCTAATCACAGAACCTAGGTGGTTTGCAGTAAGTCAATAAGCACTGGCTGAAATGGCCAGCCTCTAACAAACACTTCTATTGCATTTACTAAACTGCTGATTACAATAGCAGGAAATGGGTCACTGGAAAAGTTTAACGGATAAATATCTCAACATGGGTTAACAAACTGCAACATACTTTATAATGGTCCACGTTCTATCGCTTTTTGGCAGTGTGGTCGCTCTTCTTGTGTACACACTGCCATCTATTAGCGTGCTGCAATATAGTAAACAGCAGAATGGAAAAATCCACCAGTTTTTGGATTTTAGCCATTTTAAAGTTGTATGCCATGTTAACCATTATATATGGGAGATGTGGAGGGGGGGGGGGGGGGGGGGGGGAGAGTTAGAGGCTATGAACTCAATGGCAACCTTAAAATGACAAAACAGAATTGTTTGGCTTATAGGCTTTTCTGTGCTTACATCATTTACCTGACATTATTGGACACATTACCTTGGAGAACCAGATCGCGTCCTTACAGCCAGCAGAAACGATGGGGATTTTTCCACCATGCTACACATTCTAGGCCACCAAGTACAGGTCTTACTGCAGATACCCTGCTGAAGCCCCATTTACATTGCCAATCTAGAGCAAATTCAAATCCAGCTTAAAAAGGGGACCTTGAAGTGTAATTCATTTCACCATTTTAAATGTAGCACCTCGCTGTGAATGGATCGTTAACGTTGCATTGGACTACCTGTCTAAATTCCAAGACAATAGGAAGGAGCAGTGGAGCTCAGAGTACTAAGTAAGCTTAGTTTTGCATCAGTAACTAATCGGATTGTGTAAATGGGGTTGTGAGCACATGCAGTACATGGGAGGAAGTAACAGCACAGGAGATGCCAACCTTTCAAGCATTTAGGGTGACTGTTTCCCCTCCACCCTTTCTATGCCAATGACTCAAATTTCCTGTTTTAAACTCGAGTCGCAAATCTCCCATGGGCCAAGGAGGAGCTAGACACGTACTAAAATCTGGGGCAACAGTACTCATCTGGGGAACTATCACCCTGCGTGGAACGAAGATTGATGCTGAAAAGAAAATGTTGAATTCAAGGTTTAAGAGAAGGGGGCCAGGTCCCTGAAAACTGTTGGTTGGCAACTCTGCAACAGTCCTGTCAACAGTTTGAAAACACTCCTTAGGACAATCAGTCTACCGTGGCAAGTTTTGCAAAACTTCAATTGAAGTGTTTGGAGGAGATGCATCAATGATTTTTAGACCCGAGGCTTACATTGTGCTGGCAAGAGTAAAATAATTATAGTCTCTTCCACTTCCCTAGATAGGAACAGGAGTAGGCCATTCCGCCATTCAATGAGATCATAGCCGATCTGTATCTCAACTACAGCCACCCACCTTGGTTCCGTAAACCTCAATACCCTTGCCTAACAAAAAATCCACACTACTTAAAAGTCAACTCATCCCAGTTTCCTGACACTCAACAAGACTTCTTCAAACTTTTATTCCTCCAACAAGCTTCAAACTTTCAAAATCCAAGCTTCACCTAATTGCTACCTGTCCCTCTCACTCGTTTCAACTTGAGCGGTACCCTATATTACACGCCTTTGCCTTGGTATCTAAAAAACATGCTAAACATAGAAGTTGGGGGCTACGCAATTAGTGTGGAAAGGTAGCTACTTTTCTAATTAAAATTATTTAGAGGGTCTACAATTCAGAAGCAGTTTGACAACCTGTTTAATCATTTTGCAAATAAATTAAAATCTGACTGATTCAGCTAGTGGATCACCAATTCTCTCAGAACGGAGATCTAAAATATTAATCTACTTGGTTCAGTGTCAGCTTTAACTATCAAGTTACCAAACATAACTTCTGAGAATAAATGTCACTGTAAACTTTGATTCTACCGATTCAAGAACTGCCCGTTTAAAATATTCATGGAACCATCAAGAGGAGCTCATTTAAGTCAGACATCACCCCCCCCCCCCCAAAAACAACACAGTGAAACCCTTCTCCCCCCCCCTTTTTCTCTCTCCCACATGGCAGCTGTCTCTCACTCTGCCAGCGCATTTCACACCTAATCTAGAGCCGTCTTTTGTCTCCACTAGTCCTATCATCATCTCGTCTCGTTCTGAATACCTCTTAATGTCTCTTCACTTCTCTTTTGTTCTCACCCAGCCTGGCCTTTTAATCTATTTCATTTCCTGTGCTACTTTAGTCTTGACAAAGGGTTTTGACCCGAAACGTTGACTATTTTCTCTCCACGGATGTTGCCTGGCCTGCTGAGTTTTTCCAGCATTTTCGGTTGTTATTACGGTGAAACCCTGTACTTTTTCCTGGAAGTGAATTCCATGAAACTTCTCTAAATGTCTTCACTAAACAGCAAGTTTTAAAAAGACTCCACTGACAATGACCCACACTTGTCAAATGAGCAGTCCCATTGAAACGATGACCAGTGTGATAGAGACTGAATGATGGACGAACAGTGGATTTTTAACACCTAGAGAAAATATTCTAGTCAAGAGAAGATTGTCTTCTCCAGAATTTAAGTTTGCCATCAAGTACAGTATTTTGAAAGTTTACTTTTAAACCTTTACAATTGAAACCCTCCATCTAAGAACACACTGATACACAGAGGAAATGTGTTTGTGCCTGGGTGCAATGCCTTTAAAAGGAATTTACATATGGCATTACTCTTCCTGTTTGCACCGACATTCCAGCAAATACCTGTTGTCCTGGTAAGTGTCTTGCGCCTGGTTTTCAGTTTCTAGTTGAGAAAGCATGTCCAAGCGCTTGTTGATCTTAGCAATGATGGTGTCGGTGGCTGTATTTTTGGGGAGCTCCCAAGTCTTATTGCCAGCATTGTAGCCATAATTTGTTGCAGAACTAGGTATCGTATCCTGGGTGTAACTGTAATCATAGCCATCATATTCTGAAAGGGAAAGGAGAATGATTTTTTTAGGCAAGATGTACAGCTCCTAGATTTTAAAACTATCCCAGATATACGCATACTACCTCCAAAGTCAAGCATCAGAAGCAAATTGTGTGACATATTCTCATTTTCCAGGGATTATCACTCAACAATCTTGACATTTACTTGACATCACAATACGTCAACAGTAAACACACCAAATCCCTTAATGCAACTTGCATTAGTCATGTGGCTCCTGAACTCGCAGAATGGCACACCTTTGAGATCAGAGGACAAGATACATTTGATTCCTCTTTAAACTATATCATGGTGAAGAGCAGCTAGGCTCACTAGCATCTAGGTCTCAATGAAACAAAAATAAAACGTGGGAAAACAAACTTATTTTACGCTGCAGGAATTTGAGCCTCTTTGAGGAAGTGAAGTTTGCACCGACAGACCCAAGAATCGTTTCATCTCATTTCAACGCAGCATGCCAATTTTTTATTTATGGAAGTTTGCGGCAGTGGTCACTTCAATTAATTTACCTGCTGGCTGAAAACAGACGAGCTGCTAAAAACAACTGGCATTTAGATCATGTAGAAAAATGCTCCACGGTGCTTCAGAAGCAAAAGTGGACGCCGAGGCAAAGATAGTATTCAGGGGGGGCTGACCAAAAGCTTGGTCAAAGAGGTGGATTTGAAGGAGATCTTTAAAAGGAGGAGATGGGGGTAGAGAGCTTTAGGTTTAGGGAGGGAATTCCAGAGCATTGGACCTAGATAGGTGAAGGTATGGCTGCCAATGAAGCGAAGGGAGGGAGGAGAACCACAAAAGGCTAGAGTCCGATATCTAGAAAATGTTCAAGAGGCACCTAGGATACGGCCCGCAAGCCAAATGAAATCTCAAAAGCCCCCACAGGTTCTTGTCATCTCTGCATACACGGTGAATGTTACTACAGTTCCTTAAACTTCTAAGGACTGGAAGAGTGGAAAAGGCTGCTAGCAGTGAAGAGTAGCCTTTACCAATCCTGGGAGGTTTAAAGAGCCTAGGCTTTAAAGTTTTCAAACTTCTGGGAGTGGAGACGAGGAAAGAGTGAGTGAGGGAGGGGGGGAAAAAGGGACCCGGTTAACTGTGGCATGCACTTCTACAGAATAAAATGTGTTCTTGGCGAGACCACATCTTGAGTATTGTGTGCAGTTTTGGTCACCTTATCTGAGGAAGGATGTTCTTGCCATGGAAGGAGTTCAGCGAAGATTCACCAGGCTGATACCTGGGATGGCAGGAATGACGTACGAGGAGAGATTGGATCGGATCGATTGGGCTTGTACTCGCTGGAGTTTAGAAGAATGAGAGGGGATCTCATCGAAACTTATAAACTTCTAACAGGACTAGACAGACTGGATGCAGGAAGGATGTTCCTGATGGCGGGGGAATCCAGAACCAGGGGTCACAGTCTAAGGATAAGGGATAGGCCATTTAGGACAGAAATGAGGAATTTCTTCACCCAGAGAGTGGTGAACCTGTGGAATTCTCTACCACAGAAGGCAGTAGAGGCCAAATCATTAAATATATTCAAGGAGTTGGATATATTTCTTAAGGCTAAAGGGATCAAGGGGTATGGGGAGAAAGCAGGGACCGGGTACTGAGTTTGGATGATCAGCCATGATCGCATTGAATGGCGGAGCAGGCTCGAGGGGCCGAATGGCCTACTCCTGCTCCTATCTTCTATGTTTCGATGTTTCTATGTTCCATTGGATCTACAGTGCATATTGTCACTTTTGATGGGGAGGCAGGGGTTTAAAAAAAAGAAAAGAATCAACTCTAAATAAGGATCACTAATAAATGAGTCACACAGATGGAAGAATGACTATGACTTGGCTCATCTGGCTGCAGGATACACAACCAATCAACTGAGTGTTTGTCACAACATGAGGTCCGAAAGCAAGATGTTACCAGCTTGGCTTTGTCCTGAAGGAGGTAGAACCTGATTGTGTAGGACAGCTGTATTCAACAGTTAAAGACTTGGAAAAAAACAACTGTTTTAGTTCTGGGATCAAAGCGAAGGACTGAATACAATTATTGACCCATAACTACGCTTGGGCATCAACTGACATTCACCAGACAGCTGACATGGTGGGAACACCGAATCCAAGTTTACTTCTTAGCTTGTGCTTCACAAATATAGTCTGTCAAGAGTGTTATTTGCCAGTCTATCAGAGAATCGGTGTTGTGGTTGCATTGGGCACACTACCTCTGAACTTACTTCATGCACAAGGTCACGTTTCAGTTCATTAAATCGGGGACTTGCCTACGGATCTGGTTCATCATGCTGTGCACGTGAAAAAGTACTGAAATCCTAATGTACATGTGGACGTCGGGTGCAATCAGGACTGGGCTCGGCTGTGGTGCCCTCGCCTGAATAGGGCGAACATCTAAAAAGAGTGCACAGAACCATACCACACCAGAGGTCAGCACCTTCAGTACAGATTTCAATACATCAAAGGATGTATTGAAATCTGTAAGTCGTGCGCACGACCCCCCGCGGACCCCCGCCGACCCCGACCGTAAGTCGGCGGGGGGGGGGGGGGTCGGCAGGGGTCGGGGCCGGCGGGGGGGGGGGGGGGTCGGCGGGGGGTCGTGCGCACGACCCCCTGCCCCACCTTCCGAAATCCGAAATTCTCAGAAAACCGAAACACGGCTGGTCCCGAGGTTTTCGGATAAAGGATAGTCTACCTGTAATGATTTCATCTAATGAGGATCATATTCTGTAAATAGGGTGCAACTCATGGGATCAGTTTGAAGTCAATAAATCTTGGGCACCCGGCATCGACCTCGGCACCAGCTACGACAACAGCACACCCAGCCCAGTCGGCACTGCAAAGTCCTCCTCACCAACATCTAGGGGCTTGTGCCAAAATTAGGAGAGCTGTCCCACAGACGAGTCAAGCAACCGCCTGACATAGTCATACTCACAGTGTCATATCTTTCAGCCAATGTCCCAGACTCCTCCATCACCATCCCTGGGTATGTCCTGTCCAACCGGCAGGATAGACCCACCAGGGTTCGCGGCACGGTGGTACACAGTCAGGAAGGAGTGGCCCTGGCAGTCCAGAACATTTACTCCAGACCCCATGAAGTCTCAAGGCTTCAGGTATAGTTTGGGCAAGAAAACCTCCTGCTGATTACCACCTACTGCCCTTAGTCAGCCGATGAATCAGTACTCCTCCATGTTGAACACCACTTGGACAAAGCACTGAGAGTAGCAAGGGCACAGAATGTACTCTGGGTGGGGGACTTCAATGTCCATCACCAAGAGTGGCTCGCTAGCACCACTACTGACCGAGTCCTGAAGGACATCGCTGCCAGTCTGGGCCTGCGACAGGTGATGAGAGAACCAACACGAGGGAAAAACCTACTTGACCTCGTCCTCACCAATCTACTTGTCGCAGATGCATTCGTCCAAGACGGTATTGGTAGCAGAAGTCCTGTCTTCACACGAAGGACACCCTCCATCATGTTGTGTGGCACTACCACTGTGCTGCGCTGTCATCGCACCAACGCTCTTCTCGATCTTCCTTGCTGCAATGCTCCGTCTCACCCTCAGTAAGCTCCCCGCTGGAGTTGAGCTAATTGACAGAACAAACAGGAAACTGTTCAACCTCTGTCGCCTCCAGTCCAGATCCAAGGTCGTCCCATCCTGTCGTCGAATTACAGTATGCAGACGACGCTTGCGTCTGCGCTCACTCAGAGGTCGAACTCCAAACCATCGTTAACACCTTCACCGAAGCGTACGAGAGCATGGGCCTTACACTAAACATCCGTAAGACAAAGGTCCTCTACCAACCTGCCCCCGCCACACAGTACTGCCCCCCCGATTATCAAAATCCATGACAAGGCCTTGGACAACATGGACCACTTTCCATACCTTGGGAGCCTACTGTCAACAAGGGCAGACGTCGACGACAAAGTCAGACACCGCCTTCAGTGTGCCAGTGCAGCCTCCGGTCGCTTGAGGAAGAGTGTTTGAAGACCAGGACCTCAAACCCGGCACTAAGCTCATGGTCTACAGAGCAGCAGTCATACCCACCCATGCCTCAGAGACATGGACCATGTACAGCAGGCATCTCAAAGCACTGGAGAGGTACCACCAACGCTGCCTCCGCAGGATCCTGCAAATCCATTGGCAGGATCGGCGCACCAACTTCAGTGTTCTCGCTCAGGCCAACATCCCCAGCGTCGAAGCTTTGACCACGCTCGATCAGCTCCAATGGACGGGTCACATTGTCCGCATGCCCGATAAGAGGCTCCCAAAACAAGCTCTACTCGGAGCTCCGGCACAGCAAGAGAGCCCCAGGTAGGCAGAGGAAACGCTTCAAGGACACCATCAAAGCCTCCTTGAAAAAGTGTAACATCCCCACCGACACCTGGGAATCCCTGGCCCAAGACCGCACAAAATGGAGGAGAAGCATTCGGGAAGGCGCCGAACACAGAGTTTCTTTGCCGGGAGCAAGCGGAAGCCAAGCGCAGGCAGCGCAAGGAGCGCACGTCAACCCAAGCACCCCACCCACCCGCCCCTTCAACCACCGTCTGCCCCACCTGTGACAGAGACTGTAGGTCCCGCATTAGACTCATCAGTCACCTGCGAACTCATTTTTAATGTGGAAGCAAGTCATCCTCGGTTCCAAGGGACTGCCTAAGAAGAAATGGGATAGATTCAGAACAGATCTAGCAGCTCAAAACTGGGCATCCGAGAGATGCTGTGGGCCATCAGCAGCAGCAGCACTGTATTCCACCACAATCTGTAACCTCATGGCCCAGCATATCCCTCATTCTACCATTACCATCAAGCCAGGGGACCAACCCTGTTTCAATAAGGAGTGCAGAAGAGCATTCCAGGAGCAGCACCAGGCGTACCTAAAAATAAGGTGCCAACCTGGGGAAGCTGCAACACAGGACTACATGTGAAGATAGATATTAAAATTGAGCATAACAGGGCATGTTTAGTAGAATGCAATTGCGGCCACAGAATGTTTAAAGATGAAATGTACTAATTATTCGTATGTTTAATTGCAGAAATGACCATACCAGTTTAGAGAGATGAAACTTACAAAAAGAGACACTGACATAACCCTTTTCTGGAAAACAAAACTTAGTAGTGGCCAGGAGAGGAATGACTTGTTTCTCAGAAATCACGTCAGTGAAAAGTGAAACTTATCCTATAGGCTATTTTGTATACGTTAGACACACCTAGTTAGTGATTAATGTATAGACTTTTAAATCGATTGGACCTCTGGAGTAGGAGGTCTTGGAAAATGTGTATAACTGTGAATCTCAAGAGGTTCGGTGGAGTTGGAGCCTTGTGTGGGGGACGCAAGAGCATTATCTCCCCAGGCCTGAATAAACCGTTTTGACTTCAATTATTGGGTCTGTCTTTCTTACAACAAGCCAGTGACGTCGACCATGTATATCACTTGGTCCGCACTTTGGGGGCTTACATCAACATGCATGCTAAAAAGCAGAAGCAGCATGCTGTAGACAGGGCTGAGCGATCCCACAATCAACGGATCAGATCAAAGCTCTGCAGTCCTGTCGTGAATGGTGGTGGACCATTAAACAACTAATGGGAGGAGGAGGCTCCATGAATATCCCCATCCTCAATGATGGTGGAGCCCAGCACGCGAGTGCAAAAGACAAGGCTGAAGCGTTTGCAGCCAGCTTCAGCCAAAGTGCCGAGTGGATGATCCATATCGGCCTCCTCCTGATGTCCCCACCACCACAGAAGCCAGTCTTCAGCCAATTCAGTTCACTCCACGTGCTATCAGGGAACAGCTGAGCGCACTGGATACAGCAAAGGCTGTGAGCCCCGACAACATTCCGGCTGTCGTGCTGAAGACTTGTGCTCCAGAACTAGCCGCGCCTCTAGCCAAGCTGTTCCAGCACAGCTACAAGACTGGCATCTATCCAACAATGTGGAAAACTGCCCAGGTATGTGTGGTAAACCACTTTTATCGTTACACTATAGTTATCACTGTTGTATTGTTATCACCGTTATCACTGTTGTATCACGATACGAGGTTGCCTCTTGTCGCGCTGTTATACCTGGGCTGACCACCTCCGACTCCGCCCATGGCTCCACCTACCTGCCCAGGTATAAAGGTAGTCGACTGGCTGGTATTCCTCCTTGTTGGACCCGATCACCCACGAGGGTGGGCTCTGTTATTTAGTCAAGAAAAACCTTTAGTTACGTTCCTAACTCGTCGCTTTTTATTGGACGAATTGATAGGTATATCAATTTTATTGACTAAATTTTAAAGATGTCTACTACTGACCAGCCAGGAGCCCTCCCAGAAGCACAGCCACAGCAGCTTTCAGACACCGGGCTACACCAGCCACACCAGCCGGCTTGGCTGCAAGCCCTCAAACCACCGTACCTGGATCTAAACCCACAGGCAGCAAACTCAGCCCTCAACTTCAAACACTGGCTGGACTGCTTCGAATCCTACCTGGAAGAATCCGGCGCCCCGCAGAGATCCAAACTAAGACTTCTGAACGCCCAAGCGAGCCCGAGAGTATACGCACTCATCCAGGATACGACTACATACGAGGCCGCTATCAACCTACTGAAACAGCAGTACCGCAGCCCGGTAAATTACATGTACACCAGGCACCTCCTAAGATCCCGCCCGCAACAGCCAGGAGAGTCTGTAGCTGAATTTTTACGGGCGCTAAGAGCACTCGGCAGGAACTGTGACTTTAAAGCGGTGACGGCTGTTGAAAATACGGAAGATAATATCCGCGATGCCTTTGTGAAAGGCCTACGGTCCGACTACTCACGGCAAAGACTGCTTGAAGCTAAAGACCTCGACCTGGACAAAGCTGAAGCCCTCGCTCTCTCCCTGGAGGTGGCCCATCAGGACCAGGAGGCGTTTTCCAGGTACTGCTCGCGACCCTGGGACTCGGGCCCGACCCCTACCGCAATACCCTTCGCAGCGCCGCCCCCGGGACCTACCTCAGCGTCGGCGTCCCGGACCCGACCGGGCCCGCCACCCCCGGTACCGGCTCCGACATCGGGCACCCGCGATCGGGCCGCCGGCTGCTTCTTTTGCGGCCAGGAGAAGCACCCGAGGTCGCGCTGCCCAGCCAGGAACTCTACCTGCTCAACCTGCAGGAAGAAAGGCCACTTCTCTAAGGCCTGCAGGAGCGGATCTTCAGAGGCCAGCAGTGCCTCATGCGAACTGTGGGGGCGGCCATCTTCTTTCACGGCAACTGAGGCCAGTATCCCCACACGTGAGTCATGGGGGCGGCCATCTTTGATCAAGGCAACCGACCCCAATAGTGCCTCATGTGAGTTATGGGGGCAGCCATCTTCTCCGCCATTTTGTCCTACCTCGTGGGAGACGCCATTTTACCCACCACGCCCGACTGCCACCGGGCCCCCGGACCCGACGACCGCCTCGCCCGCAGACGACAACGACTCGCTTACCTACACACTAGCCTCCGTCACTCTGGATCAAGCCCGCCCACACCACCTGTCCAAGTCGATGATGGACATCAAAGTAAACGGCCACGCCACGACCTGCCTGTTCGACAGCGGAAGCACGGAGAGCTTCATCCACCCAGACACGGTGAGCCACTACTCCCTCCCTGTCCTGCCAACGCGCAACCGAATCTCGATGGCATCGAGGTCCCACGCCACGGACATTAGCGGCTACTGTGCTGTGACCTTGTCGGTTAAGGGTACAGAGTATAAAAACTTTAAACTCCTCGTCCTCCCCCAGCTCTGCGCTGCCGTCCTACTAGGGCTGGACTTCCAATCCCACCTCCAAAGTGTAACCCTAGCATATGGTGGACCCCTCCCCCCCACTCACAGTCGACAACCAGCGAAGGTTAAACCGCCCACCGCGTAACACCTGCAGCCTATCCACCCTCAAGGTGCCGCCACCTTCCCTGTTCGCTAACCTCACCCCCGACTGCAAACCCGTCGCTACCAAGAGCAGGCGGTACAGCGCTGGGGACAGAGCTTTCATTAGCTCTGAGGTGCAGCGTCTCCTGAAGGAGGGCATCATCGAGGGGAGCAACAGCCCCTGGCGTGCCCAGGTCGTGGTTGTTAAGACCGGCGATAAAAATCGCCTGGTCATCGACTACAGCCAGACCATAAACAGATACACCCAGCTGGACGCATACCCCCTTCCCCGCATATCTGACATGGTCAATCAGATTGCACAATACCGCGTATTCTCGACCATCGACCTTAAGTCGGCCTACCACCAACTCCCTATCCACCCCGAGGACCGCCAGTACACCGCCTTCGAGGCGAATGGGCGCCTATACCACTTCCTTAGGGTCCCCTTCGGTGTCACCAACGGGGTCTCGGTCTTCCAAAGGGAGATGGACCGGATGGTTGACCAGAACGGGCTGCAGGCCACATTCCCCTACCTAGATAACGTCACCATCTGCGGCCGCGACCGGCAGGACCACGACGTGAATCTGGAGAAATTCCTCCGTACAGCCCAACGGCTGAACCTCACCTACAATAAGGAGAAATGTGTGTTTAACACCTCGCGCCTTGCCATCCTTGGCTGTGTAGTAGAGAACGGACTCATCGGCCCCGACCCCGAAAGAATGCGCCCCCTCATGGAGCTACCCCTCCCCCACTGCCCTAAGGCACTTAAGAGAACCCTGGGGCTCTTCGCCTACTATGCCCAATGGGTGCCCAATTATGCGGACAAAGCCAGACCCCTCATGAAGTCCACATCCTTCCCCCTTACGGAGGAAGCGTGCGCAGCCTTCTCCCTCATTAAGGGAGACATTGCCAAGGCCACTATGCACGCAGTGGATGAGTCCATCCCCTTCCAAGTCGAGAGCGATGCATCCGACTTCGCCCTAGCCGCCACCCTTAACCAGGAGGGGAGACCGGTGGCCTTCTTCTCAAGGACCCTACAGGGCCCTGAGATCCGACACTCGTCGGTCGAGAAGGAGGCCCAGGCGATTGTGGAGGCGGTATGACGCTGGAGGCACTACCTGGCAGGCAAACGATTTACCCTCCTTACCGACCAACGTTCGGTCGCTTTTATGTTTAATAACAAGCTGAGGGGCAAAATCAAAAATGACAAGATCTTGAGGTGGAGAATCGAGCTCTCCACCTACGATTATGATATCTTGTACCGGCCTGGTAAACTGAACGAACCCCCCGATGCTCTGTCACGAATTACATGCGCCAGCGCGCAAAGTGATAGACTTCAGACCCTCCACAACGACCTCTGCCACCCCGGGGTCACCAGACTTTACCACTTCATTAAGGCCCGCAACCTGCCCTACTCCATCGAGGAGGTCAGGACCATAACCAGGAACTGCCAGACCTGCGCCAAGTGCAAACCGCACTTCTTTAGGCCGGACAGAGCAAGCCTGATCAAGGCCACCCGCCCCTTCGAGCGCCTGAGCATCGACTTTAAGGGGCCCCTCCCGTCCTCTGACCGTAACGTGTACTTCCTCAACATTGTTGATGAGTACTCCCGTTTCCCCTTTGCCTTCCCCTGCCCAGACATGACCAGTACCACGGTCATTAAATGCCTGAACGACCTCTTCGCCTTGTTCGGGTTCCCAAACTATATACATAGTGACCAGGGCTCCTCTTTCATGAGCGAGGAACTCCGTCAGTTCCTACTAGCGAGAGGTATTGCAGCAAGTAGGACCACCAGCTACAACCCCCAAGGGAACGGCCAGGTGGAAAGAGAGAACGCGACGGTATGGAAGGCCGTCCTCTTAGCCTTAAAGTCTAAGGGCCTCCCAACCTCCTGCTGGCAGGAAGTCCTCCCGACAGCGCTGCACTCCATCCGGTCACTACTTTGCACTGCCGTTAACGCCACCCCCCATGAACGAATGTTTGTTTTCCCCAGGAAGTCGACTACGGGAACCACTCTACCAACCTGGCTGACCTCTCCGGGGCCCGTCTTGCTGCGAAAGCACGTGAGGGCCCATAAAACAGACCCCCTGGTCGAGAGGGTGAACCTCCTGCACGCCAACCCCCAGTACGCCTACGTGGCTTACCCAGACGGGCAGGAGGACACTGTCTCCTTACGAGACCTCGCACCCTCGGGCACTCCGGAGACACCACCTTTACCCCCCCCCACCACCCCCCCAATTCCAGCCCAGGTAGACGGCATGCCGGAACCCCACGAGCCTTCGCCGACCACGCAGACACCAGCACTAACACCGGATAATGCAGCACCGCCGCTGCGACGATCGGAGAGGCTTACGAGGCCTCCGGACAGACTGACATACCAGAACTGGTAGTACACTTCACCCCGCCGGACTCAAATCTAAACAAGGGGTGAATGTGGTAAACCACTTTTATCGTTACACTATAGTTATCACTGTTGTATTGTTATCACCGTTATCACTGTTGTATCACGATACGAGGTTGCCTCTTGTCGCGCTGTTATACCTGGGCTGACCACCTCCGACTCCGCCCATGGCTCCACCTACCTGCCCAGGTATAAAGGTAGTCGACTGGCTGGTATTCCTCCTTGTTGGACCCGATCACCCACGAGGGTGGGCTCTGTTATTTAGTCAATAAAAACCTTTAGTTACGTTCCTAACTCGTCGCTTTTTATTGGACGAATTGATAGGTATATCAGTATGTCCTGTGCACAAAAAAACAGGACAAATCCAATGCAGCCAATTACCGCCCCATCAGTCCACTCTCAATCATCGTCGAAAGTGCTATCAAGCAGCACTTATAATAACCTGCTTACTGATGGCCAGTTTGGGTTCCGCCAGGACCACTCGGCTCCAGACCACTTTACAGCCTTGGTCCAAATATAGACAAAGGAGCTGAATTCCAGAGGTGAGGTGAGAGTGACTGCCCTTGCCATCAAGGTAGCATTTGGCAGAGTGTGGCATCAAGGAGCCCTAGTAAAACTGAAGTCAATGAGAATCAGGAGGAAAACGCTCCACTGGCTGGAGTCATACCTAGCACAAAGGAAGATGGTTGTGGTGGTTGGTGGTCAATCATCTCAGCCCCAGGACATCACTGCAGGAGTTCCTCAAGGCAGTGTCCTAAGTCCAACCATCTTCAGCTGCTTCATCAATGACCTTCCCTCCAACACAAGGTCAAAAATGGGGATGTTCGCTGATGACTGCAGTGTTCAGTGCCATTCGCAACTCTTCAGATAATGAAGCTGTCCATGCCCACATGCAACAAGACCTGGATGACGTTCAGGCTTGGGCTGATAAGTGGCAGGTAACATTCGCACCACAGAAGTGCCATGCAGTGACGATCTCCAACAAACAAGAGTCTAACCACCGCCCCTTGACATTCAATGGCATTACCATCACCAAAACCCCCATCAACATCCTGGGGGTCACCATTGACCAGAAACTTAACTGGACCAGCCGCATAAATACTGTGGCAACAAGAGCAGGTCAGAGGCTAGGTATTCTGCGGCGAGTATCTCACCACCTGACTCCCCAAAGCCTTTCCACCATCTACAAGGCACAAGTGACACTACTGTTCAAGAAAGGGTGTAAGGACAATCCTAGTAACCACAGGCCGGTCAGTTTAACATCAGTGGTGGGTCAAGTTTTAGAAACAATAATCAAGGAAAAAATTAACAGGCACTTGGAGAGGTTTAAGCTAATAAGGAGAGCCAACACGGATTTGTAAAAGGCAGATCATGTTTGATTAAGCTAATTGAATTTTTTGATGAAGTAACAGGGAGGATTGAACATAATAAGAACATAAGAAATAGGAGCAGGAGTAGGCCATACGGCCCCTCTCGCCTGCTCCGCCATTCAATAGGATCATGGCTGATCTGAGTCTAGACTCACGTCCACTTCTCTGCCCTCTCCCCGTAACCCCTAATTCCCTTATCTGCTAGGAAAATGTCTATCTCCATTTTAAATTTATTTAATGTCGCAGCTTCCACAGCTCTCTGGGGTAGCAAATTCCATAGATTTACTACCCTCTGAGTGAAGAAGTTTCTCCTCATCTCAGTTTTGAAAGGGCAGCCCCTTATTCTAAGATTATGCCCCCTAGTTCTAGTCTCACCCATCAGTGGAAACATCCTCACCGCATCCACCCGATCAAGCCCCCTCACAATCTTATATGTTTCGATAAGATCGCCTCTCATTCTTCTGAACTCCAATGAGTAGAGTCCCAACCTACTCAACCTTTCCTCATACGTCAACCCCCTCATCTCTGGAATCAACCGAGTGAACCTTCTCTGAACCGCCTCGAGAGCAAGTATATCTTTTCTTAAAAATTTGGAAACCAAAACTGCACGCAGTATTCCAGGTGTGGCCTCACCAATACCCTGTATAACTGCAGCAAGACTTCCCTGTTTTTATACTCCATCCCCCTTGCAATAAAAGCCAAGATTCCATTGGCCTTCCTGATCACCTGCTGCACCTGCATACTAACTTTTTGCGTTTCATGCACCAGGACCCCCAGATCCCTTTGTACTGTAGCACTTTGCAGTTTCTCTCCATTTAGATAATAACTTGCTCTTTGATTTTTTCTGCCAAAGAGCATAACCTCACACTTTCCAACATTATATTGCATCTGCCAAATCTCTGCCCACTCACTTAGCCTGTCTATGTCCTTTTGCAGGTTTTTTATGTCCTCCTCACTCACTGCTTTCCCTCCCATCTTTGTATCGTCGGCAAACTTGGATATGTTGCACTCGGTCCCTTCCTCCAAATCGTTAATATAGATTGTAAAGAGTTGGGGTCCCAGCACTGACCCCTGCGGAACACCACTAGTTACTGATTGCCAGCCCGAGAACGAACCATTTATCCCAACTCTTTGTTTTCTGTTAGATAGCCAATCTTCCACCCATGCCAGTATATTACCCCCAATCCCGTGATTTTTTTTATCTTGATGCAATGGATGTTGTCTACATGGATTTTAGGAAGGCGTTTGACAAAGTACCACATAGAAGGCTGGTTAACAAAATTGAGGCTCATGAAATAAGTGGGTCAGTGGCAGCTTGGATAAGGAATTGGCTTAAGGACAGAAAACAGCGAATTGTGGTAAATGGCTGTTTTTCAGACTGGAGGATGGTAGGCAGTGGTGTTCCCCAAGGGTCAGTGATTTTTTTTTGATATATAAATGACCTGGACATTGGAATACAGAGTAGAATTTTTAAATTTGCCAATGACACCAAACTTGGGGTTGTGGCAAACAGTGAGGATGATACCAATCGACTGCAACAGGACATAGAAAGGCTAGCAGAATGGGCAGATGGAAATTAATAGAGAGAAGTGTGAGGTGATGCATTTTGGCAGAAGGAACAGGGAGAGGCAATATACACTTAATGGCACAGTTTTAAAGAGTGTGCAGGGACAGAGGAACTTGGGAGTTAATGTGCATAGGTCCCTGAGGTGGAAGGACATATTGAGAGAGTGGTTAGCAAAGCGTACGGGATCTTGGGCTTCATAAATAGAGGTACCGAGTGCAAAAGTAGAGAAGTTATGCTGAACCTCGATAAAGCGCTGGTTAGGCCACAACTGGAATATTGCGTCCAGTTCTGGTCACCACACTTTAGGAAGGACGTGAAGACCCTTGAGAGGGTGCAGAGGAGATTTACCAGAATGGTTCCGGGGATGGGGGATCTTGGGTACAAGGACAGGTTGGAGAAGCTAGATTTGTTTTCATTAGAGCAAAGGAGGTTGAGGGGTGATTTGATAGAGGTGTACAAGATTATGACGGGTTTGGATAGGCTAGACAGGAAAAGGCTGTTCCCACTAGTTGATGGTACAAGGACTAGGGGACACAGCTATAAGGTTTTGGGCAAGAGATACAGGGGGGATGTGAGGAAAAACTTTTTTACGCAGCGAGTGGTGAGGACCTGGAACTCGCTGCTGACGGAAGTGGTGGAAGCGGAGACACTCAATGTTTTCAAGGGGAGACTGGATAGGCACTTGAGGGAAATAAACTTGCAGGGCTATGGGGATAGAGCAGGGGAATGGGACTGACTGGATTGCTCTACAGAGAGCCGGCATGGACTCGATAGGCTGAATGGCCTCCTTCTGTGCCATTATGACTCTTAAGTAAGGAGTGTGATGAATACTCTCCACTTGCCTGGATGAGTGCAGCTCCAACACAAGAAGCTCGACACCATCCAGGACAAGGCAGACCGCTTGATTGACATCCTATGCACCACCTTAAACATTCACTCCCTCCATCACTGAAGTACCGTGGCTGCAGCGTGTACCATCTACAAGATGCACTGCAGCAACTCGCCAAGGCTTCTTCGGCAGCACCTCCCAAACCCGCGACCTCTACCGCCTAGAAGGGCAAGAGCAGCAGGTGCAGGGGAACGCCACCACCTCCAAGTTCCCCTCCAAGTCCCACACCATCCTGACTTGGAAGTATATCGCCGTCCCTTCATCGTCGCTGGGTCAAAATCCTGGAACTCCTTCCCCAACAGCACTGTGGGAGTACCTTCACCACAGGGACTGCAGCAGTTCAAGAAGATGGCTCACCACCACCTTCTCAAGGGCAATTAGGGATGGGCAATAAATGCTGGCCTTGCCAGTGACACCCAGATCCCATGAGAGAATTGTTTTCTCCAAGTTAGCAGCAGCACAATATGATTTCTTAAATACTACTTTTATATTTAAAAAAATTGCTTTGCACCTGTAACAAAGCTGGTCATACATTAAACTGAGGTACACACACACCTTCCATACCATTTTTTCATGCTAAGATGGAACTGTGCTCAAGTGCAAAACACCTAACTTAAGTAGAACAGAGTTTCATGTCAATGAAGAGTTTCACTATTTGGTCAGGGAACTTTGCAGCGTGGTATCCACTCATCAATTGCCAGTCGGAAGTCAAACTCAACCAGCAGCTAATTTTTTTTTGCCTTAGTAGAAAAGTGTGATATACCTATTGTAAAATATAAAGAGATTAGGAGATAGACAACCAAGAAACTAGTGGAAAATCTTACCTTGAGAATTAGTGGCTCCAGTGTTCCAAGAATCGCCAGTTCCATAGCCTGTAATAAAACACAACCAAGAGTATTTAAATAGCACCTATTTAGTCAATATTTCTCACTATTTGAGTACTGCTATCTTCATTTATTTTATGATGCATGCAGGCAGATATTGCATCAGGGAATAGTTATCAAAACCCAAAAAGTTGCCTCAAGTTAACCTTAAATAGATTTGGACATCCCTCAGCTGATAAAGGCACATGTATTAGTACTGAACCACATTCACAAGACTGGTTCGATTACTGGGCTATCCCGAGTTAGCTGACTGAGCCCAAGGCTATTGCAACCGAGCTCAGTACCCCAAAGGATGGAACAATTCAGCCAGTGCGCCATTTCTGGATAGTTTTCCAGTGGCGTCTGCTAGAAAGTGCATGCATTGATCTCAGGGAAGGGCAGGATGAGGCTCACCAGCAATGCCGCTGAACGCTGTAAACACAATCTAGGCTCACAAAAGGAAGAATGGCACTTTGGCAGGACCCATAAAAACAATTTTACAAGAACCCATTGAAGTAAATCTTTTGCAGGCAAAGGAATCAGATCTTCAAATTCAAAAGTGTATTAAGGCTATTAAAAAAATAATCCCAGAACTCCACTCCACTGGCATCCATTTGCCGAGCTTGATTTCAAAACCTGTTGCACGCTGCTCCGTTATCAGGGCCTTCAGTCATTACTCGGAAGTTCTCTTCCTAAACCCCACTGCCGTGATAAATTTCTCCCCATCTTCAAAAGTCTTCTCCAAATCGCTCTTCAACTATACCTTCAGGTACACCTCCAATTTCTCCTTACTCCTGCTTGGTACCAAATTATAACCACCACCCCCCCCAAAAGCAGCAGCTTAGACAAAGTCTCTGGAGTGGGGCTTGAGATTATGACCTTCTGACTCAGAGGAGAGAGTGCTACCACTGAGCAAGGCTGGCACTATTGTCCTCTAGGCCATGGAAGCTGAAGCCAGCTGTCGTACCCCCTCAGTCATGGCAAGATCACCTAACTCAGTACAGAGCAGAATTGGAACCTGTAACTTCCCTGGTCTGCACAAGTATCAACAACCCTCATTAAGCAGGACAGAGAAAGGAAAGTGACAAAAGTGCCAAACAGTAGTCATCAGGAGGCTTTAAAAGGCAACAAGAGGAAGTTCCGCAGACACCTGAAGGAACATATTACTGTACATAGAATGTACAGCACAGAAACAGGCCATTCGGCCCAACTGGTCCATGCCTGTGTCTATGTTCCACATGAGCCTCCTCCCACCCCTCTTCATCTAACCCAATCGACATAACTTTCTATTCTTTTCTGCTTCAGGTGTTTATCTATACTATTCACCTCAACCACTCCCTGTGGTAGCGAGTTCCGCATTCTCACCACTCTCTGGGTAAAGAGGTTCCTCATGAATTCCTTATTGGATTTATTAGTGACTATTTTATATTTATGGTCTCCCCAATAAGTGGAAACATTTTCTCCACGTCTACCCTATCAAACCCTTTCATAATATTGAAAGCCTCGATCAGGTCGCCCCTCAGTCTTCTCTTTTCTCGGAGAAAGTGCTCCAGCCTGTCCAGCCTTTCCAGACAGATATAACCTCTTCATTCTGGCAAGCATCCTTGTAAATCTGGTTTGCACCTACTCTAGTACCTCTATCCTTTTTAAAATATGGAGACCAGAACTATGCACACTAATGAAGTGTGATCTAACCAAAGTTCTATACAAGTTTAACAAATTCTCTGCTTTTCAATTCTATCCCTCTAGAAATGAACCTCAGTTTTGTTTGCATTTTTAAATATAAAATTGTCTATTAACCTGTCTCTACTTTTATTAATTGGTGTATTTGTACCTAGATCCCATTGCTCCTCTACCCTAATCAGACCTTTATTTTCCAATGAGTACACGGCCTCATTCTTCCTACCCAAATGCATCACCTCATACTTAGCCATACTGAAATTAATTTGCCAATTACACACCCATTCTGCAAGTTTATTAAATGTCTTTTTTGTAATTTGTCAATATTTTTTATTATTCGTTTATGGGATGCGGGCGTCACTGGCAAGGCCAGCATTTATTGCCCATCCCTAGTTGCCCTCGAGAAGGTGGTGGTGAGCCGCCTTCTTGAACCGCTGCAGTCCGTGTGGTGAAGATGCTCCCACAGTGCTGTTAGGGAGGGAGCTCCAGGATTTTGACCCAGCGACAATGAAGGATCGGCGATATACTTCTAAGTCAGGATGGCGTGCGACTTGGGAGGGGAACTTGGAGCTGGTGGTGTTCCCATGCGCCTGCTGCCCTTGTCCTTCTAGGTGGTAGAGGTCGCGGGTTTGGGAGGTGCTGCCAAAGAAGCCTTAGCAAGTTGCTGCAGTGCATCTTGTAGATGGGACACACTGCAGCCAGGATACGCCAGTGGTGGAGGGAGTGAATGTTTAAGGTGGCGGATGGGGTGCCAACCAACCGGGCGGCTTTGTCCTGGATGGTGTCGAGCTTCTTGAGTGTTGTTGGCGCTGCACTCATCCAGGCAAGTGGAGAGTATTCCATCACACTCCTGACTTGTGCCTTGTAGATGGTGGAAAGGCTTTGGGGAGTCAGGAGGTGAGACACTCGCCACCGAATACCCAGCCTCTAACCTGCTCTTGTTGCCACAGTATTTACGTGGCTGGTCCAGTTAAGTTTCTGGTCAATGGTGACCCCCAAGGATGTTGATGGCGAGGGATCTGGCGATGGTAATGCCGTTGAATGTGGTGGTGGCTAGACTCTCGCTTGTTGGAGAACTTCCTCCGTATTAACTATATCTCCCAATTTGGTGGTGTCCACAAATTTTGAGATTGTACTTCTGATTCCAGAGTCCAAATCTTATGTAAATGGTGAACAAGTGGCCCCAGTCCTGATCCTTGTGGAATACCACTTCCTACCTTTTTCCAGTCTGAGTAGCTGCCCTTAACCCCTACTCTGTTTTCTGCAGCCAGTGGTAGTAGTGCGATATCAGAGGGTGCACACAAGGACATGCAGTTGCACATCGTGGAGATAGAGAGATAAAGCTAAGGAGAGATTAGAAAGGAGGACAAAACTCATAAGATCACCTCTTTGGGGCACAAGAAACTAGTGGAGCTCGACAGGGAAAAAGCGATAGGGGTGTAGACGAGATGTGCAGCCTCAAAATAATAAAGGCATAGATTAGGTTTACAGTGGCAGAGATGGAGACACTACATTTACTCTCAGCCATCCATGAAAGCTACTTTTCCTATAGTTTTAAAATCATATACAACAGTGTACATCGATCTTCAATATTTGGTGCTCATGCTGTGTAAAATTATCTTCTATGTACCAGTAATACATGCTGCTTCACATTTTCTATTTTTTGCCCCATCCCATCTGATTTCTCCTTGTCCTGCTGCTCCTGAAGGCACCAACACGTGCTCGATACAGCTCTTGAGAAGCCACCACCTGAATCTGAATATCAAGTGCAAGTAGACCATTCAACAGTGACCCATGAAGAGCATGAAATCAATGCTGACTTTGCTGAGCCAAAATCCAAATTCCCATTAAAAAGAAACACTAGCCAGTCTCCTCAACTCAAACCAGAAACAGAGCAAATGGAGCACGACTGCTGTCATGGACCATCCTAGCGGAGGTCTTCGAGACAGATTAGGAATTCATCCTAGTAGTTTTATCAAACAATATAATTTAACCCCCAGAGCGAGAGGGACTCCCAATATAAAATACAACTTTTTAAAAACACTTGCGATGCATCAGGCAGCCATCTTTGCCATATGTTCAAAGCCTGCGGCATTGAAACCTGATGCATTCTCACACCCTTGGCTGCTAAATCATGCGGAACAGTAAGGCAGTACCGAGAGCCAAGATTATGCGAAAAAAATATCCATGTTTTAAATACAAACTTAACAGCAGCCTATCATGATTTTATTTTAAAATGGAATATAAAATTTGTGCACATAGCCCTTGGTGTACTCCTTACATGGCACTACAGGGCAACAGGCAGTATCAACCCAGTTTCTAAAATGTTCTTGCAACCTAAAAGAATACGGAGGTTAGATAAAATTCACATGTAAAGGCAGATGTGTTGAGGAGGGGCAAAATTATGACTAGTTGATCAGGAAAGAAAAATGTCAACTTAGAATGATGAAATCATTAGGGCCTTCGTGTCTGTGCTGGCTCTTTGGTAGAGCCAGCCAATTAATCCCACGCCCCTGCTCTTTCCCCATAGCCCTGTAAATGTTTTCCTCTTCAAGTATTTATTTAATTCACTTCTAAAAGTTACTACTAATCTGCTTCCACCACCCTTTCAGGCAGCGCATTCCAGATCACAACAACTCACTGTGTAAAAAAATGTTTCCTCATGTCGCCTCTGGTTCTTTGCCCAATCACCTTAAATCTGTCTCTTCTGGTTGCCGAACCTGCTGCCATTAGAAACAGTTTCTCCTTATTTACACTATCAAAACCCATTCATGTCTTCGAACACCTCTATCAAATGGCTTCACCGTCTCTGCTCTAAGGAGAGCTTCTCCAGATAACTGAAGTCCCTCATCCCTGGCACCATTCTTCTGCACCCGACTTAGCCCCGTCTCAGTTGGTAGCACTCTCGCCTCCAAGTCAGAAGATTGTGGGTTCAAGTCCCACTCCAGAGATTTGAGCACAAAAACCTCGGCTGACGCTCCAGTGCAGTACTGAGGGAGTGCTGAAGTGTCGGAGGTGCCGTTAAACCAAGGTCCCATCTTCCCTTTCGGGTGGGTGTAAAAGATCCTATGGCACTAGTCCCAAGAACAGGGGAGTTATCCCTGGTGTCCTGGCCAACACCAATCCCTCAATCAACATCACTAAAACAGGTTATCTGGTCATTCTCATTTTGCTGTGTGCAAATTGGCTGCCACGTTTTCCTACATTACAACAGTGACGCCACTTCAAAGAGTACTTCATTGGCTGTAAAGCGCTTTGGGACATCCTGATGTCATGAAAGGCGCCATCATAGAATGGTAACACCACAGAAGGAGGTCATGCGGCCCGTGCCAGAATGGAAGATTTTAAAATTTTGTCTATAGCTATAGAAATGCAAGTCTTTCTTTAAATCTGTCTCTGCTGGTTGCCGAACCGGCTGCCATTAGAAACAGTTTCTCCTTATTGACACTATCAAAACCATTCATGTCTTCGAACACCTCCATCAAACGTCTTAACCGTCTGCTCTAAAAGGAGAGCACACTGTTCGAGTATAGGAACAAGGATGTCTTGCTGCAGTTGTACAGGGCCTTGGGTATTGTACACACCTTGAGTATTGTGTGCAGTTTTGGTCGCCTTACCCGAGGAAGGATGTTCTTGCCATGGAGGGAGTGCAGCGAAGATTCACCAGGCTGACACCTGGGATGGCAGGAATGACGTATGAGGAGAGATTAGGTCGATTGGGCTTATACTCACTGGAGTTTAGAAGAATGAGAGGGGATCTCATTGAAACATAAAATTCTAACAGGACTAGACAGACTGGATGCAGGATGTTCCCGATGGTCGGGGAGTCCAGAACCAGGGGTCACAGTCTAAGGGGTAAGCCATTTAGGACACAGATGAGGAGGAATTTCTTCACCCAGAGAGTGGTGAACCTGTGGAATTCTCTGCCACAGAAGGTAGTGGAGGCCAATTCATTAAATATATTCAAGAAGGAGTTAGATATATTTCTTAAGGCTAAAGGGGTCAAGGGATATGGTGAGAAAGCAGGGACAGGGTACTGAATTTGGATGATCAGCCATGATCGCATTGAATGGCGGAGCAGGCTCGAGGAGCCAAGTGGCCTACTCCTGCTCCTATCTTCTATGTTTCTATAGAAATGCAAGTCTTTCTTTAAATCTGTCTCTTCTGGTTACTGACCCTGCAGCCACAGCAAACACAGTCTCTCTCTCTATTTACAACATCAAAAAACCCTTCATGATTTCAGAACACCTCCATCAAACGTCTTAACCTTCTCTGCTCTAAGAAGAACATACCCTCCAAGCTTCTGCAGAAAATAAAGTCCCTCATTTCCCACCCCCACCATTCTTTTTGCCCCCGATTTGAATTTCCAGCGCACGTTGCAGCCACTGGATCTTTGTCCCCAAGTGTTATTCCCCAAATAGGCGAGGGCTGGGGAGTGATAGGCGGGCGCGCGCACCAGTCTCTCCCCCTCTCCCTCCGGGGACGCGCGCACCAGTCACTTCCCACAGCGCGCGGACACGGCGCGGGGGCGCGCGCACCAGTCACTTCCCCCAGAGCGCGGACATGACGCGGGGGCATCAGTCACTTCCCTCAGAACGCGGGCATCAGTCACTTCCCTCAGAACGCGGGCACGGCTCGGGGGTGCGCGCACCAGTCACTTCCCCCCCAGAGCGCGGGCACGGCGCGGGGGCGCGCTGCTGGAACAATCCACGCTTGGTGAGAGGCCGCCATTTTGTAGCGTCTTGAGAGATTTTAAAATCCTCCCTCCTAAGGCCTCTTCTCACATTCATCCAGCATCCCGCAGTCGGGAAAGACGCTGCCTTTTTTTACTTATTCACTATTTTTTTTTTAAACTAACCATCAGCGAGTAAAAGTGACTTTAGAATCGAAAAATGTAAACCGTGACCGTTTTACTTCGCGATCAAATAACTATCGCTACCTTTTAAAAAAAATCGTTCGCGAAATATTCTTAATTTTTTTGGGGGGAATAAAAACAATTTTTGTTTAAATATATACGACATAGCCGCCCCTCAAAAAAAAACCGCTCGGACAACCTAACGCTACCGCGTGTGATTGACATCCCATTCAACGAATCGGGTGGCGGCATTCCACCGGCCAGTGAGCCGCCAACCAATCAGGAGGAGGCCGAGGGGCGGGACCACACCGGCCAGCAAGTTAGGTTGGCCTCGCGGTTAAGCACGACGCGCCCGAGGGCGGAAATTAAAGGCATTTATTTTTCTCCCCCTTGACGACGGACCGCCAAAAAAAAACCTCTGCCAATTTTAAAAACGCAACTTATTATAAAGGCATGTCTTACGAAGGGAACGAAAACCTTTTCTATCAGGGGGGGGAAAAAAAGTTTAAGAGAGAGCCGCTTTACCTGAGTACCAAGAATCCATTTTGATTTCGTTGAATTCAAAAAAGCCCTGGCCCCGCTCCGGCAGGATTTTCTAGCGCCGGAAGCACTGACCCTCCGCCGCTGATTGGTCAGTCGTGCAGGCCCGCCTCAATTTCTGATTGGCCAGTCCCTACCGCCAATCAGGTGACGTCGAGCGTACGTTTGCATAATGAGATGCAAGATGAACGTTGCAAAGTCGCCACTTGTGGCGCAACTTATTCCACCCACCGCCCCCGCCCACACCTTGGACCTGTATGCCCTGTTCCACGTCTGCCCTTGGGAGCCTACTGTCAACAAGGGCAGACGACGAAGTCCAACACCGCCTTCAGTGTGCCAGTGCAGCCTGAGGAAGAGAGTGTTTGAAGACCAGGACCTCAAACCCGGAACCAAGCTCATGGTCTACAGGGCAGCAGTGATACCCGCCCTGCTGTATGCCTCAGAGACATGGACCATGTACAGCAGGCACCTCAAAGCACTGGAGAGGTACCACCAACGCTGCCTCCGCAAGATCCTGCAAATCCTTTGGAAGGATAGGCGCACCAACGTCAGTGTTCTCGCTCAGGCCAACATCCCCCAGCATCGAAGCTTTCACCACGCGCGATCAGCTCCGATCGACGGGTCACATTGTCTGCATGCCCGATACGAGACTCCCAAAACAAGCGCTCTACTCGGAGCTCCGGCACGGCAAGAGAGCCCCAGGTGGGCAGAGGAAATGCTTCAAGGACACGCTCAAAGCCTCCTTGAAAAACTTAGAAACATAGAAGATAGGAGCAGGAGTAGGCCATTCGGCCCCTCGAGCCTGCTCCGCCATTCAATGAGACCATGGCTGATCATCCAAATTCAGTACCCTGTCCCTGCCTTCTCCCCATATCCCTTGGTTCCTTTAGCCTTAAGAAATATATCTAACTCCTTCTTGAATATATTTAATAAATTGGCCTCCACTGCCTTCTGTGGTAGAGAATTCCACAGGTTCACCACTCTCTGGGTGAAGAAATTCCTCCTCATCTCTGTCCTAAATGGCTTACCCCTTATCCTTAGACTGTGACCCCTGGTTCTGGACTCCCCGGCCATCAGGAACATCCTTTCTGCATCTAGTCTGTCTAGTCCTGTTAGGATTGTGTAACATCCCCACCGACACCTGGGAATCCCTGGCCCAAGACCGCACAAAGTGGAGGAGAAGCATCCGGGAAGGCGCCGAACACCTCGAGTCTCTTCGCCGGGAGCAAGCGGAAGCCAAGCGCAGGCAGCGCAAGGAGCGCACGTCAACCCAAGCACCCCACCCACCCATCCCTTCAACCACCGTCTGCCCCACCTGTGACAGAGACTGTAGGTCCTGCATTGGACTCATCAGTCACCTGAGAACTCATTTTTAATGTGGAAGCAAGTCATCCTCGGTTCCGAGGGACTGCCTAAGAGAGAGAGAAGAGAGACCTTGGACCTCCAACTAGCTTGTCCCTGTTCCATGTATATATCGATGTGAGAGGTTGCAGCCCCTCTTCCATTATTTGAAGGGGCTGCTCCTCGATTTTTTTGGCTACACTTCTGACAGTGCTCAGTGGGTAGCGCACCCTCGCCTGCGAGTCGGAAGTTTTTTGGGTTCAGGGTCCCACTCCAGGGACTTGAGTACATAAAGCTAGGCTGACACTCCCAGTGCAGCGCCGAGGGAGCACTGTCAGATATGCCGTCTTTTGGGTGAGACGTTAAACCCAGGCCCTGTCTGCTCTCTCAGGTGGACGTAAAAGATCCTGTGGCACCATAGAAACATAGAAGATAGGCCCCTCGAGCCTGTTCCGCCATTTAATGAGATCATGGCTGATCATCCAAATTCAGTACCCTGTCCCTGCCTTCTCCCCATATCCCTTTAACCTTAAGAAATATATCTAACTCCTTCTTGAATATATTTAATGAATTGGCCTCAACTGCCTTGTGTGGTAGAGAATTCCACAGATTCACCACTCTCTGGGTGAAGAAATTCCTCCTCATCTCTGTCCTAAATGGCTTACCCCTTATCCTTAGGCTGTGTCCTCTGGTTCTGGGCTCCCCGCCATCGGGAACATCCTTCCTGCATCTAGTCTGTCTAGTCCTGTTAGAATTTTATTTCAATGAGATCCCCTCTCATTCTTCTAAACTCTAGCGAATATAAGCCTAATCGACCCAATCTCTCCTCATACGTCATTCCTGCCATCCCAGGTATCAGTCTGGTGAATCTTCGCTGCACTCTCTCCATGACAAGAACATCCTTCCTCAGATAATGTGACCAAAACTGCACACAATACTCAAGGTGTGGTCTCACCAAGGCCCTGTACAACTGCAGCAAGACATCCTTGCTCCTGTACTCGAATCCTCTCGCTATGAAGGCCAACATACCATTTGCCTTCTTAACCACCTGCTGCACCTGCATGCTTACCTTCAGCGACTGGTGCACAAGGGCACCCAGGTCTCCCGTTGCACTTCCCCTTTTCCCAATCTATTGCCGTTCAGATAATAATAATCTGTCTTCCTGTTTTTGCCACCGAAATGGATAACCTCGCATTTATCCACATTATACTGCATTTGCCATGCATCTGCCCAATCACCCAACCTGTCCAAATCATACTGGAGTTTCTCGGCATCCTCCTCACAGCACACACGCCCAACCAGCTTTGTGTCATCTGCAAACTTGGAGATATTACATCTAGTTCCCTCATCTAGATCATTTATATATATTGTGAATAGCTGGGGTCCTACCACCAATCCCTGTGGTACACCACTAGTCACTGCCTGCCACTCGTAAAAAGACCCGTTTATTCCATCTCTTTGCTTCCTGTCTGCCAACCAGTTCTCTATCCAAGACAGTACCTTACCCCCAATCCCGTGTGCTTTTACTTTGCACGCTAATCTCTTATGCGGGACCTTATCGAAAGCCTTCTGAAAGTCCAAATACACCACATCCACTGGTTCTCCCTTATCTATTCTACCAGTTACATCCTCAAAAAATTCCAGTAGATTAGTCAAGCATGATTTACCTTTTGTAAATCCATGTTGACTTTGTCCGATCCTGTCACTGTTTTCCAAGTGCTCTGTTATTTCAAAGAAAAGTAGGGGAGTTATCCCAGGTGTCCTGGCCAATATTTCTCCCTCAACCAACATACCAAAAAACTGATTATCTGGGCATTTTCACATTGCTGTTTGTGGGAGCTTGCTGTGCACAAATTGGCTGTCGCGTTTCCCACATTACAACAGTGACTGCATTTCAAAAGTACTTCAAAGCGCTTTGAGACGTCCAGTGGTCACAAAAAGTACTTTCTTTCTGATCTTTGGTCACCCGGTGCGGAGGGGAGCGGGCAGGTCGGGGGGGGGGGGAACCTCCTAGTAGGACTGCTCCTGGGCCTGGCCAAAGTGGCCACCAACTCACAGAATCACAGAATCACAGAAACCCCACAGTGCAGATAGAGGCCATTTCGGCCCATCGAGCCTGCATCGACACATATCCCACCCGATCCCCGTAACCCCTACACCAACGCATATCCCACCCTATCCCTGTAACCCCACGTATTTAATCTCCCTAACACTAAGGGTCAATTTATCATAGCCAATCAACCTAACCCGCACATCTTTGGACTGTGGGAGGAAACCGGAGCACCCGGAGAAAACCCACGCAAACACGGGGAGAACTGGTCCAGGCAGCGGGCGGTCGAGGGGTTCGTTCGGCCCGACTGCCTGCCTCTCTTCCGCGGCCACGTTCGCGCCCGGGTGGCCCTGGAGATGGAGCACGCGGTGTCCGCTAGCACACTCGAGGCCTTCCGCGACCGGTGGGCGCCGCAGGGACTGGAGAGCATCATCACTCCTGGAAACCAAATTTTAATTTAATTTGATGAGTTTGATTTTATGTTTTAAGTTTAGTTACAGTCTATTTGTTTATGGGAGTACACTGAAAAGTTGGACCTGCAACGAACTCTTTTGGTTGATCAATGAGGATGATTCGTCCTCAATGGGAAACACTTAAACATAATCGGCTCCCCTCCCCCCCCTTTTCAAAGAGGCACAATTGATAAATTCCAAATTATAATCGAAGCTTTTCAAATTATAATTTTTGCTTAAAGAAAAAAGGAAGACTTGCATTTCTATAGCGCCTTTTTTCACGACCCACATAGACGTCTCAAAGCGCTTCACGGCCAATGAAGTACTTTTGAAGTGGAGTCACTGTTGTAGTGTGGGAAACGCAGCAGCCAATCTGCGCACAGCAAGCTCCCACAAACAGCAGTGTGATAACGACCCAGATAATCTGCTTTTTGTTCTGTTGGTTGAGGGATAAATATTGGTCCCAGGACACCGGGGATAACTCCCCCTGCACATCACAAAACCTGTTACATCTCTAACGTTTACCAGTTCTGATGAAAGGTCATCGACCTGAACCGTTAACTCTCTCCACAGATGCTGCTGAGTGTTTCCAGCATTTCCTGTTTTTATTTATATTTTTTTCCCATTATCTACTATGTCCATGTTAATGCTGTATTTATTAATTGTAACTTTGCATACGTGCAATGGTTATAAAGATCTACCTTTCCACTGCCTCCCAAGATGACACTGACTAACTGTGATTGGTAAAGTAGTCCTCCATCAAACAGAATAGGAAGGTCCCAAGTTCAACTCTTGGCTTTTGTTGAATCAACTGGGTGATTGGCCTTTTTTGTAAAACAACAACTTGTATTTATATAGCGCTTTTAACGTAGTAAAACATCCCAAAGCGCTTTACAGCCAATGAAGTACTTTTGAAGTGTAGTCACTGTTGTAATGTAGGAAACGCGGCAGCCAATTGCGTACAGCAAGCTCCCACAAACAGCAATGTGATAATGACCAGATAATCTGTTTCTATGATGTTGATTGATGGATAAATATTGGCCAGGACATTGGAAAGCGCTTCCCTGCTCTTCAAAATAGTGCCATGGGATCTTCTACGTCCACCTGAGAGGGGGGATGGGGCCTTGCTTTACCGTCACTCTCGAAAGATGAAAAATATCCATGGAAGCATATCCGAGCATGAGTCACTGCCTTCAGAAGAGGAGGGGAGGGGAAAATTATCATAAGATAGTATGCAACAACTTGCATTGTATAGCGCCTTTAACATATGAAAATATCACAGAGGCAGAATCAAAAAAATAGATGCCAAGCCAACAATGGAAATATTAGTAGGGGCAAAGGAAAGCTTAGTGAGAGGTCAGTTTTAAGGAGGGTATTAAAGGAGATAGAGGTGGAATCGAGGGATAGGATATGGGGATAGTGCAGGAAAGTGGAGATGAGGTAAAAGCAGCGGCAGCAGTGAGAAGGTAAAGAGTAGCCTGAGATCGGACCTGAATTAAAGCAGCGGCGAGGCTCCAATTCAAAAACAACAAAAATTCAGAGTGAACGCATGCATGCACGCAGGTAGACAAATGACACGCACGCAGACATGCACAATGGAAGTTACGCTTGAGCGAACGAACGAACGAACGAACGAACGGAGGAATGAATGACTGAATGATTGAGCGATGCCAGTAGGACTGGCGTATACGGGTTCTTTCTTTTCTTGGTTTATTAAATAGTGGCAGTTTGTACTGTAAACATTATTGATTTACCTGTAAAAATGTATTGTATTTATATTGTTGACCATAAAGCTGTTTTTGAGGGTTTTTTTGTGGTCAATCAATGTAATGGATCTACTGTGTACTTGATGAGTTGTATAAGTACTATTGTACTTGAAGGTTAAAATAAAAAAAAGGACAACAGGTAATACCAAGCAAAAACAAAGAGTTACTACAGGAAACTTTGTGCTATCCGGCACCGACGGGACCGAACTGTTGCCGTCCCATCAAAACTGCCGGACAAACCAACGCTAATGTTAAAACATACGGAGCTTTGAGCTCCGTATCTAGCAACAAGCCCTGTTGCTTACAGCTTCTAAACAGTCAGCCGTAGCTTGCAAGCGTCTCTGCAGCTAAGCAACAGCTTTAGCTAGACCTTGCAGAGCCTGACTGGTGAATAAAAAGGAACAAAAAGAAAAATAACTTACTGAACTGACTCCTGAATTTTGCCGGTGGATCGAACCTCCAGATAAACCAAAGTTTCCTGTAGATTGCCAATAGGACTGGCGTAAAATTGTTTTTCACTATGGGTACCTGTACTGTTAATATTGTTGATTTGTCTGTAAAATTTACCACTGCATTTGTACTGTTAATCCTAAAGCTGTTTTTAAGGCTTTGTTTTATTGCGGCTAATGAATGTAATGGATTTATTATGTAATTGATGAGTTGTAACAAGTACCACCTATTTAAATAAATATGTTTGACTCAAAAAAAATCAGAGTGACGTCACAGGAGAGCAGGTAAGTGATTGGTTGGTGAGTATTACAGCTTTTTTTTGCTCTCTAAGTTAGGGAAAGGGGTTAAATTAAGAGCTGAGAAACTGTAACTTGCTAGTACTTATTAAATTAATAACTTAAACTAGATAAAATAACCAAATAATAAAACTAAAATATCGATTGAATAAAAGCTTTAACTAATTAATTAATAAATAAAACAAGCTTAGAGATGGCAGGGCAGGTGGTGTGTTGTAACTGCAGCATGTGGGAGTCTGTGGAGAGCATCGCAATCCCGAGCAACCACATCTGCAGTAAGTGTCTGCAACTGGAGGAACTTCGGCTCAGAGTTGTTGAGCTGGAGTACGAGCTGCAGACATTGCGATGCATCAGGGAGGGGGCGAGTTACCTGGACACTTTGTTCCAGGAGGCAGTCACACCCTTTAGGTTAAGTAGCAGTTTAGAGTTCGTGAGTGGTCAGGGACAGTTGGGTGTCAACACGAGTCAGGAAGGTATGGGGACCCAGGGTGTAGAGGTGGAGGAGTCTCAGCCCTGGACCTTGTCCAACAGGTACGAGGTACTTGCTACCTGTATGGATGAGGAAAAGGACTGCAGGGAGGATGGGCAAACTGACCACGATACCGTGGTATGGGGGCCATCCAAGTGGGGGGAGAAGGAAGGGATGTGGTAGTAGTAGGGGACAGTATAGTCAGGGGTATAGATACTGTTCCCTGCAGCCGTGAAAGAGAGTCCCAATGGTTGTGTTGCCTGCCCAGTGCCAGGGTTAAGGATATCTCCTCGCGGCTGGGGAAGAACTTGGAGTGAGAGGGGGAGGATCCAGTTGTCGTGGTCCATGTAGGAACAAACGACATAGGTAGAACTAAGAATGAGGTTCTGCTGAGGGAGCTGAGGAACTAGGGTCTAAATTAATAAGCAGAACCTCAAGGGTAATAATCTCTGGATTACTACTGGAGCCACGCGTAAATTGGCATAGGGTCAAGCAAATCAGAGAGTTAAATGCGTGGCTCAAAGAGTGGTGTGGGAAGAAGGGGTTTCAACTCATGGGGCACTGGCACCAGTACTGGGGAAAGAGGGAGCTGTTCTGTCAGGACAGGCTCCACTTAAACCGAACTGGGAGCAGTGTCCTGGCGAATTGAATAACTAGGGCTGTAGGTAGGGCTTTAAACTAAAAATGGGGGGGGGAGGGGTCAGGTGAGGGGAAATTTAGAAATCTAAAGAGAAAGGTCAAGGCAATAGAGCAGTGTAGCGATTTGGGTAAAAATAAGCAGAGTGTGACAGGAAGGGACAGAGAGTTTAATGGTAGCAGTGCAGCAGAGAATAAGGTCAAAGCAGGGAATAATGGTAAAAAATTTAAATTAACGGCTCTTAATCTGAATGCATGAAGCATTCGTAACAAGATAAATGAACTAGTGGCACAAATAGAGATAAATGGATTTGATCTAATAGCCATTACAGAGACGTAGTTGCAAGGTGACCAAGGTCGGGAACTAAATGTTCCCGAGTACTTGACGTTTCAAAAAGACAGACAGAATGGAAAAGGAGGGGGAGTAGTCCTAATAATAAAGGATGACATAAAGACAATAGAGAGAAAGGATCTCGGCTCGGAAGATCAGGAAGCAGAATCAGTATGGGTGGAGATAAGGAATAACAAGGGGCAGAAAACACTGGTGGGAGTAGTATATAGGCCCCCTAACAGTAGCTATACCATTGGACAGAATATTAATCAAGAAGTAGTAAGAGTTTGTAACAAAGGTAATGCAATAATCGTGCGGGACTTTAATCTCCATATATATAGACAGGACAAATCAAAATGGCAAAGGTAATCTGGAGGACGAGTTCATGGAATGCATTCAGGACAGTTTCCTAGAACAATACATCATGGAACCAACCAGGGAACAGGCTATTTTAGATCTTTATTGTGTAATGAGGATTAATTAGCAATCTCAAAGTAAAGGATCCTCTGGGGCAGAGTGATCATAATATGATAGACTTTCACATTAAGTTTGAGAGTGACTTCCCTAAGCCCGAAACTAGAGTCTTAAACTTAAATAAAGCCAATTACATAGGTATGAGGGGCGAGTTGGCTAAGGTAGATTGGAAAAATAGATTAAAAAGTAAGGCGATAGATAAGCAGTGGCTAACATTTAAAGAAATATTTAATAATTCTCAACAAAAATACATTCCATTGAGAAACAAAAACTCCACGGGAAAAGTGATCCAACTGTGGCTAACTAAAGAAGTTAAGGATAGCATTAGATTGAAAGAAGAAGCTTATAATGATGCAAAGAATAATAGTAAGCCTGAGGATTAGGAGAGTTTCAGAAACCAGCAAAGGATGACCAAAAAATTGATAAAAAGGGAAAAAATTGAATATGAGAGAAAACTAGTAAGAAATATAAAAACAGATTGTAAGAGTTTCTACAAGTATGTAAAAAGGAAGAGTAGCAAAAGTAAACATTGGTCCCTTAGAGGCTGAGACAGGAGAAATTATTATGGGGAATAAGCAAATGGCAGAAATGTTAAACAAATATTTTGTATCTGTCTTCACAGTAGAAGACACAAAAAGCGGACCAAAAATGGTGGGGAACCAAGGGTCTAATGAGGGTGAGGAACTTAACGTAATTAATATAAGTAGAGAAAAAGTACTGGAGAAACTAATGGGACTAAAAGCCAACAACTCACCTGGATTTGACGGTTCTAAAAGAGGTGGCTGAAGAGATAGTGGATGCATTGGTTTTGATCTTCCAAAATTCCCTAGATTCTGGAATGGTCCCAGCGGATTGGAAGGTCACAAATGTAACACCGCTATTCAAGAAAGGAGGGAGAGAAAAAACAGGGAACTACAGGCCAGTTAGCCTGACATCAGGCATTGGGGAAAATGCTGGAATCCATTGTTAAGGAAGTGGTATTAGGGCACTTAGAAAATCATAACATGATTAGGCAGAGTCAACATGGTTTTATGAAAGGGAAATTGTGTTTGACAACGTTATTAGAGTTTTTTGAGGATGTAACTAGCAGGGTAGATAGAGGGGAACCAGTGGTATGTAGTATATTTGGATTTCCAAAAGGCATTCGATAAGGTGCCACACAAAAGGTTATTACACAAGATAAGGGCTCATGGGGTTGGGGATAATATAGTAGCATGGATAGAGGATTGGTTAACTGGCAGAAAGAGAGTAGGGATAAACAGACCTTTTTCAGGTTGGCAGCCTGTAACTATTGGGGTGCAGCAAGGATCGGTGTTGGGGCCTCAGCTATTTACAAACTATATTAATGACCTAGATGAAGGGACCGAGTGTAATTTATCCAAGTTTGCTGATGATACAAAGCTAGGTGGGACAGTAAGCTGTGAGGAGGACACAAAGAGTCTGCAAAGGGATATAGACTAGGCAGTCAGGTGGCAGATGGAGTATAATGTAGGGAAATGTGAGGTTATTCACTTTGGTAGGAAGAATAGAAAATCAGAATATGTTTTAAATGGTGAGAAACTTTCAAATGTTGGTGTTCAGAGAGATTTGGATGTCCTCGTGCAAGAAACACAAAGCTAGCATGCAGGTACAGCAAGCAATAAGGAAGGCAAATGGCATGTTGGCCTTTATTGCAAGGGGATTGGAGTATAAGAGTAAGGAAGTCTTGCTACAATTGTACAGGGCCTTGGTGAGACCACACCTGGTGTACTGTGCATAGTTTTGGTCTCCTTATCTAAGGAAGGATATACTTCCCTTGGAGGCGGTGCAACGAAGGTTCACTAGATTGATTCCTGGGATGAGAGGGCTGTCCTATGAGGAGAGATTGTGTAGAATGGGCCTATACTCTCTGGAGTTTTGAAGAATGAGAGGTGATCTAATTGAAACACACAAGATTCTGAAGTGGAGTGACAGGGTAGATGCTGAGAGGTTGTTTCCCCTGGCTGGAGTGTCTAGAACTAGGGGGGCATAGTCTCAGGATAAGGGGTAGGCAATTTAAGACCGAGATGAGGAGGAATTTCTTCACTCAGAGGGCTGTGAATCTTTGGAATTCTCTGCCGCAGAAGATTGTGAATGCTGAGTCTTTGAGTATATTCAAGGCTGAGATCGATAGATTTTTGGACTCATGGGGAATCAAGGGATATGGAGATTGGGCGGGAAAGTGGAGTTGAGGTCAATGATCAGCCATGATCTTATTGAATAGAGGAGCAGGCTCAAGGGGCCAAATAGAAACATAGAAGGTAGGAGCAGGAGTAGGCCATTCGGCCCCTTGAGCCTGCTCCGCCATTCAATGAGATCATGGCTGATCATCCAAATTCAGTACCCTGTCCCTGCCTTCTCACCATATCCCTTGATCCCTTTAGCCTTAAGAAATATATCTAACTCCTTCTTGAATATATTTAATGAATTGGCATCCACTGCCTTCTGTGGTAGAGAATTCCACAGGCTCACCACTCTCTGGGTGAAGAAATTCCTCCTCATCTCTGTGTCCTAAATGGCTTATCCCTTATCCTTAGACTGTGACCCCTGGTTCTGGACTCCCCGGCCATTGGGAACATCCTTCCTGCATCTAGTCTGTCTAGCCCTGTTAGAATTTTATAAGTTGCAATGAGATCCCCTCTCATTCTTCTAAACTCCAGCGAGTATAAGCCCAATCGACCCAATCTCTCCTCATACGTCATTCCTGCCATCCCAGGTATCAGTCTGGTGAATCTTCGCTGCACTCCCTCCATGGCAAGAACATCCTTCCTCAGATAAGGCGACCAAAACTGCACACAATACTCAAGGTGTGGTCTCACCAAGGCCCTGTACAGCTGCAGCAAGACAACCTTGCTCCTGTACTCAAACCCTCTCGCTACGATGGCCAACATACCATTTGCCTTCTTAACCGCCTGCTGCACCTGCATGCTTACCTTCAGCGACTGGTGCACAAGGACACCCAGGTCTTGTTGCACTTCCCCTTCTCCCAATCTATTGCCATTCAGATAATAATCTGCCTTCCTGTTTTTGCTACCAAAGTGGATAACCTCGCATTTATCCACGTTATATTTGCATCTGCCATGCTTCTGCCCAATCACCCAACCTGTCCAAATCATCCTGGAGTTTCTTGGCATCCTCCTCAGAGCACACACGCCCACCCATTTGGATGATCAGCCATGATCTCATTAAATGGTGGAGCAGGCTCAAGGGGCCGAATGGCCTACTCCTGCTCCTATCTTCTATGTATGTTTCTATGTTAAATATTATTGATTTGCTTGTTAAAAAATTATCATTGCATTTATATTGTTAACCATAAAGCTGTTTTTTAAGACTTTATTCTTTTCTTATTGTGGTCAATGGATGTAATGGATTTACTTTGTAATTGATGAGTTGTATAAGTACTGTTGTACTTGAGTAAAGAAAAAAGAACAGCCACGAGCTCATTGAATGCTCCAGGTGCTGAATAGCCGACTTTCCTCCTCCTCTTTTTGTACAACCAAAACAAGTTAACAAATAAACTAACAAAAATCCAATAACCCTTTAAATAACCCTTCACCAATCAAATTAAAATTTGGTTGTCTAAATTAATTATGCACTCCAGTCCCCGCGGCGCCCCGACTTTCCTCCTGCTCCTGTGTTGCTAATGATGTGGAGATGCCAGTGTTGGACTGGGGTGGACAAATGTAGGAAGTCACACAACACCAGGTTATAGCCCAACAGCTTTATTTGAAATCACAAGCTTTCGGAGCGTTGCTCCTTTGTCAGGTGAAGTGAAGAGATGCATATAGGCACAGCATATATAGTGAGAGAACACTGCCAGATGATTACAGGTAATCTTTCTAACTGCCCTTTATCTCTCTGCTGAGGTGTGATAAAGGGCAGTTAGAAAGATTACCTGTAATCATCTGGCAGTGTTCTCTCACTATATATGCAGTGTCTATATGCATCTCTTCACTTCACCTGCCGAAGGAGCAGCGCTCCGAAAGCTTGTGATTTCAAATAAAGCTGTTGGACTATAACCTGGTGTTGTGTTGCTAATGGATGGTTAGTTATTTTATCGAATTAAATGGCAGGTGGGAACACGTTCTGCACCTCAGGGCATGAGAGTGGGGGGGGGGGCGGGAGCTGATGCCGGCACGTGACCCACGCAACGAGCGTGGGACCGACACGGATTCACGCACGGACGTGAGACGCACGTAACAGCGTGCGTCCCGCGTGACCCATCCCGCCCCAGCTCTTTGGACGTCACCAAGGCCCGAACGATTCTTTCTGAAGCTGGCTCACAATGGACGGTCGCTACGGAGGTGAGTAGAATTCGGCTTGTTATGCCCCCTCCGCCTTTCTCCTCGGTGTGTTCTTATTTGTGTGCATGTATGGAGCCCGCAATTGGATTTTTAAAATTTTCTCTGCGTTGCGAATTGTGAAAAGAGCTTTCCCCCTCCCCTCATCGTTAGTCGGGGGAGGCTCGCCTTTCGCTGCTTGCCGCACGTCCCGCCTCGACCGCGCTGATTGGCCGAGTCGCCCCCTGCGCCGCCTGTGATAGGCTGCTGACGCTGTCAATCACCTCCCCTCGTCCCCGAGCCGTGAGGGAGGGAGGGAGGGTCGGGTCGGACATTCTTTCAGATTTTATTCCACTCGCGTTTGGAAACAAAATCCAAAAAAAAACCCCAGGCTAATCCGCATGTTTCATTAAAAAAAATCAAACTCCCTTTTCAGAAGAATAATGATGCCAGACAAAATTAAGAGCGTGTGAGGGCGCCCGCTTCCCACGTGCGGTGCGGTTGCCGTCTGAAAATGGCGTCTTTAATTAAACCGCTGCGTATTTTTATCGCCCCCCTAAACCACCACCTCCTCCTCGGGCCCCGGTCTTGGTTGGGTTTTTATTTTTCAATTTATATTAAGTGTTTGTGGCGGGAGGATGGCGGCTGGAAATAGTCTTCCACCGTTCACCCCCGCCTCCTCGCGACCGCTCGCTCAAACGCCACAAAATGGCGGCGGCCTCTCTTCCATCCCTCCCCGAGACTCGTGCCCGCGCACGCACCCACCCACACACAAACTGTGTGATTGCAACTAGCATGTTGCGCGCCCTTTGGAGGAGAACTTGCGCCCAATTTCCTTTAGCATTAAACCCCCTCGTCCCCCCCCCCCCCTCCACTTTTCATTCTTTTTTAGCTTCATTAGAATGGTAACAGCACAGAAGGAGGCCATTTTGATGCCCCTTCGCAAGAGGTTTTTAATTCTAATCCAGCAAAATGTTCCTTTTCCAAGTATTTAGCCAATTCTCTCTTTCTGAAAATTCTAACTGAATCTACACCACTGTTTCAAGAAAGAAAGACTTGCATTTATATAGCGCCCTCTCTCTCTCCCCTCCTCCCTCCCCCCCCCTCCCCCCCCCCTCCCCCCCCCCCCCCCCCATCGGACATCCCAAAGTGCTTTTGCAGCCAATTAAGTACTTTTTTGAAGTGTAATCACTATTGCTATGTAGAAAGCGTGGCGGCAGCCAATTTGCGCACAGCAAGGTTATTAGCAGGAGATGTGGTGATGAAGTGTGTGTGCGTGCTGTACACTCGGAAAAGACTTACATTTATGCAGCGCCTTTCACAACCACCGGACGCCCCAAAGCGCTTTACAGCCAATGAAGTACTTTGTTGAAGCGCAGTTACTATTGTAATGTGGGAAACGCGGCAGTCAATTTGCGCACAGCAAGGTCCCACAAACAGCAATGTGATAGTGACTGGGTAATCTTTTTTTAGTGATGTTGATTGAGGGATAAATGTTGGCCAGGACACCGGGGATAACTTCCCTGCTCTTTTTCGAAATAGTACCATGGGATCTGTCACATCCACTGGTGAGGGCAGACGGGGCCTCGGCTTAATGTCTCCACCGAAATCCGGCACCTCTGACAGTGCCGCACTCCCTCAGTACTGCTCTGGAGTGTCGGCCTACATTTTTGTGCTCAAGTCTCTGGAGTGGTGGACCCACAACCTTCTGACTCAGAGGCAAGGCAGCGTTTAGCTCTCCCCCTACGTGAAGAATTATTAAATGAATGCAGTATTTGGCAAGTACAAAACAAAAGTGTTCAGGTGCGCTTTCATTATCAATAGTTGGAAACAGAAGCAGAAAAAATGCAGAAGTATTCTGAATATTAAAAAAATTGTTCGTCTTCTATAAAATGGTGTGGTGACTATTTAATTTTCAGAATTATTTTTATAGTTAAATTTTAACCATAACCACTGCCCATTTTTGCAGAATGTTAATTTTTTAATATATAGAATACATTTTTTTTGCAATTTCCTGCTTCTATTTCCAACTATTGATACTAGAGCAACTGAACACTTGATTTTTCTCTGGCTTACTCCCTACCTGGCCCACTCTGCAGCAACTTCAGTCTTGTACAAGTGCCCCCCTTTTTAAAAAAAAAAAAAACAACTTTATTATGTGCGTGGTGCTGGCGAGGCTGCTGTGATTGCCCACCACTAATTTCCATGAAGATGTGGGTGGGCCTCCTTGAACCAATGACTGAGCAATAATTATTGCCAGGGTGTTGCTGGGATCCCTGTATAATAGTTATAGAAGCTAACTAAAATGTCTCCTACTGTTTGTCAACCAATCTGACTGTGTGCAGGAACCTTGGCTCAATACTGTGCCATCTCGGAGTGCTCTCACTGCCATTTTAACTTCATGAATTCTTCACTTGCACTGCCCCATACCAGGTTAAAAAGTGACTTGCTTCAAGATCAATGTTACCTATAATTGGCTGCTAAGTGATGTGTGAATGGTCCATGCTATTCCATTTCTTCACGATGTACTTTCTTCCCTGGAGGCAGAAACAGCAGCTTGTATTTATAATGCAGAAAATGTCTTAACATGTTTAGGTGTTTGAAATTAGGACAATGTTGTGCAGAAAAGTGGTTGCAACCATGCAACCAACCAGTCCGCTGGATTTTGGTGATACACGTGTGTCTGTTTTTATAATTTTGAGAGTATTCTTTTGAGTTTAATCCAGTTTTAATGAGGTTTGTCTTTATATTTTTTGGTTTAGCTGGTATGATCTTTGAAGTAAAGTTGTCTTATAGTGTAACCAACTTGTGTTCTATATCCCGAACTACAAGAAACTTTGACATTTTAACAGCAAAATTCTCTGGTGCCAATCTGGCAAATACCTAGTTTTTATAATTATGCCCTATCCATGTGAATTCCTGGAGATACTTCAAAGTTTTCCCTTCTACCTGTAAAAGCAAAACTACAGCTCTGTCCAACCTTGCTTACACCCATGGCCAGTTGCCTTTTTGTGAATTACATTTCCATGGTCCCAATAGATTGAGACCTGTTATGGTCCACCCAACATTCCCGCGCCTCAATCTGCACTTGTCCTATATAACTTTCATTCCCATTTTTTCAGTTATTGTAACGAGCCAGGGTGAAGAGGGAAAACTGTTTACTGTACAAAGGTCTGCAACAATGGTGAGAACTTGGTGATACTAAATTGTCCCCTCCCAAAATTGCAGTTCAATTGGATGTTGTAGCTTCTGTCACTGAGATGTCTGCATTTTAGGTTGCTACTAACTGTTGCCCTGGTACTTAAACAATTGCAAACCGTGCTCAGGATTCATGCTTCTAATGAGCAGGTCATCTCATTGAAGTGGTAGCAATAGCATGGGAAATGGAGATTGAATTTGAATAGTTTTCTTCACCCCCCTCCTTTGCCTGAGACAGAATGATGCTGATGTATGGTTACCTTATGGCACTTTAGCCAGGTGGTCGTACTGCATATGTAAGCTTAGACAGTGAATGTTAATAGGATATTGAACAATAGAGCACCACAGCCAAGCCCATTCGGTTTCACTGCCATTCAACCACATATACACATCGCTATCAGTAAAGTGATTCCTAACCTTCCCCCCCCCCCCCCCCCATATAGTCTCTAATGCTGAACATTGAATCTCCATAACTGTGCTGATTCATCAAAGCTAGGCCAGGCTCTGTAGCACACCAGTTCTTTTAAGTCATCTTGTTTCCTACTCCAGAATAAGTTGCTGGAAAGCTATTGTGACTACTTGGGTAGTTTATGGCAGGAAGATTGTATGAACTATGGCATGGTTGAAGAATGAGATTTTACTTTGCTTCCTCAAGCAACAAAGTTTGGCGAGGATTTGAATTCTGAGGTAATTAATGAACTGCTTAGATCATGGCAATTTACTTTTACTGCAGTTAATTAGAATTGTGATTCTGCTAGGTAAGGATGCTTAATAGACTAGCGAATGGAGAGGTAAAACAATCTCTGCAGTTTATCCCCAGAAGCACTTGCTGAGAGAAGGGCAGTAACTATTCATTATATTAACAAATGATGTATGGGGAGTAAGCCATCCCTAATTTTAGTCTTTTGAGAATATTGCGCTCAAGGTGAAGGCTGTTAGTGCAGGGGGTACAAATTTTGAGCATCCAGTATTGGCATTAAGCACTCCCAGGTGTTCCTGCATTATCCAACTACTTGTTCAACAGCAAGATCTGGGTGGGACGAGATCTGCTTCAGTTTCATGTCTGCAAAACCAATGCCATTTTGGTTCCACTAGCTCGTGTGTACTTTACTCCATCAACCCATCTCGCTGTCGCCGTGGCTGATTCAGTAGGTATGTAACCTCAGCGCTGAGGTTGGATTCATTCCACGCATCTACTCAAGATTGTGTTCTTCCACCTCTGCCATATTGCCACCTCACCCTCAACTCATCCCACCTTGTGGCCACTGAAACTCCAGTCTATTCCTTCACCTTGAGGCTTGACTTTTCCAACCAGGTTCCTGTCTTCGACCTTCCAAGTTGCAATCCATTCGGAATACTGCAGTGCTTGCTTTGTCCGGGTTCTCCCATCACCCCTGCCCTCATTGGGCTTGACTGGAATCTGGCTCCTGTGAGTTGACTTCAAAATTATCATTCCCTTTCAAATTCTCTCCTGGCCAATATTTATTCATCTGCCAACATCACTAAAATAAATGATCTGGTCAACATTACGATAGTGAGACAGTTCAAATGTACTTCATTGACTGTAAAGCGCTTTGGGATGTTGTGACAGCACTATGTAAGTGCAAGTTCTTCTAATCCATTCGTGTTCTCACCCCATCCTACCTTTGCATTCTCCAGCATAGTGTCCCACACTCGCCCTCTGGTTCTGTCACATTGCTTCCTTGTCTTCTGCTCCACTATCGATGACAATTTGTCCTGGCATACACTGGTATTCCCTGCCTAGTTCTCTCTGCTTTGCCACCTAACCGCCTTCTTTCAATAACTCCAAACCCTTTCTCTTTCAGTTTCTCCACCCCCCCGCCCCCCACCCTAACCCCTGTCTGTTTTTCTAGTCTCCCACTCCTGCCTGGGGTCCACTGTTTCGTCCTCGATGCAAAGCAGTTTGCGACACCTGTCTGTGTGAAGAACAGAAATGCTGTTGTAAAGTATAGCAAGGTTAGCTGCAGAATAAAGCTCCCTCTAGGCTGTCCCACCAACACATCTTGGCCCAACTCCACTTATCTTTAGTTTTTTCTAGTTCCTAGCTCTCATTTGGCCTTTCAATGAGGTTGCCAATTTTGAGCAATGTCAGCTGTTGTATGCCAATTACGAGTTGGTTAAGACTGCTGAATGCATATGTGGAGACCTTTATAGTTAACGTGCAGAAAATTCATCCCATCCAGCCAAGAGGTGAAAGATGAGCGTTTAATGCATTGTGCCATCCAGTCGCCTTAGACCACAATCTGATAAACTTGTAATGAATGAGTCAGTGATTCTATGCTGGCTTGAGTGCAATTTTGTGAATTGGCATAGGTGCTAATATTTTGTGATATATGCACCTATTCCAGGATGGTAGCCCATTAGAATAGTATCTATATTTTATTAAACAGTTTCCATCATTGCAGATTTCACTGGTAGATAGGTTGGTCCGTAGAATCTGAGCGACTATGGTGAGAACTTGTGTTTTCTCCCCTCCCTGGCCTGGATGTGACCGTGTCAGCTGTTGTTTTGTACCATTGGTAAAGCCCAATCTTGACCCAACTTTTTTTTTTTAATTGCCCCTCAACCCCAAGAAGGTCAAAGCCAATTCTAATGCCCCAATACTGTCTAGGTTTGGTTCTGTTTTTGATTGCCATTTCCTGTGACAGTTAACTTGTTTACCTGGGGAAAAAGTTACAGGGCAATTGGGGAAAGAGGGGAGTGGGATTATGGATAGCTCTACCAAAGGGCAGGCACAGTGGGCTGAATGGCCTCCTGTGCTGTAGGGATCATCAGTTTTGATACTATGTTGACATGTATAGAAAGCTGCATTTTAGGAGTTTTAAGTTTGTATGCTGGCACCAGATTACTACATGTAGTATCTGCTCGCTAATGCTTGCCATCTATGAAGTCTTACTTTTCTCCAAATTCTGGCAAGACTGCGATTGAATTTTTTTAGGTCAGGGTATCAAAGGATCTGCATCAGTGAAGTTGAGGTACAGATCAGCCATGATCTGATTGAATGGCGGAACAGGTTCCAGGGGTTGAATGGCCTATTTCTATTCCTATGCAAGCCCCTAAGGTCCAATTGTATGTTTTGTCTGCTTTCTGTTCTAATGAACTGTAACAAAGATTAAACTAATACAGCAGTCTCCATAATGTAGTTGCCTCGGTGATTAGCGAATTGGCTGAGTGTTTTTCTAGGTTGGGATTATTTTAAGACGTGCATTGGGATTGAATTTAAAAATAACTCCTGGAAGTGATTTGTGTTAATACGCATTGCCACAGAATGTGTGTTTGCCAACATGAAGTCCTGATTTCACCTGGGTTCCCTCTAGGAGTAGGAAAGCGAGGAGGGCTGGATTGGTGCTCTCCATGTACCACTTCTGTCTTAAAAGTTAAGTGAGGAGGAACTTCACGTGCCAAGTGGAATTATGTGCTTCTAATTTGTAACCGGTACATCCCGCTGTGGTGGGACGCCCTGTATCAACCACTCTGCACTTCTGTATCCACTGATGTCTGGGTGGCAACTGTTGTACAAGACCTGGAAGGCACAGCACTTTTAGAACAACTTTTCAAATCTCTCAGCAATTGTCATATTTTCTCATTCCGACTGATTGATTACTGTTGGATGGCTTTGATTACTTGGAGGTGATGGACATGTGTCCCAAATGAAAAATAGTCGGTCAAGTCTTGCAAATAGTGTTTTCTTACAAGTTATAAGGCAGAAGAATTTTTGCAGCAGTGTTCAGCCACTGGTCAAAGTTGTTTAAATTGTACTTTAATTTGTATTGCAGAGAAATATCTGTGCTCCGTGCATATTCTGTCCAGTATATTATAAAGCCTTACCTTGTACTCAACTGGTCTGGCTACATATGCCAACATTAGTAATAGCTTTATTAATTGTTTTTTGCGATGTTTTCTAGACAATGAGATAATGTTATTAGAATCCCTTTCAAAATCGCCCTGCTTTTTCGATTCCATTTATTGTATACTTGAGTCACTAAGTTTTTTACCCGATGTAAAATACTTCATTTGGTATTAAATTTAATTTTGGCCAAAAATAACTCGTACAAATCTCTCTTGCAAAGTAACTGCGCCCTCATTTCTTCCTATTTTGGGACAGCTTGCGTGTATTACCTGGATCATGAAGCTAATTGGGTTTGTCACATGAATAAATTACATATAGTGCTTGCAGGGGGGTGGTGTGCTATTTTTATAATGCCTGGATATTGGAATGAAGCAGATCAGATTTACATTTCCTACGTAATCAAATGTTTACTTTTTGATCTATCTCCATTGTAGGTGGTGTACCACTCGGTAGCACTGCCTCTTTTTTTTAATTGCTTTTTTCCTCCTCTCTGTGCAATTGCTTCCCATTCCCTTATACAAGCCTACAGTTCTGGCTTGATCCCATCTCCAACCAATGCCAAACATGCATCAGTGGAAGATGCGATCTGCAGCCTGAATCTACTGCCCACTATTGACTGAGAGGCAGCTTGCAACCTGCCAGCATGTAGCCCTAGCCAGATGCCTTTCCAGCAGAAAATGTGGCCCCAAAGGCATCCACCAGCCTGTGGCCCTGGCCTGAGATCCCTGCCGCCGCCCATCACTTACAACTCCCAAAGAAGCTGGGACACATCCCAGGTTGGATCCATCCCCTAACTGGTACCCCATACGAGGGGGAGAAAGAAAGGGTTGGAGAGAAGCAGCATCATAAGAGAGACACTGTATCCTGTGACTGACATGAGCAACTCTAAGGGCGATCCACTCGTGTGTAAATCTCTCTCGGGTCTCCTGTGTTGTTTATGGCTGTTTTGTCATCCCAGAGACGACATAAATGTTTCCGCCCTGGTGGATTTCATTACCTTTCACATTGCTGCAGGTAGTGCATGTATTCATAAAAACTAAACGCTTCTTCACCCATACTGAGGTTAAAAGAAATCCTTTGTTACAGTTGATGTATGCTATATATTTATAATCTGTTCAAGTGCTTTTAAAGAATTCAGCTTGATAAAAGCTTTAGTACTTGCATGAAGATCAGGAAGTGAGTGAAGTTCTGATAGCAATGGAGGGAGGTGTGTGTATAAAGTTTATTTTTAAATCTTTACTGCTCTACATTGAAATTAACAGAACATTGAATAGCTCCTTTTAATGTAGAAAAATGTCCTACGGCGTTTCACAGAAGTGAGGGGAAACAATGGCATGTTACACAAAGGATACACTTGGTCAAAAAGGTTAATCACCAGAGCAGTGCAACCAACAGTTCTATTTACTAATCTTTATTATCTTTTTTTAAAGGCTTCAATTTGACTTTTGAGAACTCATTAACTTTTTGGTAGGGGTTGATAATTGGGATGGGCAGTCTGTTCCGCAAGGCTGGGCATTCAATATCAAGCCTGCATAAAACCACATCCTTCACACGTTCTCCGTGCCTGCTGGAGCCCATCTTGTTGTACAGGTGAGCTTCTGGCTAGTGCCAGCAGAGTGAATGAAGGTTTCATCAACCATGAAGCCTTCAACTACAGGAAACTCTTTGGTATCCGGCACTGGCGTGTTGCCGGTTGATCAAAAATTCCGGATGACGGAAAGGGTTATCTACCGAGGCTATTTTTAATAAAGAAAAATTAAAAAAATCAAGAAATGTGCAGTACAGGAAACTTTGTGCTATCCGGCACCGACGGGACCGAGCTGTTGCCGTCCCATCAAAACTGCTGGACAAACCAGCGCTAATGTTGAAACATACGGAGATTTTGAGCTCCGTGTCTGGCAACAAACCCTGTTGTTAGCAACAGCTTCTAAACAGTCGGCCGTACCTTGCAAGCGTCTCTGTAGCTTAGCAACAGCTTCAGCGAGACCTTGCAGAGCCTGACTGGTTTTAAAAAAAAAAAAGCAACGAAAAGAAAAAAAACAACAAAAAGAAAAAAACCTAACACAATTTTTGCCGGTGGCTCAAGCATTCTGGACAGTTAACCTCCGGATAAACCAAAGTTTCCTGTATACAGTAATTAGGTACTCGCCTACAGAATGTTGTTAAATGGATGGTGGAAGATGCTTGATTAAGTACAGTACTGCCAGTTGAGGGTAATGCAATGCAATGACTACCAGCAGCGTGGGGGACACACAGTACCCCTGTAAAATGGATCAGAAGAGACTACCGGCAGCGCGGGAGAGTCAGACTCCTGTTACAGGGGTATTGAGGTGTTCCGACTTCTGACAGCGCCAAGAAGCCGAGTAGTGGCAGTTTGGAGAACTACCCCCACTGACTAACTCGGCCACCGCGGGAGACTCGGACTCGGCAACATTGCCGGTTACTGAGGTGTTTTCGGAGTGAGAATTTTGCCGGTTAATGGAGAATTCTGGATATTTAGGTGCCGTTTAAACGAGAGTTTCCTGTATCTTGGCTCCGCGCTCTAGCATGCTCTCCCAAACCATTGTATCTTGCTACTTTCTGTCCTCCTTTCAAAGGCCTACTCAAAAACTACCTCCTTTAATCTAGGATAACAACAGAAAATGCTGGAAGCACTCGGCAGGCCAGGCAGCATGCGTGCAGAGAGAAACAGTTGACATTTTGGGTCTGGGACCCTTCACCAGACCTGAAACGTTAACTCTGTTTCTCGCTCCACGGAGGCTGCCTGGCCTGCTGAGTATTTCCAGCATTTACTGTTATTTCAGATTTCCAGCATCTGCAGTATTTTGCTATTGCCACCACTGCTCGAGTATTCTGCACACTTTATCATGTTAAAGAGTGCAATTTGTTGCATGTGTGATGTTTGTAGGCCCCAGTGACACTGAGATGGGCTGCTCTTTTTCTGGCGAGTGATGCCCAGGTGCTTGTCAGTTAGGAGGCTGTGTCTGTTTTAAACAGAAGGAAAAAAGGCCTCAGAATTGGTGGGCAAGAAGTCTTGTGACGGTGGAGTGGGGAGCCTAGTTCCAAAGTCTGCCCGGGGGGTGGGATGCAAACCTGGTTACTGCATTTGTTGTGGTTCTGGAATTTGGTGTCTGCGAGCCAAGCGACTGAGGCTACATGTTTCGCAGCAGTTTACTAAAACGCAACGTTTTGGCTATTTTCTTCTCAAATATACCATTGCTTATATGCTTTATAGTTCCTGTCTAACTGCAAGCACCTTATGATATGAAAAATGTTCTAAATTGTGCTCAACATCCATTGCCATATCTCTAGGGCCCTTTTTATATCTCTTCCACATTGCTTTTCTGTCTTATTTCATACCCTTGTTTTTCTGGGGTATGTTCTTAACTTGCATGTTCAACATGTTTCTCAAAGGTTTTTTAAATTTTACCTCAACTAAGATATCTAGGGTTCCGAGCTTTTTTTTTTAAGTCTTCATTAGCTGTATTCCATGGAACATCCAGGAGGGGTGGGGGTGAGAGTTGGAGACACCGGCCCGGATTTTGCAGTAAGGATAACGGTGCGACTATTGTTGCCCACCATTATTGAGGAGTAAATGCACAGTTAAATGTGGAAATCCGGTTGCCCTGCTCCTCCAGAAGCTGCGCTCTTAACAGTATCTCACCGAGGGACTCGGCATTCAAATACATGGAACGACGTGAAGTTGCAGTACTTACCCACTAGATATGTACTAAACACATCAAAAAAAGTCGTGGCTTGTCCTTTCTAGTGTAAGTGAAATTTTAATGGTGTGCTCATTTACTTTTAAAAGTGTGGAATCTCATTCCTTCAGATTTCAATTATTGTTGGAGATTTAAAATTTAAATGGTTTTTTTCTCAATTTCTTAATCCCCTCTTTATTTTGCTTTCTGTACACGACTTGACATTTGAATTAATTATTCTAACTTTTACTTCCTGGTTTAGACTCTGCGGGTCTCAGTAAAGATTCTTCAATTTGATTGGTTGAGGAGACACTGTTGCTTTCCCTGCTCTCTCAGGTCCCAGATCCCCTGTAGAGGGTGCTGTACTGTGTTGGCTCTTGTATAACCTGTACCTCCTGGTAGAGTCCATGAAGCAATCCTGCACCATATTTATTCTGATTCTTTTGGTGGGTCTACACCTGGTCACTGCTGATTTTATTAGATGGAGTCATCCATTATTGCTACACAGTTTGCCTGGACAAGAATGATCATGTAACTTGCTATCATTTGTCTGCAGGTCTATAGCAAAACCTGTTTGTCCTCTGTGTTGATATCCTATAATATATAGGATGTTGTCATACATCCCTATTGCCTTTCTGTGGAGGTATTAAAGGATATTGCTATGACTCCTTTACAAGTTCGAAGACTAGGAAACATTGAAACATCTGGTTAATACTCTCTTAAAGCAAGTCAGTGAGGTAATAAAACACAGCCCCTACATGGAGTGTGTATAGGCACCAATTATAATATTATAAATCGCATACCAGGGACTTTTCAGTAGATCAAAACCGTGTCTGCCTTTACTGCTTATACTAGCCTTAAAGACTAGAGCAAGAAGTCCCCAAGGAGCGCCAGTGTCTGTGTTTTTGTGTCTAATTATATCCTCCTAATGTAATGCCATTATGTCACCTATGTTCTAACTCTGTCTGGTTAATCTTCCTTCAACGAGACTGCAACAAGATCTGTTTACTAGTGAGAAACTCAGTTATGGCCTTCCTCATCTCTTCCCAGTGCATTCATAACACAAACCTATTCATACCTGATTACCTCCCGACAGTCACTTGACTTATTATATTACTATATGCCTACTACAGGAAACTCTTTATTATTCGGCACCAACGGAACCAGCGTGGTGCCGGTTTATCAAAGTCCGGATTACAGAGAGGTATAGTTAAAAGGTACGAGAGCTCCGTACACAGCAACAAATCCAGGCTTCCCTGTTACTTAGCAACAAGTGCAGGAACTCCGGCCACAGACCAAGCGTCCTGCAACAAGTGCAGGAGCCCCAGTTACACAGCCACAGATCCAGGAACGGCCACTAATATGAAGTAAAACTTACCTGAACCTACTCCTGAATTTTGCCGGTTAACAGAGATTTCCGGTTATTTAGGTGCCGGTTAAGAGAGTTTCCTGTATATTGATCTCTCTTCCTGCATGGTTAATGAGGTAATGTCTCCCCTGCTCCAAGCCTGACCCTGTATAACCATTGCTGAATATGTGGCTAAATATGTTAAGTTTACTGTGGCTATTTTATGGTACACCTATACTTGCACTCTACCTGCTTGTTGACTCGAGCCAAATTTTCATTTTCTCCCACCTTTCTTCTCTGGGATATGAATTCAGCTTCTTTAATTTGCAGACTTAAAGCTCCCCTCCTGTCATCTTTCCTGAACACCCTAAGCACTTTCATGCTGAATTGACTTTCTCCTCTGACGTGAGCTATGTTTCTGGAGTCTGCATTTCCTGCAGCGACAGGATGCCTCCAACGTCTTATTCTGACCAATCAAGTATAGGCACTTAGTGTGTTTTTTTTTACTCTCCCTGAATTTATTTTGCTTTATTGCGATCTCTCCTTCCTCTTTACCAGTCTTGAAAATCTGCTTGTCTATGTGGTTAAAAGCTTTGTTTCTCCCTGGGCAAGTTAGCTGTAGTTGTTAGTCCCTTCAGGAAAAGAGATGCAGAGAAAATTGGCTTAACTAAGTCTTGGTTCACATGCAAGAATTGCCTTTTCTTGTTAAGTGCTTGGGCACAGCATGACTTAAAGAGTCACATTGAACTGCATCACTGTGGGATTGTAACAAAAATGTTGCTGGTCTCTCCTGGCTCCTCTCCCTCCCAAAACACAAGTTTTTGAAAACTTTTTTGTGAAATCAGTTGGTGTAACGGAAATGATGATCATTGCTGTCTGATTCTGTTTCTCTTAGAGTACGGAGAGGATGATTCTTGGAACACAGGAGGAGACGATGGTCAAGGTGATTTTCTTTTGATTTTATCACTAAGAATACAAGATATTGAAATAGGAAAACCTCCTGTGGGCTTAATGGGGTCAGGAATTGCTGTTTTAAATTATTGGCGTCTGTTTTATTGCTTACAACAGATATTAATGCTACTGTAGACGGTTGGAGGCAATTGAAATGGTTTAGGAATAAAGGGTTTTACACAGAATTCTTAACTAGTCTGGTACAGTGCAGACTTACCGTGGTTAAATTGAACGACAGATTGCATAAAATGGGCTTGTATTCCCTTGAGTTTAGATGGTTGAGGGGGTGATATAATGAAGGTGTTTAAAATGATTGTGATTTGATAGGGTATTACCTCTGATGGGGGAATCCAGAACAGGGGGGTGGGGTGTGCAGTCTTAAAATTAGAGCTCGGCCATTTCGGAGTGAAATTAGGAGGCACTTTTTCAAACTAAGTGTACTGGAAATCTGGAACTCTTTTTTTCCTGCCACCCACCACCAAAAGTTGTGGCTGCTGGGACAATTGAAATTTTCACAACAGAGCAATAGATTTTTAGCTGGTAAGAGTTTTGAGGGATTTGACTCTGGAGGGTAAATTGAGGTGCGGTACTAGTCAGTCTTGATCTGATTGAATGGTGGAACAAACTTTGTGTGGGGGGGGGGGGGGGTGGCGGGCTGAATGACCTGTTCCTATGGCTTTCTGTTTTTTCTATGTGCATATCTGATCTTGTGTATTTTGTTCCTGTTAGGGTATGATGGCTATGATTACAATTACAACCAAGATAATTCGGGAAATTATTCAGGAAATTATGGCTATAACTCTGGCAGTAAAGCTTGGGATGCTCCCAAAAACCCTAACACAGATTCCATCATCGCTAAGATCAACCAACGCCTGGACATGCTCTCTCAGCTAGAGTGTGATAAGACACCAGGCCCCTCTTCTCGTTCTTCAGGCCAATACAACAGGTATCTTCTTGAAAGTCACTAGATGGTAAAATGCTGCACATACAAAGTGAAGAAATTGGCACTTGTGACTGATGTGCCACTTGAGATTTAAATAGGCTGGAAAAACACTTCTGTCCTTTTGGGCCACCCCCCCCCCCCTCGTCCTGCCCCCAAAGAAAAACTTGTGCTTACCTACACTATGGTGAGAAGCCCTGGCTTATTTGTTGTTTTACACCCTTATATTGCCATATTTAATTTTAATGAAGTCAAATTAAGTGTGGATTCAACGTAAAGCTTTAACCGACAGTAATTCATTGTTAATCTGGCTATATGTATCGCGCGGTGTTCTGTGCCAGACCTTCGATCATCAAGGTGCAAAAACTTAAGTCTTAATTGGAAACCGCCAGGATTGAATTGGCCCAGGTTTGGTTAATTGTGTGAGCAACGTGAATGGGTCTACAGCAAGGATTATCATCTGCATTTATAAAGCTGTGCTTGGTAAGGTGCGAGAGTATAGAATGTAGTCATTTGTTTTAAAATCTCCATTCTTTCCAGCAATTAGGTTAAATTTTTGAGGATGGCATCCAGCAAATGAACATATGTGATGGGGGGCAGAACATTGGACAGTTGACATGAGCCATTTGTCTTTAAAGGTTGCTGTTGGCCAGGTGTATTTTTTCCCCCCCATTCCCATGAAGGAAAGCTGGATATTGAGCAGGCTGATCGCCCCATTACTTACTTGTGTATTTGTCCTTTTTGGTTTGCAGCCAGCCACTTTTCGCTGCTGTATTCAATAATTTAGATGCTGTTTACAGATGACAAAAAAATAAAACCTCAAGACACCATGATTACCTGAAATATCCTGTTTTAGTTTTTAGTCTGCTGTCACTGGTTGGCAGGCTTGTGCCATCGTCCTTTCCAGCTACTGATTAGATTCCTTGCTTGCTCTGCAACTCTTTCAGGTTTACACCTTATGAGTCCTATGACTCCAGGTCTTCAATGAATGACCATGATCCGTACAGATCTGGCTACGGCTATGGTTACGGTGATTCTGGACCTAATTATAACGATTCCTATGGAGGTCACTATGACCACTACGACAACTCCTACGGGACTCGCAGGGATCAGTACCACAACAGACACTATGGTAGTCAACGGGGTCAGAATTGGTCTAGAGACTGGGTTCCAAATAAGAGAGCCAACTGGAATGAGCCCTACATGCAGCCTGCAGGTTCCAGGCGGATGTCACACTGGAATGAGCTGTCAATGGGAGGCAGAGGCTTCAATGCTCCCACCTCCACCAGAAACCTCCCTTCGCTCTTTTCCCCAAACATTATCCCCATGGACCTGTTCCGAGTTCAGGGCTCGGGAAGAGCGTTTGGTGGCAGACAGCGAAGGAGAGACAATCGAAACCGAGGCGTAAGTACCTTTTTTTTTTAAAAATGCATTTTATTTTAATCAGTAGCCAATGGGAATGATCAATGAAGGATCAAAAAAGCCAAGTGGCAGAATATTTTTTTGCAGTGGAATGCCCGTCGCCCATTTTAAAAAAAATATCCAACAATCAGGTGTTCATTATGCTAACTTGCTTGACTATAAATGTAATTTTCAAATCTTTAACCAGCTGTGGAAGAAGAATTTGTAGCTGTATTAGTTGAGGATCCAGGTAAACGTTTAGGTTTTTGGACATTTTACAGTGGTTTTTAAGGTGCCATAGGGCTGGCTTCGAAATAATTGCGTGAACTACTTTAGTGTTTTGGTTTGATCGAAGACTTTGAAAGTCTTTCTTTTCTCCCTCTACTCTTGCCTGCCCGCTCCCCCTCCTCCCACAAACCAGTGTCTACTGTCCATGAGTGAGCCAAGACGGTGAGTGTTGGCCAGGTACAAGCATCACTGGGTCTTGCTTTGAAGGCAAGGATTGCACTTGGTCAAGGCTGATTCATACTACAACTGCCCCCTGTGTTGGGAGCTAGTCTCTCATACTGGGATACCTGGGAGCTTTCCTGTTCTGGATCATTAAGGTGTACATTGCATACTGAGCCATAGAAAGGGTTCTTTAAAGAGGGGAGGATGCAAAGTACACCTTGCCCAATCACATGTTTTGCATTGTAAAACATCATTGGGTACACTCCAGCATTTACTTGTATCTGCTTTAGAGTTACAGGTCAATGTGCTGTAATACATGGTATATGCAAGCATTTATAATGAATCTTTTGTCCTCTGGCTATAATTACCTGGTACTCAAAGATAAACGTTTACATCAGTGAAGATGGCCTTTTAGTTGTCAAAAACAAAAGTTTGGAGTATTTTAAAACGTGATTCAAATGCCAGCTGTCTTTGCTTTGTATCAGAGGAAGAAGTCTATAGGAGGCCCAGGCAGGAAGAGGAAACAGTCAACAAGTAGCACTGAAGACCCTGAAAACAAGCAAGCAAAAACAGATGATGGTGAAGATTCTGATGCTGGTACTGTACACTGAATTGTTACTTATTTAGACCTTTCATCCTGTCTGTGAGTGAGACGAGCACATGCAAGTTTGAGCTGCTGAGCAGGGGTGCTGAGCAAATGTGGTTTACAAGGGATGGGATCGGACATGCTCTTTATCCTGGCTAAAGGGGTCTGCGTCATGCACTGGGCTGCAATGTGCAAGACCATGTGGAGATGAATAACTTGCGGGAAAAGAGGAAAATCTGTCCAAGTGAAAATATGGGGTGGGAATAAATGATTCTGCTTCAATCCATCAGTTAATTGAGCTTTGGCGTAGTCTCCGTCCTGTGGGCAGTTTCTGAACCAAAGTTAGCTGAGGGAATCTGCAAATTAAGAATGCTCTGCTCACCCAGTGATAACAAGATTGTGGTAAAATCACGATTAATATCAAAGTAGTGCAACAATTTAACAGGGAATAATTGCCACTTGTAAGCTATGTTCCCGTTAATTTTTATTTTGGGTGCGTGGCCCCTTTAAGGGGCTGTGGGGCCCATTCAAAACGCCATGCATGCATGGTTTTTCCTATTTAAAGCCGGCTGCGCTGGAGCTGCAGAGCACTACATTGCTTATGAGGTTATTGCTATTATCGAAACCCTTCTATATTGATCAGACGCGATAACTACTCAACAGCAATTTTTGTTTCTTATAGAAGACAAGGAGGACGATGGCGTTGAATCAGTAAGTACTGCTTCTGTTGAAGACTTTCTCCAAAAGTACCTGAATAGAGCCAGGACGTGTTGGGATTTGGTATAATTTTACACTTGCTACCCAAACCTGGGATTAAAATTATTGAGTATTACGCCAGAGAAGGTTTTTTTAAGGCAGGGAACCAAGGGAAGGCAGAAGAAAGCTTAATGTGTGTTTTTATTTTTAACTTTCCCTTTTGGTGTCGGGCTTGGCTGAGTTGTAGCACTCCCCGTCTCTAAGAAGGTCATGGGCTCAAGACTTGAGCACATAATTTGGGCTGACGCTTGGGTGCAGTGCTGAGGGTGCTCCACTGTCGCAGTTGACGTTTTTCAATCGCGTGCACTATTCGGAGAGGAGCAGGGGGAGGGGTTCTCCCAATGTCTTGGCCAACATTTATCCCTCGAACAACAGATCCGAGGTTATCGCATTTGCCTTCGTTACAAGTGTGATGCACTTAGTGCTACATCGGCTGTGAAGCACTTTGGGACGTCGCGAGGACGTGGAAGGTGCGGTATAAATACAAGTTCAATCATTCCTTCCAGTAGGTACTAATAAATAATGTTGTAAGATGAATAGTTTTACTTGCAGTAAGCAGTATTTATGATAAATTGCACCATGCAATTGCTCCTTGGTTGGCAGCTGAACTGCCTGGTGTGGTGTTGGAGGTCTACAGACGAGTACAGTCCTCGGTTTAATCCCTGGTCTGTGCTGAGTTACCTGGTTTAGAGATGGTTGCAGTACAGTTGGGATTGGTATTCCCAGATTAGGGAGAGGGACTATCATCTGGAGAGAGGGGCTGCTCCAGGTGTGTGTGTGTGAATCTTACTTGTAGAATGGCCATTTGGGTACGGTAGCAGACAGCCTGCGGTGTTTGTGGGAAGTGTCATGAGCTGCCTTTCCCGGGGAATAAAATCCATTCAATTTGGGGCTAACATTTAATTGTTGTACTTGCCAGCACCATCGGAGATGGGATTTGTGGTTGCTGTGATTTCTAATAGATTAATATATCGAGTCTGCAAGTTTATGAGAGAGAACTTCAGACTCAATATATTAATCTACTAGAAATCACAGCAACCACAAATCCCACCTCTGATGGTACTGGCAAGTACAACAATTCAGCTGTTTGGAAATTGTTTATATTTTAGTAACTATGAAAGTTGTTCAACTTAAAATTGACACAAACCAAAAAAAGCACTCTTATGCTGGAATGAGGTTTTGGCTCAACTACGTGTGACACACTGTCCACCTACATTGCCACGGTTTTCTTTGTCACAAACAACCAACTTGTGGCAAGATCGAATGGCTATGTGTTTTTTGTCAGCAAACTCCTTTTGTCTCCTTAATTGGTTGTGGGGATGCATTCTGTCTGGGGTTGCAGGATGTACAGGAAACTTTTTTTTATCCGGGACCAGCGTGGTGCCGGTTGATCAAAAAGTCCGGATTACAGAGAGGTATACTTACCAAGGTACGAGAGCCCCCCTGTTACACGGCATTTGTGCAGGAGTCCCAGTTACACGGCCACAGATCCAGGAGTCCCTGTTGCACGGCCACAGGTGCAGGAGCCCCGGTTACACGGCCACAGATCCAGGAACCCCGGTTACACGGCCACAGGTGCAGGAGCCCCGGTTACACGGCCACAGATCCAGGAGTCCGTGTTGCACGGCCGCAAGTGCAGGAGCCCCGGTTACACGGCCACTAATCTAGTAAAACTTGCCTGAATCTACCCCTGAATTTTGCCGGTTGAGAGATTTCCGCATATTTAGGTGCCGGTTAAAAGAGAGTTTCCTGTATTGTGGGAAATGGGGGCGGAAAAGGCCACCTATTGTCAATTGAATGTCAACCCATTGAAAATTAGTGTTGGAAATGGTGAGATAGGACAGGTGGGGGGGTGAAGCTTGTGGAGAATAAACCAAGAATGTAGAGTGTAATACTCCATTTATCCTCATAATAACTCCGGGAGTATACTATATCAATAAGGGGTACTGTAGGGACTGTGCACTGGTATAATGGGGGGTGCTACACTGGGTGGGGCTGAAGCACGTCATTGAATAGCTGGATGTTTACTCTGTATCGACCATTGCTTTAACTGATCAATCAGTGCTTGTAAGGGGCAACTGTCATTCTCTAGTGTGCTCCACTCTCTTTTAATTGTTGCTTTGTTGTATAACGCTTAGTAGGGACCTGAAATTTTAGACTTAATGTGGCTTGCATCCTTTTCAGGGTGGTGAGGACAAGGATTCAAGTGAGAAGGGAGAGAAGAAACCAAAGCGTTGTAAGTTTGACTGCAGAATGGTGGTTTCCTCAGGGATTTCTCTAAACATAATGCATAACTGGCTAATTTCCATCGAGATGAGTACTGAGTCACCCACCTGTGGGTTTTTTTTTGTATGTAAATATTGGTGTTCTACTCTCTCCATTCACCCTCTTGTTCACTCACATCCTCTGCAAGAGGATAGTCTGGACTCAAATTACCGGGCAGTTGAGTAAATTTACTGAGTATGGGCCCCAAGTTTGATTCCTAGTCTGTGCTGAGTTAGTTTGTCTTCGTAGCGGCGTTCCTGGATGAGGGAAGAGAAAACCGGCCGAGGTTCCTGCATGTGTGCAGGTTTCGGGTAAGGACTGGGGCGAGGGGGCAGGGGCTCACTGACGCTGAGGGTCTCTCCTGCAATGGCTTCTCTTGCTGCTCCTGCACCATTACCTCTGGAGTCCCGTGCCCCCCCCCCCCCTCCTCCAGCTTCTCAGCATGCTGCCCCTCGGTGAATTATTCCCAAAACACAGCAGGTTCCACGTGGATGCTGATGACACCCAGCTCTACCTTTCCACTACCTGTCTTAACACCGCCTCGCCCCACCAGCTCTACCTCGCCGCTACCTGTCTGAAGTCCAGTCCTGGATGAGCCAACACTTCAATCAATTAAACTTCGCGAAGGCGGAAGCCGTTGTCTTTGGTCCCTGCCACAAACTCTGTGCCCGAGCCACCGATTCTGTCCCCCTCCATGCCACTGTCGGACTAAACCATACCGTTTGCAACCTCGGCATCCTACGGTATGGCTTGTATGTCAATCTAACAATATATATTCATCTAAGCCTACAATGATGTAGGGGACATGATGCAGAATGAAAACATTATGCTTAAATTATGTTGTATTTCTGGATCTGCAGTATGTACTAAAACAGTCTAATCACTACAAAGCATACTTTCCACTTCCTACCTTTAATAACTGCCAACTAATCCTTGCTGTTTCTTCTTTCAAATAGTTCCGACTATGCAAGAGAAGAAGAAGTCTGGCAAACCCAAGAAGAACCGTGACCGCCTCGCAGAGAGGTACTGATCAGTGATACCTCTGCAGTATTTTGGCCAGGGTTTAGAATGTCTTGTCGCAAGATCCGTTTTACAGCCCACCTGTTGTAAAAACGTGCAATGCTGTAAGCTGAGCTTCTGTGCAGTGTGCTTTAAGAAAAGGTGGGAGCTGACTGTAATTGGTGTCCGATCCCTTTCATCCTCTTGTTTCAGATGCTGTCTGCCCCAGCGAGGAAGATTTGGATGAATGTGGTTATGCCACCCTCTAGTATGAGTTAACTGTTCTGTAAACTAGTGGTTATAGAACTGCTTCATTAATGCTGGGGAGGAGGGGTAACTCCACCTCCTATGGCATTCACTGCTCTGCTGGAAGAGGGACTGGCTATGTCTTCGCCATGTAAAACTTGGGCACTGGTCCAAGGTATTCAGCTTTGACGCTTCATCTGCTTCGGAGTAACCTTGCCATATAATAAGTCCTGCGCAGTTACTTTCTGACTTTAGCGAGTCCTGATCCTGCCAATTTCATTGCGTTTTTAAGTACTTAAAAGGCTGTCTAATAGCTAGAGAAATGTAAAGTTAAATGTTTTAGAATTTCATGACTGTGGCCTCGGGCCTGGATGTTTTCCTGGTGTTAATCCTGGTTTGTTTGCAGGATAACGTATGCCTGCTCAGTCTGCAAGTTCCGTACGTTTGAAGATGAGGAGATTGCTGCTCACATGAAAAGCAAGTTTCACAAGGAAACTTTAAAATTCATCGGGACCAAACTCAAAGCTCAGACTGCTGACTTCTTAGATGTATGTACATTGGTGCCTTTTGAAATCTTCATTCTAATGCAGTATATCCAAACCACAGCCTTGGGTTTACAATCTGTTTATTATTTGTTGGTTTGCCCTGTTTTTGAAACTTTGGTTGAAGGTTAGGTGCGGCAGCTTCATTGGTGAATAAATTCTAAAGCCGCACACCAAGGCCTGTGGGGATCAGCAGCTTGAAATGTATACAAATTAATTGAAGCATAGATTTAAGCCTTGTGCATGGTTCTGGGGGCTCCATGATATGGACCTCTGGCAGGTGGACAAAAACCATGACGCTCATGCTCGAGTACTGCAACCAACGGTGTCTAGCAGCCAGTTGCTTTTTTTACCCTCATTCCAGTTTTCTCCTTTCCTAAAGTGGCTTTATCAGCATGGATTACTGGATAGTAATCCGGAGCAGAACCCCATGCCATTGAGTCCCTCTAATGCAGAGGCCAGTTGAGTATTCCTATGCCACTCTTGTAGCTGATGACCACTAACTGTACTGACCAGCGATCAAACGTGTAACCACCTGGTCTGCTTGAAGCACCGCTGATAATTCATTGGCTTAAGCAGCTGGGCTGTTGGAGCTTCAGAACTTCCCTTTAAAACCAGGCAAATTTGGTTAAGTGTTTCAGCTGATAACATTTAATGTGTATAAAAATGGAGAATGATCAATTTCTGGGAGTGTTCTAAGATGGGAGACTAATGAGATCAGAAGTCCAAAACCATGAATTCTCAAAGCAACATTTCATAACCTTCATCTGATCCCATGAGAACATGTAATTGCTTTCAGGTCTTTAAACAAACTGGTTTGTTTTGCAGTTGGTCTGCTCTTTCGGCAGTGTACTATGTTCACAATGAAGGATTAATCATCATCCATATAGACTTTTTAAGCCTCTTTTCCTGAAGGCAGTGAAACTAGGAATTTGGTTCCATAGATAGTTGGCAGTCATTTGGTATCTGACCAAAGTAGCCATTCTTTGCCTGTGGTGCAATTTTGATGGGCTATGCAACTGTTAAGGTGCCACACTTGAGCCTGATCTCTCTCCTTGTGCACACTTCCAGCAGGGATCGCTGGTTAGTCATCAGAAATGTGAGACCAGTGATCATGCCTGGGCTGTATGCATCACCGATCATTCAATTAGCCGCTGAGTAATTGGGCCTGTGCCTGCCAAGGCTGTGCGGCCCATTCCTTTTTTTGCACTTGCGCGGTTATTTCCATTGTAAAGCCGGTGAGCGGCCTGCACAGGAACGCTGGCCCCAGCTGTCTTGTAACTTGTGCATACTAACGGTCTCTGAATTTTGCTTCAGGAATACATCTCGAACAAGAACAAGAAAACGCAGAAACGTCGGGAGCAGATTGGCGATGAAACTATTCTGAAAAAGCAGCTGATGCAGCAACATGATGTGCTCCAGGGTATGTCGGAAACGAACGCTGATTCACGTTCATTCACATTCAGTTCTGTAAACCTGCAACCGTGTGTCAAATGAATTGGTTGAAATTTACTTTTATCATACTTTTTATTTCTGAAATGATTTTGTCTCGTTTCTGATTGTGGTGTAACTAAGGCAGGCAGTCTGAGAATGTGGGAAATGGAAAATATACACACCTTGAGGTGCTTTTCAGATGTTGGGCAGAGGGAAGGCAGCATTATCTTATCTCTAGCCCGTGGAGTACCTGATCCCGGGAGTGTTTATAACGGTGATACTGGGTTCAAAAGGAGCGAAGAGCCATTCTACAGTACTGATACCTCTCATCTGGATCATACAATTCAAATCCAAATTATTGTTGGCTTTGAAATACCCTGTGCAGGCACAAAGCTTGGTAAAAATAATGTAAAGCAGATTAAATGAGAACGCTAACGAACATCCGTTTGAATTCTGGTATTGAATGTGGTATCCCACCTGCGGTGCCATTCGTAACTGAACGAAGTATTGGTGTGGACAGAATCTGTGAATGAGTCGGGCAGATTTTCTTTTCCCGAACTGCATTTAAGAGTTAAAACTAGATTTGACTTAATCGTCGTTGCTTTGAATCCCTTTTTGAAGGATGGGTTGGTGATGGGAGAGAAAATTGGAATGTTGGGAGGGTCTCGTCCAAATATGTCTAGTGATGCATCATGGATAATTATGGTGGTCTGGAGCTTGTTGTCTTGGGAGGTACAGAATGGATTTCCTCTCTTCCTGCCAACACCCCCCCCCCCTCCTGACCTCTCTCCGTTTTTGTCCGAGAACTTAACATTACTAATGTTGGAGAGTGGTGCACTGTCCAATGGATCAGGTGATCATTGGGCCTGATGTCATCCTCTTGTGTTTTTTTCTTTTTATACTTTGCTGTGGGAAGCTTGTGCGTTGTAATTGCTAGATAACCTCATCCTCTCCCTTAATGTGCAGGTTTGTTTATATACTTGTGCTGTGGTGTACAATTGTCACTTTAATGTAGTCCTGCTTCTTAGAATGTCTTGTTTATAGGAGAGGCAGTGACTGTTCGCCTGCTGTCTGCTTAAATTCTGCATAATGTGGTTTGCAGAAGCTCGAGTGTGTGTCAGTTAGTTTTTGTATAGCAGCTACAGTAAGGCTGCCGTTAGCCGGAGGGGTTCTTCCCTCTCATTTAACTTCTGGATTTACGCCTGCAGAAATTCTAAATCATTTTTGTTTCTCTAACATTGACCCTTGATTCTGCTGCAGGTATTGGTATGGAGCAGTGCATGAAGAAGGTGGAGGCAGCCCATTGTATGGCTTGTGATTTGTTCATCCCGATGCAGACTGGCTTCATCGGACAGCACTTGAGGTCAGCTGAGCACACCCGGAACCGCAAAGTAAGTGATGGTACAGCTTCAGAACCACGAAGACTCTGAGCTTTGCTGTGTGTCTGTAGGTAGAGAATGAACAGCTTGACAGCAATACATATTGTGTACATCATGTGATGTGGGACATGGGATTTGTCTTCTCCCTTTAACCACTCCATGATGGCTCAGGCTGGGTACGGTTCTACAAATGGCAGTGGTCTTTCTGTATCTGTCATTCTAAATGTGTAGGTCTGAATTAGAAGTTATTCTGCCATTTGGAATCATTACAAGCCTAATTTAGTCTTCACTTGGGTAATTACGTGTACTTCCAGCAGTTGTCAGTGGATCAGCAAGGGTGGTTTGTTTTCCTATTGCTCCCTGGTCACTGGAGCCACTTTAGTTTAGCATCCCCATTGCTGCCTGGCTGTGATGAGGGAACTCTGCCATCAAACCTCCTCTGACTTGGTGGTGCACTTAACCATGCTGTCTGGGAGCTAGAGTTTTGTGGTCATTGAAGTGGGTTTCTTTCTGAAAAGTGTCCCCCCCAAGTACTGTTAACATTTGTAATCTGGAGTTTATTTCAGCCAGTGGGATCCATTGACAATGCGGTCAAGCACCACCCCGAATCTCAAGGCAGCTACTGATTCCGGCCAAGCAAAAGGGGTGTGAGGTGTTTGTTTCCAGCAGAAATGGCAGCAAGGGGGTTTACGATGAGGTTTTACCCTTGTTTTAAGTGATAAAATACTGATTAAATGGGACCTCTCATTTGCCTTCTTAATAAAACTTGGCAGATAATTGACTGCAAAGTTTGCTGGTAGGCACGGAAATGAACTGAAGAAATGTAGTTTTATTTGGTAAGAGATGAAGTCGAAATAAAAGGTATGTTGTTTCAACGTCTCAATTCTGGGAGAAATCTGGTGAGCATTTGTAGTTTAATCAAATTTTAGATGTTTTTTTAAAAAAAAAAAAACACAAATTACTTCTGGATAAATATGGATTTGGTTCTACACCAGAGGTATTACACTGAAAAGCTGCATAATCTATTAAATACCATCTTTTTATATGGTGCTAACTTGCTACTTTTGCTTCCCCTTACAGGCAGCTACTGAGAGAGCCAAAAAGGGTAGTCTGGTTATTGCCAAGAGCATCCTGAATAACAGCAACATTGCAACAATGCTGGAGAAATATGTCAAGGTAAGGATGTAGTGTTCTGTTTTCCTTGAAGCCTATTTGGCCTTTGTGCTCGGCCAAGGATGCTGGTGCCAAGAAGCAGCACTACTCACTGTGTCGAGCATTCCCAGGTCAGGTTTGGCATAGGGTTGATGTGGAGCAAAGCTCCTTGAACTGTCCAAACAATGTGGTACAGCTCACAACACTCGGCAGTATTTCCTAACATGCCAGACTTCTATTTTCTTAGGCAAGTCATTTTTTGTTTCCTCTGCTTTAATTTGTGCTCAATTTCTAGCTAGTTTTCTATACTGGAATCACACCCACTATGAACTGGATTGTGAAAACTATGACTGACTGTCAGCTGTGACTTGCTGGGTAGCGCACTCTTGCCTGAGTCAGAAGGTTGTGTGGGTCCAAATCTCGCTCCAGAGACTTGAGCGCAAGAATCTGGGCTGACACTCCAGTGTAGTACTGGGAGAGTGCCGCACTGTCGGAGGTGCCGTCTTTCAGGTGAGATGTTCAACCGAGGCCCCGTCTGTCCCCTCAAGTGGACGTAAAAGATCCCATGGCACTATTTCAAAGAAGAGCAGGGGGAGTTATCCCTGGTGTCCTGGCCAATATTTATCCCTCAATCAACATCATTAAAACAGATGATCTAGTCACTATCACATTGTTGTTTGTGGGAGCTTGCTGGGTGCAAATTGGCTGCCACGTTTCCCACGTTACAATCGTGATTACACTTCAAATATACTTAATTGGCTGTAAAGCGCTTTTGGATGTGCTGAGGCAGTGAAAGGCGCTATATAAATACAAGTCTTTTTTTCAAACAAATTTCACGTAAAATTGTAAAGCTTAGCAGAGGAGTCTTTGACCCTAGTGTGGATGAGGCCAGTTCTGAAGTGAAGAAAACATTTTTTTCCTGTCACCCAAGGTCTCTGGTGTGATGTTAGGAGGTGGATTTGCTGGAATTCCACACTCTAGCTTGATGTCAGCAGGGCTTAAAGTCAGGCATCCCATATTAAAGGACAGAATATCCTTACCCTAACCTCTGAGTTACATCGCATCATGGTTGACTCTAATGCTGCTTGTTATAATTCTTGCCTCCACAGGGTGAAAAACCATTCACCGATGATCCCGATGACAAGGATGAAGAAGAGGGTGCCATGCAAGAGGGTGATGGGCTCAATGATGGCACCAATGATGGAGAGAAGAAAGAGGGTGAAGGTGGAGAGGGAGATGGTGAAGGTGGAGAGGGAGAAGGCGGCGAGGGTGAAGGAGAAGGCAACATTAGCACTACAGAAGAAGCGATCGATAAATCTGAGCAACCAGTCAATGCTGCGGATGAAGAAATGGAGGCGGAGGCGGAGGCGGAGGTGGAGCCTGAAGCGGAAGCAGAAGACTTGGGAGAAGGAGAGGATGATGCAGATGAAAGCAAGGACCCTGAAGAGCCGCTTGAAGCTGATGAAGATAAGATTCTGGAGGGAGAGGATGATGCATTACCATTTGATACAGATTTAGAGTAACTTAGTGTGACTTCCTGAAAAGATGTGGACAAAAGATTATGTTCCCCAGTCATTCTCTGAAGCTTATACTAGTTTTAACGTTTCTCATTGTTTGACTTGCCAGTAGATTTGTGTTATTGCTGTACTTGAGTTCCAGCTGATCGTTTCATTAGTTTCATGAGTCTAGTAAATGCTCCCTATGTACTGTGCTGAATGGCTTTTCACAATGATGTAGACTGTAATCTCTCCTGAACCTTTGTGTGGAACATTTTACAATAAACCTTCTTTCTATAATCGGACTAATGTGTTAATCTATTGATCGGGTTCAAGTGACCACCTTCGGAACTACTTATTATGAAAATGTGAAAGTTCCACACAGATCATTTTTGTGTCTTTGCAGTTGCACATTGTGAAGCGCTTGGGTTTTGTAAACTAAGACACTCCAGTTTTTAATAACGGGACATGCTGCAAACACACAGCAGGTCAGGCATCATCTGTGTGGAGAGGAAGGTCGGGTTAATGTTTCAGGTTGACCGTTTGTCAGAACTTCGGGATTTGCATATGAACCGCTTATGAGGAGCAAGAGCCGGGGAAATTGGGGGGGAGGAATAGCTTGTGATTAGGTGGCGGGCAGGAGATGATTTAGATGACCGGTTATGATGGTGTGACAAAAGGAGGCAATAGTGAGAAATTTGAGAAAATAAAAGTTGAATTGAAACCCAGAAGATGTGTAAATGGCTCCAGCAGAACTACCACTCGAGTTTATGTTGGGCAGTGATTAGTCAGTGATCCAATGAAAGCACTGTTTGGCCCATGCCCCATGTTGTGCAGAGTAACATCTGTATGAAGAATCTGACCTAGGTGGTTGCCTACTCCCATTGTAAACAGAAAATGCATGTCTTTCACTTAAAAGTGCAAGGGTATTACTTGGCTCACTTGGCTGTGTTTCCTCCCCGCCCCCCCCCCCCCCCACCTCCACAAAGTGAATTGGCTGCTCCAGTGTGGATTTGGCAAATAGTGGGCAAGAAAATAATCTGCCCAGGCTAGTGCTGTTGCAACAAAACATGGGAGAATACCACGCAGAAAGTGGGATGGGTGTTTGCACAAGAGTTGCAACTAAACCTGGTAGCAGACAACTATCGGTCACAATTTTTAGCTTGTAAGTGATTAACTTGGGGTTGTCATACAATGTATTAGAAAATATAATCTTTATGTTCCAATATATTCACAATTTAAACCTGCTCAGTGATTTTATTAAATATTATTTCAATTAATATTTGCAGGGGCACAAATGTAGCTGCCTAATCAGATTATTGAATTCCAATCTATCCAGCCTGATGTGGGAAACAGTTTATCTCCTGGTTTTGGGACACGAGGGATTTTTTTTTCATTTAACCTACTCGCTGCTTGGCTTTCACAGTAGACCCATCTCGAACTGAGATGACGGGCATTTAACCGTCTCCCAGGCCTCCCATCTGCCACTTTCATTGGCTGCAATTTTGACTGCTGTCTTGAAGGTATCATTAGGGTGAGTGGTAGATCCACAGATGATGGCCCCTTGCCCGAGGAACTGCTTTTCATGAGCCCAGACCAGAGATGGGGAGAGAGAGGCACAGGAAGTTTGAACAGAAAAGCAGTAAATAAAATGAAAGCAAGTAAATTTACAGGAATTCAAACTTGATCCTTTAATTCCCTCTGACTGATATCTAGGCTCGCAAAACCAAAATGCATTGGAATTCGGTCCTGAGCCATGTAGGTCCCCGCTTTGATCCATGTCCTGTGCTGAGTTAGCTGATACGAATAGACGAGTGGAGAAAACACCCATCTAGCCTGCCCAGTCCATCGCGGACAACAGTGTGACCGACTACACACACTTAATAAACCACCCACTAACCACGCAATCTCCTGGAAGAGGCAAAAATACTTGTAGCCAATTCGGGAGGAATAACGGGGGGGGAAATTTCTCTCTGGCACCCCAACTGTAATCGAGCAAGGCTCTTGGAGACGATGGTAGCTCATAACTCCAGCTGACGAGCACCGACCTTCCAGAACTCCATGTCCTCGTCACACAGCACAGTGTCCGTTGTGATGTCCCCATGAGTTCAGGTAGTCTGTTCTATTTTCGAATGCCTTCTCATTCTAAATATTGGCTTCAGTCATTGCTGTGGTTTTTTAAAAATATATATATACTTGCTCCTATACTCCCTAACAATTGTACGTTTATACATAAAATACTTCTAAGATTCATTTTCCTGACGCACCTTTCTAGGGCTATACAAGCCTGCCTTGTCCAACTGAACTGCTCTGCCCTTTTACTGGGGGTCAAGGCAGGGAATGGTGGTGACCTGCTCTCTGCTGCTGCTACTACAGTACTACGAACGAGCTGTTGGAAAATGTGTAGTAATTACCTGGTGGTGCCTCTTGTCCCTGTGGAGAGGTGCCAAGTTGGTAGAGTGGGGTTTGTGTTCCAACTTTAATCCTCTGAAAATATTTTCCATCTAAATCTTTCTCCACGTGTTGCAATGCAGCACTTGGGGATATTCGACTGGGAGAAAACTTCCAGCCTTTCTCGTTTACCCCTTCTCTCCAGCAGGTGGTGATGCGCTGCAGCCCCACAACTGATTTCTGTGGTGATTCACCTGCCTGTCCATAACCGAGCTTTAAGCCAGAAGTCGTCTCGCAGCCCATCTAATCTGAAAGTGACTGCTGGAGTTATTCAGAGATGGTTATCTGAAGGTATAGATCTGCCCTGATGTGAACAGGTCACCAGTGTTTTGGATCTCTTGATTTGCCAAGTTGAGACAGGGTTCAGCGGTCCCTGGTGATGGCAGCATGGATACCTGCAGTGTGGTTAGTCCAATACACCTGAAGATCCCAAATTTGAGCTCCAGTCTGTGCCATTTTAGCTGGGATACAAGTGGGGAACTATAATTAACCTTGTTGCTGGGAGAAGTCCCTATTAAGATTACTAATGATTAAGAACATAAGAAATAGGAGCAGGAGTAGGCCATTCGGCCCCTCGAGCCTGCTCCGCCATTCAATAAGATCATGGCTGATCTTCTACCTCATCTCCACTTTTCCTGCACTATCCCCATATCCCTTGATTCCCTTTAATATCCAAAAATCTATTGATCTCTGTCTTGAATATACGGGAAACTTTGTGCTATCCGGCACCGACGGGACCGAGCTGTTGCCGTTCCCTCAAAACCATTGGACACACCAGCGTTAATGTTGAAACATACGGAGCTTTTCATCTCCGTATCTGACAACAAACACTGTTGCTTAGCAACAGTTTTAAACAGTCGGCCCGTACCTTGGAAGCGTCTCTCTGAAGCTGTTGCTAAGCTACAGAGACTTTGCAGAGCCTGACTGTTGGGGGGGAAAAAAGCCACGAGAAGAAAAAAAACCTAACAAAACGGCTCCTGATTTTTGCCGGTGGCTCGAGCTGCCCGAACATTTAGCCTTCGGATAACACAGTTTCCTGTACTCAACGACTAAGCCGCCACAGCCCTCTGGGGTAGAGAATTCCAAAGATTCACAACCCTCAGTGAAGAAATTTCTCCTCCTCTCAGTCCTAAATGGCCGCCCCCTTATTCTGAGACTGTGACCCCTGGTTCTAGACTCCCCAGCCAGGGGGAACATCCTCCCTGCATCTACCCTGTCGAGCCCTGTAAGAATTTTGTATGTTTCACACTTGTGTGGATGTTGGGTGAGATTGGGGTTGGACTCCAGTGAGCCTTCCACAGCTTGCGGACACGCGCTGTGAATTGGATACCAGAGGGGTTGCCAGCACTTGTGGAACTGTCCTCTGGTGAGAATTGGTATCTTTTTGGTGGATTCTGAGGGAAGTGGAAAATGAAATGGGTTTTGAATGCCCCAATGTACAGTGCAAAAAATTGCTGGGGCAGTGAACCTGTCAGATCAGGAAGATTTGGGCCGATTCCTATTTTGCATGCAGTACCTGGTCTGTAGGGGTTTCTAACAAACCACACAATGTGTTTAGTCACCAGGAGGCAGCTACAAATTTGGTCAGTCGTGGTTCAGTGGGTAGCAAAAGGTTGTGGGTTTAAGTCCTACCCCAGAGACCTGAGCAAAAATCTAGGCTGACACTCCAGTGCAGTACTGAGGGAGTGCTGCACTGTCTGAGGTGCCGTCTTTCGGATGAGACATTAAACTGAGGCCCTGTCTGCTCTCTCGGGTGAACGTAAAAGATCCCACGGCACTAATTCGAAGAAGAGCAGGGGGCGTTATCCCCGGTGTCCTGAACAATATTTATCGCTCAGTCAACATCACAAACAGATTATCCGGTCATTGTTACATGGCTGTATGTGATCGTGCTGTGCACAAATTAGCTGCCGTGTTTCCTACATTACAACAGTGACAACACTTCAAAAAGTACTTCATTGGCTGTAAAGTGCTTTGGGATGTCCTGAGGTGGTGAAAGGCGCTATATAAATGCAAGCTGACCAGTCTCTGCTCCCATTCCTGCTAGCCAGTGAGAGCTGCTGGAAGTGTGTGGGTTAAAGTAGAGAGCACCTTTTGGGCTCAGCTGTGATTGAATAGTCTGCCTACACAATTTTAAGCTTGTACATTAATGGCCCTGGCCAAGGTTAGGTGGGGGTGGGTAGAAAGAGGGTGCGACTGCTGATAAATCACTACTTTTCAGAAGAAGTAAATAGAAAGGTTTCCTGGATTGAAGCTTGCATACAGCTTTCTCATACTTGGATTCCGACTGCCCCAGTCGACCACAGTGCACTGTTGACAGGGCCTTTACACACCCTTCTCTAAAGCAGTCTATTAATTTGTTCCTGGACACGGCAAAAGTTGAGGCTTCCGTCGTGCCATTTGCATAGTAAAATGACAAAGAATAGCACAACTTAAGTGTAACGTTGGGTCCCAAGTTTGATTTGTGGTCTGTGCTGATCTCAGCCAGGGCAGTGAATGCAGCTGGCCCCATCACTCTGGCTAGAGAGGGAGGGAGGGGGTGGTGAGAGAGATCTTCCAGAGTTCCAAGTATCCAGTAACCCTTGCTGGCGGGTGCAAACCTTGGATGACGGCACAATCAGCTCTGACGCTCCCATGGTTGAACAGCTCCGACCAATAATGGGCGTTTAGATGAGGTAGCATGTGGACCTATATGCCAGCCAAGAAATCAGTACCTGCAGCACTGGAAGGGAGGGAATAAAATTGATGAGGGAAAAAATGGTGCTCCCTACTGCCCATTTTGCCCTCCCTGATCTGTGCTGAGCTGGTTGATGGCCTAGTTGGGGCACTGCAGATGGTCTATTGGGAAACTGAGTGGGGGGGGGAAACGGGTTCCTTCTGATTGCTACTGCAAGGTGCTTGTGATGAACCTTTTTGGAGGTTAAAATCAAGTTCGCCTGTGATCTGAATAGCAGCCTGACATTGGGCTCACTTTAAAAATGGCCACTTTGGCGAGATAGTGGAGGCTGGCTGATCGGTGCTTGTAGAATCCCAGTAATTCCACATCCGTATTCCTTGTTTTCAGAAGAGGAAAGAAAACTGGGAGAAACAATTTTATGCCAATTTTATATATAGTTGGAAGCAAACAAGTTATGTAAAGAGTACATAAAAATAGATGGCTTTTGAAACGGCACATATCTCCAGCTTACTCTGCACTGTGCCATTAGCAGTAATATAGATGCAAACTCCAATTGAGGCTGATCATTAGAAAAACAAGGACCTGCTTTGAGAGAAGCAAGAAAACGCTGTCATCTTGCACTCTCGAGGGGTGAATTTTCACTTTTTACGGTCGGGCAGAAAACAAGCGCTAATGAATCGGCCTCCTGTTTTACGCACCCCCCGATTTTTGACTTCAATGGAAACGAAAATCAGGAGGAGTGTATAACGGATTGCCAGTCCGCTACTGCCCCAGCGGTAAGTGAAAGTTAACCCCTGTGGTTCCGCGCCGAACCCATTTTGGGGAAATCCCTGATAGCAGCAAACTGCTGGGACAGGGAACGGGATGGGGGTGGAAAGAGCTCGTGAAATTTGCTGATATTTGTAATGAGCAACACATCTACCCTGGAACTCTACCACAGACTCTTCAGAACCATAAGTCAGCCAAATACGTCACTTCATGTCCCCTTTTCACCACCCCTCCATATAAGAACATAAGGCGTAGGAGCAGGAGTAGGTCATTCAGCCCCTCGAGCCTGCTCCGCCATTCAATAAGATCATGGCTGATCTGATCTTGGCCTCAACTCCACTTCCCTGCTCGCTCCCCATAACCCTTGACTCCCTTATCGTTCAAAAATCTCTCTATCTCCACCTTGAATATATTCAATGACCCAGCCTCCACAGCTCTCTGGGGAAGAGAATTCCAAAGATTCACAACCCTCTGAGAGAAGACATTTCTCCTCATTTCCGATTTAAAAGGGTGCCCCCTTATTCTGAAACTGAGTGGAGGGAAATGGGTTCCTTTGATTGCTACTGCAAGGTGCTTGTGATGAACCTTTTTGGAGGTTAAAATCAAGTTTGCCTGTGATCTGACTAGCAGCCTGACACCCACCACTTCAGAAGCCAAGCAGCAAGTAGGTCTGGCTATGGTTTCCTCCCTCTCCACTGACCTGATGTTGAAATGTATTTTGATTGGTTGTGTGATCAATCCATCCACAAAGATGGCACATCGGAAGCTAAGATTTCAGATATCAAACACGGGAGCGATTGACAGAACATAAGAACATAAGAAATAGGAGCAGGAGTAGGCCATACGGCCCCTCGGGCCTGCTCCGCCATTCAATAGGATCATGGCTGATCTGAATCTAGACTCATGTCCACTTCCCTGCCCTCTCCCCGTAACCCCTAATTCCCTTATCTGCTAGGAAAATGTCTATCTCCATTTTAAATTTATTTAATATTGCAGCTTCCACAGCTCTCTACACCTGCATCTATACCGAGAGTTGCATTTACAGAGCACTTAACCTCATCAGGCAGACATGGTTTCACTTCTCCTTTGAACGATGAGATCCATCTAGCAATGCAGCACTTGTTCAATACTGCACTTTATGGTCAGCGGCAAGAGTGACACAAAGAAAACACACCACCTGTATCAGTATGACATGTCTGTTATAGTTTCCTTTTCAATCACATTTGTGAATACTGAAAATAAAACTCCCATGTGGTGACTGACGTGCTTCAATGAGGAGCTTTAAATGCTTTTGTACTTTGATGAAGACCTGAATTATTTCACTGGTGTATTTACAAATAGTGTACACTAGTGCTGCAGATGAACTTTAGTGGAGTGTAACTTAATTGTTACATTTAAGCGGAACATTTTAACACCTCTTTGTTCCCGAACTGAAAGAGGTGAAAGTGCAAAATATCTCCATACTGCCCTATTAGATGCAAAGCAAAATTGTGCTTTTGCATTCCAGGATTTATTATTCATCCTAATTGCCCTGAGGACATTAAATGTCAACTGTGTAGTGTGGGACTAGACCAGGCCAGGTAGAGGTGCTGGGTTCCTTCCTTGAAGGGGATCAGTGAACAAATTGGGTTTTTACAACAATCTGGCAGCTTTCATGGTCATTTCCTGCCCAAAAATGACCAGACTTCATGTTTCCAGGACCCCCCACCCCTCCGAATAATTTTTTTCTATCCTTAGCCAGAGACATTGATCCCAATTGCAATGTCCCCGCAGCGATCTGCCCAGATCCAGCCAAACTGGTTTCATAAATTGGCCGGGTGGTTGATAATGAAGAAGACTGCAGGAAGATATCAATGGACTGGTCTGGTGGGCAGAACAGTGACAAATGGAATTCAATCTGGAGAAGTGTGAGGTAATGCATTTGGGGAGGGCTAACAAGTCAAGGAAATACACAATAAATGGTAGGACATTGAGAAGTGCAGAAGATCAGAGGGGCCTTGGAGTGCAGGTCCACAGATCCCTGAAGGTAGCAGGACAGGTAGATAAGGTGGTTAAGAAGGCATATGGGATACTTGCCTTTATTAGCCGAGACATAGAATATAAGAGCAGGGAGGTTATGCTTGAACTGTATAAAATACTAGTTAGGCCGCAGCTAGAATACTGCGTGCAGTTCTGGTCACCACATTACAGGAAGGATGTGATTGCACTAGAGGGGGTGCAGAGGAGATTTACGAGGATGTTGCCTGGGCTGGGGAATTTTAGCTATGAGGAAAGATTGGATAGGCTGGGTTTGTTTTCTTTGGAACGAGGTGGCTGAAAGGAGATTTAATTGAGGTGTATAAAATTCTGAGGGGCCTAGATAGAGTGGATAGGAAGCACCTATTTCCCTTAGCAGAAGGGTCAATAACCAGGGGGCATAGATTTAAAGTCATTGGTCGGAGGTTTAGAGGGGATTTGAGGAGAAATGTTTTCACCCAGAGGGTGGTGGGTGTCTGGAACTCACTGCCTGAAAGGGCGGTAGAGGCAGAAACCCTCATCACATTTAAAAAGTACTCGGATATGCACTTGAAGTGCCGTAACCTACAGGGCTACGGACCAAGAGCTGGAAAGTGGGATGAGGGTGGAGAGCTCTTTGTCGGCCGGCACGGACAAGATCCTTCTGTGCTGTAAATTTCTATGATAATACGAGGTTGCTGTTGTTGCAAATTTAGTCTTGCCTACACGACAGGATTCGTTGGCACAGACAGGTGGGTCATAGGCGGATGCAGCGCTGCAATATAAATGCCACATTTCACTGATCCTTTAGTCTGCTCCAGCTTTCTCCCCATTTTTCTCCTCTTCTGATGCTTATGAATTAGGCGAGGATTCTGCTCCATTGTCACTGGAAGCCTTGTGCAAATGGCCGTTTTTAATGGGCCAGTAATTCCTGTCCCAACGCGTGAGTATGGACGGGGTACTCACGCGTGGGCCCGGAGGAATTGCCGGTTTTCAGCATGCACAGCGCATGCGGGGAAAACCGGCATTTCCTCTCCTCTGACCCAAGGGGTTAAGAGGCAGAACGCGTACGACTGAATTTCCTTTTTTTTGTAAAGTTGCCTGTGCATAAAGGCCTCCGGTTTGTACGCTTGAAAATACCAGACGTAAGTACTTAGTTTTACAGGTAAGTGGTCTATTAATACAATTTAGAATTTTTTTTCCACAGGTTTATTATTTTTAAAGAATTTACAGTAAGGTAAGTGTATTTTTAGACCCTATTAAAAAAAAAAATTTTTTGAAAATTTGATTAATTGTTTAAAATAGTTTTTTTACAGTTATTCATAGTTCATTTATTTAGTGGGATTTTTTTTAATTTTTATTTTCTTACTATCAAACTCATGAATGAACTTTTGCAACCTCCCATTGGTTGCCCAGTGCCCACGTGATCCCAGCCGGCTCATCAAAATAACTACGCTTTAATTCTGTTTAAAACTACTTTACATTCTTCAAAATAATTTAAAAGTATTTAAAACTTTATAAAAGTTACCTTAAGATTAATAAAAATACAACAAATTTCTTTAAAATGCTGCTCTGCATGTAGAATTGCTTTGCAGCTTGTGTTAAAAATTGGGGGCGTGGCCTATGTTAAGGAGACCTCAAGGGGCGTGTCTAACTTAGACTCCGCGCTCGAGGCTTCGCGCTGGCTGCACTCCTGGGCGGCGTGACGTCAGACGCTGCCCGGGAGTAATCAACTGAAAACAGGAATTGCAAGCGTCCCGGGAGCCGAACGGCAGGCGCGCCGGGTAAGTGCTCATCGGGGGCTTGCATGCGCGGCGAGCCCCCGAGCCTAATTTCTGGGCCAATGTGCGAGTCTGGACAGTGTTGGGTTGAGAGAGGAATGTTAGTCAGGCACCTGTATTCCCCTGCACTTCAAATAAAGCCCGAGGGATTTTTTTTTTTTTTACAGCCACCTGACCAATCCGATGGGGCCTCAATGTAACATAGCATCTGAAAGACAGCTCCTTTGACAATGTGGCACTCCCTCGGTACTGCACTGAAGTGTCAACCAAGATTATAGTGAGTGCAAGCAAGCTATTGAAACATGGGGGGGGATGGGATTCAAAACTAAGCCCGTTCTTGGCCTCTCCCGATATCACACATGTACATTGCTGCAGTGTGAATGCTGGCTGCTTTTCTGCTCCCCAATCTGGGGACCCCTGTTACAGTCAGAGGTGATCTAACTCAGTAGAGATTGTGGAATGAAAATGGGACCATTCTGGTCTGTATAGCTCACTGTCATACCATGAATCAAGGGAGCTAAATTCAGCGTCACCGTAATTCAGAAGTTGTGTTTCAAGCCCCCCCCGCCCCTTCCAGGACTTGCATAGAAACATAGAAGATAGGAGCAGGAGTAGGCCATTCGGCCCTTCGAGCCTGCTCCACTATTCAATGTGATCATGGCTGATCATCCAAATTCAGTAGCTTGTCCCTGCCTTTTCCCCATATCCCTTTAGCCTCAAGAAATATATCCAACTCTTTCTTGAATATATTTAATGAACTAGCCTCCACCGCCCTCTGTGGCAGAGAATTCCACAGGTTCACCACTCTCTGGGTGAAGAAATTCCTCCTCATTTCAGTCCTAAATGGCCTACCCCTTATCCTTAGACTATGACCCCTGGTTCTGGACTCCCCGGCCATCAGAAACATCCTTCCTGTATCTAGTCTGTCCAGACCTGACAGAATTTTATAGGTTTCGATAAGCATATAATCTTGGTTGACATTTGAGAGCAGTACTGAGGGAGTGCAGCATTGTCAAAGGTGCCATCTTTCAAATGCGATGTTAAATTGAGGTTATATCCGGCCGTGTAAACAAAAATTTCCTGGGCTTTGTAAAGTCTGTGGGTTGTACTGTTAATAACGACACAGACTTCAGGAGTAACAAACAAACAGGTCTTTACTATTCGAAGGTCAGGGCGAATCTGCCCCAGCAATCCTGCCACAACACTTATATACTGGTGTGGTCACTGTCGGTATTACAGTATACAGAAGCCAAACAAGTAGTGCCACACCTAAAGTAGTTCTCTTAAAGGTGAACGGTTACATACAATAGTTTCCTTAAAGGTAGACAGGTACATACACTACAATCCTCCCTTTTTAGCTTATTACTTACAGAGTCCCATTAACATACATATCTTCAACTTCATATAAAACACTTTACAGATATAATCTCGGTGGGAAACAGTTCACAAAGTCAGTCTCTGCGGGAACAGTTCACAGATTCAGTCTCCGATCTTGACTTGGTCCGAACAACATCTCTTTGGTGTAGCCGGTTCACATGGATAGTGTGACTCCTCCATAGCCTTTTCCTTGACGTAACAGCTTGAACTTTCGTCCTGTTGAACCAGCAGTGCCGACTTTTATAACCAACTGGCTGTCTTGATAATTTCCCACTTTTCAACTAATTTAGCTCCTTTCGTAGGTCCCCTCCTGAGCTGGTAGAAGTGATAATATTTTAGATAGTTATTGTCTTCTGCCTCTTCTTTTTCTTTTCTGCCTTTTTGAGACTCTCGGGGCTCCTTTCTTGGCTGCCAGCTGTAGCGCCACCAACTCTCTATGTTTCTTAGACCTTAAGTGTTTCATCCTGATTTCAGCACTTTGGGAGTTTTCCTCACAAACTGGGCAGACCACATCCTCGTAATATTTAGTGTCACTCAACAGGTCATGGTAATATTCGGGGTCGTCCTGAGTTAGGCCAGCGAGAGGGCCTTCTACTTCCTCCTTACCCATCTGGACGTTAGCTGACTGTGGTTCCTTCCCTAGACATCTTTCTTGAAAAGACTTCTTCATGCATTCATCTTCATCCCGCTCTTCCTGGGTTTCCTGCAAATCCTTCACTAATGACCTCATTTGTGATTTCAACACTTCCCCTTCCCTCGGGGATTGATTGATCGGGCTATTCAATCCTTCTACTGGAGCAGCTGTTTCAACATTCTGTTGTTCACATAGACGTGATTCAGCGTACTTTTGGCATCCCAGTAAAGTCTGTTTTGCAACGTCAGCTATTTCCCAAACTTTTGAGAGCTCCGAACCCCTTCCCGTTGAAGATTGAAGCTCGTGTTCAGATTGTTCCCATTACAGAGTCTTTTCCCTCAGCATATGAAGGAGTTGGCTGACCGTTAACTCTTCCACGGGAACACTGTGGATCAGAGTCTTCTCCATTTCATCCACCTTTTCCTCCAATGCTTCCACCTTCTGTTCCTCTTGTACTTTGGCTTTCAGCGCTCGGAAAAGTTGCGCCCTGATGCTCTCTAGCTCATGTTCAGGGACCATTCTTACAGTCTCTGTGTTTCTTACAGTTTCCTTTTCTTCCACTGAAAGGATTCCCAGTTGAATCTGTTCTTCAAGTTGTTGAACCTCGGTCATTGCCGCCTCATATTTGTCTTGGGTTTCCTTCAATATTTTTATGAGTTCTTGGACATCTTGTCTTTCATGTTCTGCCATGTCTTTCACCTCTAATTTCTCATCTATGGATGGAACTTCTACCGATGAGTCTGTCTTGGCCTTGAGCTCATCAAGAATTTCCTGCAGCCTTTGGACTTCTTGCTCATGTTCAACCTTTAGTTGTTCATATGCTTCTACTGAAACTAGCTTTTCGGAGGTTGCCGAGTTAACCCCCTCCAGAATTGTAGCCTGGGCCTGTTCATACTGTTCTTTCAACTTCTCACACTCTGCTTGTAAGGAGTCGTAGAGAAGAACTGGAATAACATCCTGGCTTCCTGAAGATTCCTCTTCATTTGCTTCTTTCGCAATTTCCTGTTGGAGTTCAGCCAAGGCTGCTATGCTATCTGCCTCTCGAAGTCTCACTGCCATCAAATCTTCTTTATTCTTGCAGTCTATCTCAGCCATTTTCTGTTTACTTTCATTTAACTGAGTGAGTAGTCCCTTATTCTGGGCTGAGAGATATTGCACCTTCTCATGTAGACCATAGCACTCCTTCTCTGCTCGACATAGCTGGTTACTGCTGATTTGGTTCTGTGTTTCAAGTTCCAACATCCTTTGCTTAGCTTCTTTCAGTTTCGCCCCTATAAGCTCCTCTTGCAACATGGCCACATTATTCACATCAGGTAAAGAAGCGTTTCTCTTTTCCATGTCCAAGATTTTTTTCTGCATCTCTTTAAGTGCACACTGCGATTCAGCTTCTCTTAACCTTGCCTGCACTAGCTCCGTCTCCAATTGCAGAACAAAATCCTCAGTGTAGCGTGGTTTGCCTTTATGCTGTATCTCTAGATCATGCAAATATTCTAACTCCTGAACATCATAAGGGAGATGTGATCGGTACTTGGTCACGATGGCTCTATGGTCGCTCTTTGCTTGAGCTAGCTGCCTCTGCTGTCTTTCCAGGTTCTCCCATTCGGTGTCCCAGAACTTTTCCATTGTTTTCATCTCTTTTACGAGACGGTAACTCAACTGTTCTAATTGTTGTCGTACTTTGAAATAAGTTTGAGTCCGAGTTCGGTGTTCTTCCGTCGTGTATAAGTCCTTAACTTGAACAGGCTCAGAATTCTCTGTCAAACTGGAGTTCTGCTCTGAAGCTTTATTCTTCTCGGTAGCATAAGCCTTTATGCATTTCTTTGTTTTCTCCACCATAGTCGGCAAGTTCATTTTAGCCTTGTCTTCCATATTTGAGTTGGTCTTATCGTCATCCGTTTCAGAATCTGAGCTGATAGCTTGCACCGAGTCCTCACTCATTATGGCTTTTAGATAGTGCCATTCCATGTCTATTTTCTTGATCCACTCTCGTCCTAGAAGTGGTGGTCCTCCCTCAGATAATACGTACAAGTTCATTCTTGGGTGTTCTTTACCCCTATCTCTCACCTTGACTCTTATCTTCCCCATGGGGTATACCTTATGCCCCGTGTATGTCTGCAATACGAACTTGGTATTTCTTAAGGGTATGTGAGAGAATAGCCGGTGGTAGTCCCTTCGATTTATGACTGATAGAGCTGATCCAGTGTCCAACTCCATTCTTACTTGGACTCCAGCTATTTTTAGTATGACCCAGATAGTTTGTAGGTCAGCTTCCTTACTCACATTGTGAATTCTCAGACTACCCAGCTCCTGGCTGTTTGGGTCTGAGTCTGAATTCTGTTCGTCTGAACTCTTCTCAGCCACCTTGTGTACCTTGTTGTACTTTTCTTGTGGTGGCTTCCTTTGGTTGTTGGTCTTCTTCCCTGACCGGCATACCTTAGCGATGTGACCCAGTTTGCCACATTTCCTACATTCTTGGTTCTTAAACCAGCATTGATTCTGGTCGTGTGTTGTCTTCCCACAACGATAGCATTTTGTTGTACTTGAGGTAATTTGGTCCACCCCGAGTGCCGCCACCTTCAGCTGCATTTCCGCCGTTCCTTTTGCTGCGGCTTCGTGCGATGCAGCTATAAGGACAGCCCTGTCTAGTGTGAGGTCGTTCTCTTCCAGTAGTCGCTTTTGCGTCCCTTCTTTGGACAATCCACATACGAACTTGTCTCGCAGTGCCTCTGTCAGATTCCCTCCGAACTGGCAGTCTTTCGCCAGCCTACGCAGTTCGACCAAGTATTCCGCGTTACTTTCGTCTTTCTTCTGCGTTGTTGCATAGAATTTGAATCGTTCAGCCAGCATCAACGGTGTGGGGTTCAAGTGATCCTTCAGCACTGCTATAATGTCATCGAAAGTCTGATCCGCCGGTTTAGCTGGTGAGAGAAGATGCTTCAACAACCCGAATGTTTTCGCACCCATCATGTTAAGTAAGGTTAAAGCTTTTTCATCCTTAGCTATTTTGTTAGCCTTACAATGTATCTCAATACGTTCCACGTACGTGGCCCAGTCTTCTATCTCAGAATTGAAATCGTTGATGTCCGCCCGCTTAGGCATCTTCCTTTCCTTGGGTACTGTGGGTTTGCGTGGAGTAGGTGTACTGCCTCCACGAGGGGATCCGTTTTGTGGCCCCTCGCATGCTTCCGTAATAGGACTGTCCCTGGGGTGGAGAGCCACGAAGGTAGGGACACTCCCGAGGTTGATTTGCGGGGAAAAACAAACATCTTCTCGTGAGGAGTGGCGTTAGTAGCAGTACACAGTAGCGACCTTATCGAGTGGAGTACGTCTGGGAGGACCTCTTGCCAGCGGGAGGTAGGGAGGCCTTTAGACCTTAGTGCTAAGGTGACCGCCTTCCACACCATCGCGTTCTCCCTCTCCACTTGCCCATTACCCCGGGGGTTATAACTAGTGGTCCGACTCGTGCCTCTCGAAGTCTCACTGCCATCAAATCTTCTTTATTCTTGCAGTCTATCTCAGCCATTTTCCGTTTACTTTCATTTAACTGAGTGAGTAGTCCCTTATTCTGGGCTGAGAGATATTGCACCTTCTCATGTAGACCATAGCACTCCTTCTCTGCTCGACATAGCTGGTTACTGCTGATTTGGTTCTGTGTTTCAAGTTCCAACATCCTTTGCTTAGCTTCTTTCAGTTTCGCCCCTATAAGCTCCTCTTGCAACATGGCCACATTATTCACATCAGGTAAAGAAGCGTTTCTCTTTTCCATGTCCAAGATTTTTTTCTGCATCTCTTTAAGTGCACACTGCGATTCAGCTTCTCTTAACCTTGCCTGCACTAGCTCCGTCTCCAATTGCAGAACAAAATCCTCAGTGTAGCGTGGTTTGCCTTTATGCTGTATCTCTAGATCATGCAAATATTCTAACTCCTGAACATCATAAGGGAGATGTGATCGGTACTTGGTCACGATGGCTCTATGGTCGCTCTTTGCTTGAGCTAGCTGCCTCTGCTGTCTTTCCAGGTTCTCCCATTCGGTGTCCCAGAACTTTTCCATTGTTTTCATCTCTTTTACGAGACGGTAACTCAACTGTTCTAATTGTTGTTTATTTCTAAGATGGCGGTTTTCCCGCGAAATTGGCGGTTTCCCGCTCTTTCCTTCTCTCCCCGCCCACTTCAATGGCGGATTCCCGCTTCTGTCGTCTTCTCCGCCTAATGGCGGCTTCCCGCGTTTCTTCCCTGGTGGAAGGGGTACGCTTTCCCCACAGCGGACAGGTTCAGCAGCTGGGCTGGCTTCCGCACAGCTCCCCTTACTCGGCTCTGTCTTTCCCGCTCGCACGGCTCTACCGGCGCTGGGTACCCCGTTCACGGAGAACACTTCAGCCGCTGGACTGGCTCTCGCGCAGTCTCTCTCCCCTTGCTCGGCTCTGTCTCTCTCTCCCCCCACGTTCGGCTCTACCGGCGCTGGGTAGGAGGCGGAAAGATTAAATGTTGCAAAGTCATACAGCCTGAAAAATGGGGGCAAGGGTTATAGTCTGAAATTGTTGAACTCAATGTTGAGTCCAGAAGGCTGTAAAGTGCCTAATCGAAAGATGAGGTGCTGTTCCTCGAGCTTACGTTCTTTCTTTCCCATCCTCTTTATGTCACTCCGAATTTTTTTGATTAGCTGGGTGTCTGACAGATAATGGAAACCCATCACCATGTTTGAGATACTCCAAACTGAGCCATTGTGAAATCCACATAGTTTATGTTTGCTTGACATGAAGTTCAAAGTCTCTCCCTTGAGACGTCTCATTTACCAAATTCAGAAATCTTGGACACTGAGCACTGGGAAGCTCCCACAGTTCCAACAATTCTACCCATTAGGGCATTGGCTTGGTGAGGTATTTGGAATTGAGTGGAAAGAATCACAACCATCAGTGACATCTCTACCCATTCATGTCCAATGAACCGAGACTTGCTGTTCAACTTTTGGCAGTCCCTTGGAGTACTGCAGACCAGGGGACTGTTGACTTAATTTCAATGCTCCGTGGCTATTTTGGAGCCGAATTGATCCCAAAGAAACCTTGTTTATCGTCCTTCCAAGGAGGTTAGGCACTTATTCCTCACTAGACAACTAAAGTATGGGTTTAAGCTCTCGCTAACTGGACAACAGACACCAGAAACACCTCACAATTAGTGCCACAAAATTGCCAGTATCCTTCTGCTTACAACATGCACATACATCAATCATTAAAAGATGGGTGACTTGCCTTCCAATTTTCCTTGGTGTGGGGGGAAGCATCTGGTTTCTGTTGGCCAATACATAGAAACATAGAAACACAGAAGATAGGAGCAGGAGTAGGCCATTCGGCCCCTTAAGCCTGCTCCGCCATTCAATGCGATCATGGCTGATCATCCAAATTCAGTACCCTGTCCCTGCTTTCTCCCCATATCCCTTGATCCCTTTAGCCTTAAGAAATATATCCAACTCCTTCTTGAATATATTTAATGTATTGGCCTCTACTGCCTTCTGTGGTAGAGAATGCCACAGGTTCACCACTTTCTGGGTGAAGAAATTCCTCCTCATTTCTGTCCTAAATGGCTTACCCCTTATCCTTAGATTGTGACCCCTGGTTCTGGACTCCCCGACCATCAGGAACATCCTTCCTGCACCTAGTCTGTCCAGTCCTGTCAGAATTTTATAAGTTTCAATGAGATCCCCTCTCATTCTTCTAAACTCCAGCGAGTACAAGCCCAATCGACCCAATCTCTCCTCATACGTCATTCCTGCCATTCCAGTTATCAGCCTGGTGAATCTTCGCTGAACTCCTTCCATGGCAAGAACATCCTTCCTCAGATACTACCCTATAGCTGAGGGGGGATATTGTGTGTGTCAGCCATATTTCCATGCCCATCTCAATTTCCGACTGATCCTCATTTCAAGTGACATTCTCATTTTTGAACAATCACCCCACATTATTAATAAAAGTATAATCTTATTAATTCAGTAAGCATTTGTGATGATACAAAGTGTCTGGGGGCTTGAAGCAGCCCGTGAATCCCCCCAGCAACTTTGGCTGTACCATACACCTTTCGCATGAGTATTAATCCCCCATGAAATTCCCCTAAGCTTGGAAGGGCTGGATATCAATCTATTGGTGATGGCAGCCCCTTTGATACCTAATTCAAGCAACAATGAGCCAAGACAGTGCTCTACCGACCATAGAGCACATATACCAGAAACGCTGTTTACGGAGGTCACGGACCATCATCAAAGACCCTACCCACCCCAGCCACAGTCTGTTCGCCCTCCTGCCATCTGGAAGACGCTACAGATGCATTTGCACCCGAACGACCAGATTTAACATAGAAACATAGAGATAGGAACAGGAGTAGGCCATTCGGCCCTTCGAGCCTGCTCCGCCATTCAATGAGATCATGGCTGATCTTCGTCTGAGATCATAGCTGATCTTACCAGTTCAGTACCCCGTCCCCGCCTTTTCTCCGTAACCCTTAATCCCCTTAGCCTTCAGAAATATATCCAATTCTCTCTTGAAAATATTTATTGAATTAGCCTTCACAGCCCTCTGTGGCAGGGAATTCCACAGGCTCACCACTCTTTGAGTGAAGAAATTCTTCCTCATCTCTGTTTTAAATGATTTGCCCGCTATTTTTAGACTGTGGCCCCTGGTTCTGTGCTCCCCGGCCATTGGAAACATTCTCTCTGAATTCAGCCTGTCCAGGCCTGCCATAATTTTATATGTTTCGATGAGATCCCCTCTCAATCTTCTAAACTCCAGTGAGTACAAGCCCAAACTATTTAATCTCTCTTCGTAGGTCATTCCCGCCATTCCAGGTATCAGCCTGGTGAATCGCCGTTGCACTCTTTCCATGGCAAGAACATCCTTCCGCAGATGGGGCGACCAAAACTGTACACAATACTCCAGATGCGGTCTCACCAGCACCTTGTACAGCTGTAGTAAGGTATCCCTATTCCTATACTCGAACCCCCTTGATATGAAGGCCAACATACCATTTGCCTTCTTAATCGCCTGTTGCACCTGCATGCTCTCCTTCAGTGACTGGTGCACAAGAACACCCAGGTCCCTCTGCACTTCCCCATCTCCCAATCTATTGCCATTTAGATAATAATCTACCCTCCTGTTTTTACCCCCAAAGTGGATAACCTCGCATTTATCCACATTATAGTGCATCTGCCACGTATCCGCCCATTCCCCCAACCTGTCCAAATCGCACTGTAGCCTCCTGACATCCTCATCAGAGCCCACCCCTCCTCCTAGTTTAGTGTCGTCAGCGAATTTGGAAATATTGCATCCAATTCCCTGATCCAGATCATTTATATATATTGTGAACAGCTGGGGTCCCAGGACAGATCCTTGCGGCACCCCGCTGGTCACTGCCTGCCACTCCGAAAACGAGCCGTTTATTCCAACTCTCTGTTTTCTATCCGCCAGCCAGTTCTCTATCCACGTTAATACTTTGCCCCCAATTCCATGAGCCTTAATTTTGCATGATAATCTTTTGTGTGGAACCTTATCGAAGGCTTTCTGGAAGTCAAGGTACACCACATCCACTGGCTCTCCCCCATCTATTTTACCAGTTACTTCCTCAAAAAATTCCAGCAGATTAGTCAAACACGATTTACCCTTTGTAAATCCATGTTGACTCTGTCCGATCCTTTCCCCATTTGTCAAGTGCTCCGCTATTTTATCCTTAATAATGGACTCTAGCATTTTGCCCACAACCGATGTAAGGCTTACTGGTCTATAATTCCCTGCTTTCTCTCTACCCCCCTTTTTAAATATTGGGGTAACATTAGCTACCCTCCAATCCACGGGTACTGTTCCCGAGTCAATGGAGTTCCGGAAGATGATCCTTAGAGCATCTGCTATCTCCAGGGCCACCTCCTTAAGTACCCTAGGATGTAGTTTATCAGGCCCCGGGGATTTGTCGGCCTTCAGTCCCCTCAACTTACCCAACACCATATCCCTAGAGATACTAATTTCTGTCAGCTCCTCCCTCTCATTAGTCCCTATGTTTGCCGATATTCCTGGGAGGTTATTTGTGTCCTCCTTTGTGAATACAGAACCAAAGTATGAGTTTAATTGGTCTGCCATTTCCTTATTCTCCATTATATATTCTCCCGAATCGGACTGCAAGGGACCGACTTGGGATTTTACCAGTCTTTTCCTCCTGATATACCGATAAAAGCTTTTGCAGTCTGTCTTTATGTTTGCTGCAAGTTTACTTTCGTATTCTATTTTCCCCTTCCTGATTAATCCCTTTGTCCTCTTTTGCTGTATCCTGTACTGCCCCCAATCTTCCGGTCTGGTGCTTTTTTTTGCCAGTTGATATGCCCCTTTTTTTTATTTTATGCTGTCCCTAATTTCCCTCGTTATCCACGGTTGAGTCACCTTTTTAGGTTTATTTTTATGCCAAACCGGTATAAACATGTTCTGGAATTCTTCCATTCTATCTTTGAATGCTTGCCATTGTCTCTCCACTGTCAATCCCCCCAGAAATACCACCCAATCAATCTTACCCAATTCCCGTCTCATACCCTCGTAATTCCCTTTATTTAAGTTCTGGACCTTAGTCTCTGATTCAATTTCCTCACTCTCCATCTCGACTGAGAGCTCGATCATATTATGATCGCTCTGACCCAAGGGGCCTCGTACAAGAAGATTGCTGATAAGTCCCTTCTCATTGCACAATACCCAGTCTAAAATGGCCTGATCTCGAGTCGGCTCCTCGACATATTGGTCCAGATAACCGTCCCGAAAACATTCCAGGAATTCCTCCTCCTCAGAATTTTTACTAATTTGGGTAGTCCAATCAATATGTAAATTAAAGTCACCCATGATGACAGCTGTGCTCTTATCGCACGCTTCTCTAATTTCCCTTTTTATGCCTTCCCTCACCTCCATATTACTATTTGGAGGCCTATATATCACACCCACTAACGTTTTCCTCCCCTTGCTATTTCTCATTTCTACCCATACAGATTCCGTTTCATCCGAGTTAATATCCTTCCTTTCCATTGCATTAATCCCCTCCTTTACCAGCAATGCTACCCCACCTCCCCTACCTTTTTGCCGATCCTTCCTAAATATTGTATATCCCTGGATGTTAAGTTCCCAGCCTTGCCCACCCTGCAGCCACGTTTCTGTAATCCCAATCAAATCATACTTGTTTACCTCTATTTCCACAACTAATTCATCCACCTTGTTCCTAATGCTTCTAGCATTAAGATACAAAGCCTTCAGGCTTGCTTTTTTCACACTCTCATTATGAATTAGTTTGGCCCTTTGTGTTTCTCTCCTTTGCTTATTGCTTCTCACCTTTCTACCATCTATTTCTGACTTCATATGACTTCCCTCTTTTCCACTACCTAGGTTCCCATCCCCCTGCCAAATTAGTTTAAATCCTCCCGAACCGCCCTAGAAAATATTACCCCGAGGACATCGGCTCCCTCACAGTTCAGGTGTAGACCGTCCCCTTGGTACAGGTCACTCCTCCCCAAGAACTGGTTCCAATGCCTCAAGAATTTAAATCCCTCTCCCTTGCACCACTGCTCAAGCCACGTATTTAGCTTATCTATCTTACTCTCTCTAAACTTATTTGCTCGTGGCACTGGTAGCAATCCAGAGATTACTACCTTTGAGGTCCTACTTTTCAATTTAGCTCCTAACTCCCTAAATTCAGCTTGTAGGACCTCCTCCCTCTTTTTACCTACATCGTTGGTACCTACATGTACCACGACAACTGGCTGATCCCCCTCCCCCTTCAGAATGCTCTGCACCCGCTCCGAGACATCCTTGACCCTTGCACCAGGGAGGCAACATACCATCTTGGAGTCTCGGTCTCGGCCACAGAAACTCCTATCTATCCCCCTTACAATTGAATCCCCTATCACTATAGCCCTATCCCTCTTTTTCCCGCCCTTCTGTGCAGCAGAGCCAGTCATGGTGCCCTGAACCTGGCTGCTGGTGCCTTCCCCTGATAAGTCATCTCCCCCAACAGTACCCAAAACGGTAAACCTGTTTTGGAGGGAGATGACCGCAGGTGACTCCTGCACTACCTTCCTGCCTTTACCCTGCCTTTTGGTCACCCATTTACTGTCTGAGCTAGCCTTTACCTGCGGTGTGACCAACTCACTGAATGTGCTATCCACAACATCCTCAGCATCGCGTATGCTCCAGAGTGAGTCCATTCGCAGCTCCAGCACCGCCATGCGGTCCGCTAGGAGCTGCAGCTGGACACACTTCCTGCACACATAGTTGTCAGGGACAGTGTCCCTGATTTCCCACATGGCACAGGAGGAGCATGACACGGGTCTGAGCTGCCCTTCCATGACTTAACCCTTACAATACCTTTTTATTTACTACGATTTAGCTTAATTATTGAATTCTACTTAGAATAAGTTTGTGAAAGTACTCACCAACCAGTCACCTACCTGTTTTCTGGTGTTGTATTTTCACTGCCGCCTCCTGTCCTGGAACCTTTTCCACCTAGGTTAGGCTCCTGAAATAAAATAAATTGAACCTACCTTTTCAACTTCCCCTAACCCCTAAAAGGTTAGAGGAGGTGGAAGGGTGGGAGACACTACACTGTAGTGTTTCGGGTTTAGCAACAGCTCCACCTATATAAGAGTTACTGGCCTCCTGCTCTCCCGACTGCACCAGCTGCTCCCTGGTGACGTCACACACTGATTACTATTTACCCCTCTCCTCTGCTGTTGATTTGGTACGCCTCGCAGCTGCCGCCGGTTTTTAAGCCGGGCTCCTCCTCGCTGCTCTCTGCTGCTCCGAGTGGTCGGGCCTCGCAACTGCCGCCGGTTTTTAAGCCGGGCTCCTCCTCGCTGCTCTCTGCTGCTCCGAGTGGTCGGGCCTCGCAACTGCCGCCGGTTTTTAAGCCGGGCTCCTCCTCGCTGCTCTCTGCTGCTCCGAGTGGTCGGGCCTCGCAACTGCCGCCGGTTTTTAAGCCGGGCTCCTCCTCGCTGCTCTCTGCTGCTCCGAGTGGTCGGGCCTCGCAACTGCCGCCGGTTTTTAAGCCGGGCTCCTCCTCGCTGCTCTCTGCTGCTCCGAGTGGTCGGGCCTCGCAACTGCCGCCGGTTTTTAAGCCGGGCTCCTCCTCGCTGCTCTCTGCTGCTCCGAGTGGTCGGGCCTCGCAACTGCCGCCGGTTTTTAAGCCGGGCTCCTCCTCGCTGCTCTCTGCTGCTCCGAGTGGTCGGGCCTCGCAACTGCCGCCGGTTTTTAAGCCGGGCTCCTCCTCGCTGCTCTCTGCTTCTTTCCCAGGGCTGTCATCCTACTGAACTCCACAAATAAACTCTAAAGCCTGCACATCTGCCAATGCACTTTATTATGGTTATGTTCATGTTAATGTATTACAAGCCAAATGTATGTTGAATGTTTAAATGTCTTAATCTAAATGTACACTCTCGGGAGCCGCAAGCCTACATTTCGTTGTACTGCACTTGTGCACTAACAATGACAATAAAGTTGATTATGATTATCTGCCGCGAGCACCACAGCTGATCCTGTCCTCAGCCCTGCATCCACAAACTTTTCAGGGAGAGAACAGGGGTAGGAATCTTGGCTGTTCTGTTTCTTTCCTTGACTCGGGGCAAATTGTGACACCATCTACCCAGATGAAAGAAAGACTTGCATTTCTATAGCGCCTTTCATGATCGGACGTCCCAAAGCGCTTTACGGCCAATGAAGTACTTTTTGAAGTGTAGTCACTGTTGCAACGGGAACGATAGCATATTGGTTATGTTACTGGCCTCGTAATCCAGAGGCCTGGACTTAATGTTCCGGAGCCGTGAGCTCAAATCCCACCACGGGAAATCTGGAATAAAAAGCTCCTATCAGTAATGGTAAAACCCATCTGGTTCACTAATGTCCTTTAGGGAAGGAAATCTGCCGTCCTTACTCGGTCTTACCTACCTATATGTGACTCCAGACCCACAGCAATGTGGTTGACTGTTAACTGCCCTCCGAAATGGCCGAGCGAGCCACTCTGTTGTAAAAAAACGCTATGAAAAAGAATAAAAGTGGACAGACCACCCGGCAGCAACCTTGGCACCGGCTACGGACACGGCAAAGTCCTCCTCACCAATATCTGGGGACTTGTGCCAAAATTGGGAGAGCTGTCCCACAGACTGTCATAGTCATACTCACAGAATCATACCTTTCAGCCAATGTCCTAGACTCCTCCATCACCATTCCTGGGTACTGTTAAGTCCGTGAATGATTGAGACACGGACCAGTAGGAGTGAAAACAAACAAGTCTTTACTGGTGGAAGTCAATAGCGAAACTAAAAAACAGGCTCTCTAGCACCTTTTATACAGGGGTGGTCACTGCCGGTACTGCAGTCTGAGACCAGTTATTCTCTTAAAGGTACATACACAACAATTCCTCCCCTTTTAGATAAACAGTACATAACATTCATTTAACAACTAAATGATAACTAATTACAATCACAATTACGGTTGCTAGATACATTGGTTAAGTTTAAGCAATTATAAGTTCAGTCTTTGAGGAGGCTTCCTGATTCTGTCTGGATAATGCCTCTTTGGGGTATCAGGTTCTTCTGGCAATGTTGAGTCGAGATCAATGTCGTCGTTTGGTTCATCTTCCAATATCACCGATTCTGCGGTAGCTGCAATTGGTACGTCGATTTCATTGCCAGGTGTATCAGATCGTGGTGTGGAGTTGACGTTTTCCAGTGACTGTAGAATCTGGTCAGCATGGCGTCTTACAATGCTCTCTCCAACGTCCACGGTATACATGAGAGGTCCTTGCCGTGTACAAATCGTTCCTGGCTGCCATTTCTCAGTGCGGTAGTCCCGGGCCAAAACTGGTTGACCTATCTTAAAACTCCTGGTCGGCCTTTCATTCATATTCTGAAACTGCCTGTTCTCCACATCTCTTCGGACGTTTGGCTTAACCAAATCCAAGCGGCATCGTAGTCTTCGATTGAAGAACATCATGGCTGGGGTTTGGTTGGTAACCGCATGTGTCGCATTCCAGTAGGCAAACAAGAAGTTGTCCACCTTGTGTTGTAGGGGTATATCTTCATTACACATTGCCTTGATAGCCTTCTTGAATGTTTGAACAAACCTCTCGGCCAATCCATTAGTGGCTGGATGATATGGGGCAGATGTGTAATGCTTAACGCCATTGTTCTTTAAGAACCTCCGGAACTCTTCAGACACAAACTGTGGTCCATTGTCAGAGGAAATCTGTTCAGGCAGCCCATTCCTGGCGAATATGGTTCGCAAAACTGTGATAGTTTTTTCCGTGGTGGTTGAGGACATTTTTATTACCTCTGGCCCCTTTGAATGTGCATCCACCGCAATTAAAAACATCGAGTCCATGAAGGGACCAGCAAAATCAATGTGCACCCTTTGCCATGGAGATGAGGGCCACTCCCATGGATGCAGAGGAGCTTGTGGTGGGGCGTTTTGGACCTTCTGGCATCCTGCACAGCTCTTGGTCATCTCTTCGATTTCTCTATCGATTCCCGGCCACCACACAAACGCTCTGGCTAAGTTCTTCATTTTTATCCCACCCAGATGACCCTCATGAAGCTCATTGAGCACTCTATCCGTCAACTTAGGTGGAATTACTACTCTGGATCCACACATCAAGGTTCCTCTGCACACTGACAGCTGTTCTCGGCGAGAATGCTGGCAGCAGTGGTTCGCCATGTGCTGGCCATCCCTTCACCGTTAAATCATAGACCCGTGATAGTGTCGGGTCATTCCGTGTTTCCTTTTCTATGTTTGCATTCGTCACAGGGAGACATTCGACTATGGTCGAGTGGAATAACTCCATTGGATCCACTGCAAGGTCTTCTTCTTCCACCGTCGGCAACGGTAGGCGTGACAATCCATCAGCATTTCCATGCTGTTTAGTTCCTTTGTACTCGATGTCATATTGGTGTGCCCCTAGGAAAAGGGACCATCTCTGCAGCCGTTGTGCCGTCATTATCGGTACGCCCTTCTGAGGGTTGAAAATGGAGACAAGAGGTTGATGATCGGTTAGTAGAGTAAATTTTTGACCGTGCAGGTAGTGATTGAACTTCTTCACCCCCCACACTAGGCTGAGGGCCTCTCTGTCAATCTGAGCGTAGTTACGCTTGGCAGAAGTTAACGAGCGTGACGCAAAAGCTATCGGCCTCTCTAACCCATCAAAGAACTTATGTGACAGTACCGCCCCAATGCCGTAGGGAGACGCATCACACGCCAGTCTGATCGGCAGTGCTGGGTTGTAGTGAACCAATACTTCCCTTGAAGTGATTAAGTCCTTACTCTTCTGAAAAGCACGCTTACAATCATCGCTCCATTTCCATGCTACCCCCGTTCATAGCAGGGCGTTCAGTGGGTGCAAAATTATCGACAAATTCGGCAAAAACTTATGATAGTAATTCACCAATCCGAGGAATGACCTCAGTTGCGACACATTTTCAGGCACTGGGGCCTTAACAACCGCTTCAATTTTGTCAGGGGACTTATGTAACCCCTCTTCATCAATCACGTGGCCACAATACGATATCTGTTTCTTAAAAAATTCGCACTTGGGGCGGTTGGCTCGCAGCCCATGTTCCCGTAGTCTAGTGAGCACCTGTTCTAGGTTGTTAAGGTGTTCACTGTCATCTTCACCTGTTACAAGGATGTCGTCCAAGTAACACTGAGTCCCCGGAATCCCTTGCAGGACTTGTTCCATCGCTCTTTGCCATATCGCCGGAGCCGATGCTACTCCGAATACCAATCGATGATACTGGTAAAGACCTTTGTGAGTGTTTATCGTGAGATACTTCCTAGAGGACTCTTCAACCTCCATCTGCAAATATGCTTGTGCTAGGTCAATTTTTGTAAAACGCTTCTCTCCAGACAGTGAGGCGAAGATGTCTTCTATCCTTGGAAGAGGATATTGTACTGTGTGAAGGACAGGGTTCACCGTCACCTTGAAATCCCCACAGATGCGAATCTTCCTTGGCTCTCCGGACTTATTGCTTAACGTTTTCTTCATGACAGGAACGATGGGTGTCGCCCACTCGCTCCAGTCGACCTTAGACAACACGCCCACCTTCTCCAGATTCTCCAGCTCTGCCTCGACGGCTGGGCGAATTGCATATGGTACCGGTCTTGCTTTGAAAAACTTGGGAACTGCATTCTCTTCTATTTTTATCGAGGCGGTTACGCCTTTAAGCGTGCCCAGTTCTTGTTGAAATACCTCTTTGGCGTTAGCTAAGATTGTTGACAATCATCCAGGAGTGACGTCTTCATCTTTTTTACCGTCCACCGTCATTGCATGAATGGAATGCCAATCTAAGTTTATCTTCCTGATCCATTCCCGTCCCAATAACGGTGGTCCACCATTTGGCAGTATGTAGAGATACAATTTCCGTCTTTTCTTGCCATTGTATTCGACAGGCACCCTTATTTTTCCTCTGGGGTATACTTTTTGCCCCGTATACGTCGTCAAGACGATGGATGTCTCTCTCAAGGGTATGTGTGAAAATAGCCGCTCATAGTCTCGTCGATTCATGACGGTTAGCGCTGATCCTGTATCCAATTCCATTTTAACTTGGGACCTTGCTATCGTGAGGGTGACCCAAATGGTTCGGTGATCCTCTTTTGCGATTACATTGTGAAGTTTGAGACAGCTTAGTCTCCTGTTCTCGGATTCACTATCGCTCATCTGGTCTTCGGAACTACTGTCCGTCATCTTTTGTACTTTCTTGTACGGTTCCTTAGTAGCCTTTTTGTTGTTGCTGGTCTTCTTCCCAGACCTGCAAACTCGTGTAATGTGTCCAATCTTCCCGCATTGTCTGCATATTTTGTCTTTTGACCAGCAGTCCTTCTGGTCATGGTTAGTTCTGCCGCAGCGATAACATTTTGCAAATCCCCGTGTCATTTCGTGGGTGCCGTATTCCTGTGGTTTTTGTTGAATTTCTGCAGCTCCCCTGGCTGCTGCTTCATACGATACTGCCACGCTGAAAGCCTTATCTAGCGTCAGCTCTTTCTCTGAGAGTAACTTCTTCTGTGTTCCTTCACTCAGGAGTCCACAGACAAATTTGTCCCGTAGGGTATCTGCCAGTCCTGCTCCGAACTGGCAGTGGTTTGATAGCTTGCGTAGTTCCGTAAGATACTCAGCATTGCTCTCATCTTTGTGCTGAGTTCTCCTGTGGAATTTAAATCTTTCTGCTATCAACAGTGGTGCAGGGTTTAAGTGTTCCTGTAGGACAGCAACAATTTCGTTAAAACTCTTCGCCTTCGGTTTGGCTGGAGTAATCAGGTCCCGCAATAGGCCGTACGTTCTAGCGCCCATTAAGTTTAGCAATATCGATGCCTTTTTCCCCTCCGCTATTTCGTTTGCCTCGAAATATACCTCGACTCTTTCCACATACGTGGTCCAGTCCTCTAATGTATTATCAAAAGCAGTGATACAGCCAGTCTTCGGCATCTTGCAAATCTAAAATGGCGCTTCCCGCGCTTTGCCTTCTTCCCCGATTTAACAAAATGGCGCCTCCCGCGCTTTGCCTTCTTCCCCGGTTGTTAGCGCTGCTTTCCACGGTTTCTTGCGCGTTAAATATTGATTCTTTTTCTTTTATTATTTTCCCGTCGTGGAGCGGACCCTCTGGGACACTTCCCTCCCTCTTAGGTCCGAACGCTGCCTGGCTTCGAAGCACCGGCCGCGCCCTGTGTGCTCCACCCTCTCTCTCTCTCTTTGCTTCCCGACTCGCTGCCCGGCCCCGTTGAAAAGCCACCCGATCGAGCTTCAACCCGCCGCAGCCCAGGAAGGATCAGAGCACTACCTGCCACCAGCCCGATTAGCTGGGAAACCACAGACCGAGGAACCCAGCCTGGTTCTGGACAGTCTCTCCTGCAAGTTTTCAAACCGATGATTGACGGTCGACGCCCGTTTCCCGAGTTTCTTTGGACTCTTTTATTTTTATTTTTTTCTTTCTTCTGGCTCTGACCTTCAACAACGTCGTCTGAGGTGCTGCCGAGTTGCAGGTAAGTTCGTTTCTTACTCGTCGCCAGTGTTAAGTCCATGAATGATTGAGACACGGACCAGTAGGAGTGAAAACAAACAAGTCTGGTGGAAGTCAATAGCGAAACTAAAAAACAGAGGCTCTCTAGCACCTTTTATACAGGGGTGGTCACTGCCGGTACTGCAGTCTGAGACCAGTTATTCTCTTAAAGGTACATACACAACAGGTACGTCCTGTCCCACCATCAGGACAGACCCATCAGGGGTGGTATACAGTCGGGAAGGAGTGGCCCTGGGAGTCCTCAACATTGACTCCGGACCCCAAGTCTTATGACTTCAGGTCAAGCATGGGCAAGGAAACCTCCTGCTGATTACCACCTACCGCCCTCCCTCAGCTGATGAATCAGTACTCCTCCATGTTGAACACCACTTGGAAGAAGCACTGAGAGTAGTGAGGGCACAGAATGTACTCTGGGTGAGGGACTTCAATGTCCATCACCAACAGTGGCTCGGTAGCACCACTACTGACCGAGCTGGCCGAGTCCTGAAGGACATAGCTGCCAGTCTGGGCTTGCGACAGGTGGTGAGAGAACCAACACGAGGGAAAAACCTACTTGACCTCGTCCTCACCAATCCACCTGTTGCAGATGCATCTGTCCATGACAGTATTGGCAGCAGTGACCACCGCACAGTTATTGTGGAGACAAAGTCCTGTCTTCACACTGAGGACACACTCCATCGTGTTGTGTGGCACTACAACCGTGCTAAATGGGATAGATCTAGCAGCTCAAAACTGGGCATCCATGAGGCGCTGTGGGTCATCAGCAGCAGCAGAATTGTATTCCACCACAATCTGTAACCACATGGCCCAACATATCCCTCACCCTGCCATTACCATCAAGCCAGGGGACCAACCCTGGTTCAATAAGGAGTGTAGAAGAGCATGCCAGGAGCAGCACCAGGCGTACCCAAAAATGCAGTGCCAACCTGGGGAAGCTGCAACACAGGACTACATGCGTGCTAAAAAGCAGAAGCAGCATGCTATAGCCAGGGCTGAGCGATCCTACAATCAACGGATCAGATCAAAGCTCTGCAGTCCTGCCACATCCAGTCGTGCATGGTGGTGGACCATTAAACCACTAACGGGAGGAGGAGGCTCCATGAATATCCCCATCCTTAATGATGGTGGAGCCCAGCACGTGAGTACAAAAGACAAAGCTGAAGCGTTTGTAACTATCTTCAGCCAGAAGTGCCGAGTGGATGATCCGTATCGGCCTCCTCCGGAGGTCCCCTCCACTACAGAAGCCAGTCTTCAGCCAATACAGTTCACTCCACATCATATCAAGAAACGGCTGAGTGCACTGGATACAGCAAAGGCTGTGGGCTCCGACAACATTCCGGCTGTCGTGCTGAAGACTTGTGCTCCAGAACTAGCCACGCCTCTAGCCAAGCTGTTCCAGTACATTGGCATCTATCCGAAAATGTGGAAAACTGCCCAGGTATGTCCCAACAACAAAACGCTGGACAAATCCAATCCAGTGAATTACCGCCCCATCAGTCTACTCTCAATCATCAGCAAAGTGATGGACGGTATCGTCGACAGTGCAATCAAGCAGCACTTACTCACCAATAACCTGCTCACTGATGCCCAGTTTGGGTTCTGCCAGGACCTCATTACAGCCTTGGTCCAAACATGGACAAAGGAGCTGAATTCCAGAGGTGAGGTGAGAGTGACTGCCCTTGACATCAAGGTGTGGAGATGCTGGTGTTGGACTGGGGTGGACAAATGTAAGAAGTCACACAACACCAGGTTATAGTCCAACAGTTTTATTTGAAATCACAAGCTTTCGGAGCACTACTCCTTCGTCATCAAGGCAGCATTTGACCGAGTGTGGCATCAAGGAGCCCTAGTAAAACTGAAGTCAATGGGAATCGGGGGGGAAAACTCTCCACTGGCTGGAGCCATACCTAGCACAAAGGAAGATTGTAGTGGTGGTTGGAGCTCAATCATCACAGCCCCAGGACATCACTGCAGGAGTTCCTCAGGGCAGTGTCCTAGGCCCAACCATCTTCAGCTGCTTCATCAATGACCTTCCCTCCAACATAAGGTCAGAAGTGGGGATGTTCGCTGATGACTGCACAGTGTTCAGTGCCATTCACAACTCTTCAAATAATGAAGCAGTCCATGCCCGCATGCAGCAAGACCTGGACGACATTCAGGCTTGGGCTGATAAGTGGCAGGTCACATTCGCGCCACAGATGTGCCAGGCAATGACTATCTCGAATAAGCGAGCGTCTAACCCCCGCCCCTTGACATTCAATGGCATTACCATCGCCGAATCCCCCACTATCAATATCCTGGGGGTCACCATTAATATCCTGGGGGTCACCATTGACCAACCACATAAATACTGTGACAACAAGAGCAGGTCAGAGGCTGGGTATTCTGCGGCGAGTGTCTCACCTCCTGACTCCCCAAAGCCTTTCCACCATCTACAAGGCACAAGTAAGGAGTGTGATGGAATACTTTCCACTTGCCTGGATGAGTGCAGCTCCAACAACACTCAAGAAGCTAAGAAGCTCGACACTGTTAAATCCGTGAATCCTTAGGTAGTGTGTCCTTCAAATAATCGACAGAGACTGCAGAGGAACAATCAACAGGTGTTTACTGGATGAGGGTTGCTCTAAAACTAAACAGTACAGATCCCTACTCAGGGTTATATACAGTTGTGGTCACTGCTGGTACTACAGTATACAGGAGCTGTAAAAAGTAGTTCTCCCCTTAAAGGTACATACACTACAGACACCATCCAAGACAAAGCAGCCCGCTTGATTGGCACCCCATTCACTACCTTAAACATTCACTCCCTCCACCACCAGCTCACTGTGGCTGCAGTGTGTACCATCTACAAGATGCACTGCAGCAACTCGCCAAGGCTTCTTTGGCAGCACCTCCCAAACCCGCAACCTCTTCCACCTAGAAGGACAAGGGCAGCAGGAACATGGGAACACCACCACCTCCAAGTCACACACCATGCTGACTTAGAAGTATATCGCCGTTCCTTCGTCATCGCTGGGTCAAAATCCTGGAACTCCCTCCCTAACAGCACTGTGGGAGTACCTTCACCCCACGGACTGCAGCGGTTCAAGGCGGCGGCTCACCACCACCTTCTCGAGGGCAATTAGGGATGGGCAATAAATGCTGGCCTTGCCAGCGATGCTCACATCCCATGAACGCATTTAAAAAAATGTAACATATGTGGCAGCCCATTTGCGCACAGCAAGCTCCCACAAACAGCAATGTGATGATATGATAGAGTCTTGATAAAGGGTTTTGACCCGAAACGTTGACTCTAATTTCTCTCTGCAGACGTTGCCTGGCCTGCATTTTCTGTTGTTATTCTGTGATAATGATAATTTGTTTTAGTGATGTGGCTGAGGGATAACTATTGGCCAGGACACCTGATGTGCCATCAATAACTCAAGGACAAGAAGTTAAAGGATTCAACTGAAGGCTTTTAATCGCTAAGAACATTGCATGTCATTCCACATTGGATTCGTCTGGCAGAATGACTCATACAGCTCTTGAGACCTTTATATGACAAAAGACAGGGGCGGAGCCAATACACACAATAGGGGAAAAGGGGGCGGTACACACAATACAATGCAGGTAAAACACAGGGGCTGATGAAGACATATATTTCATCACATTCACCCCATCTACAGATTTAGTCTGTCCGGGGGGTGTGATAGTCCTTCCTGAACGTCACAACAGTACCTCGGGTTCCAACCGGGAGTCCGTGGTGCCCTCCTGGGCATACCCATGTGCTGGGGGTGTTGCAGGTACTTCTGGGGGTGGTGAGGATACCTCTGGGGATGGTGGAGGTTCTTCTGGGGGTGGTGAGGATGGGTCGTCGTTGCTTCCTGCCGAGGCGAGGTCCTTTATGGACACGGTGTCCTCACGCCCGTCGGCGTGCTTGACGTACGCGTACTGTGGGTTTGCGTGGAGTAGGTGTACTGCCTCCACGAGGGGATCCGTTTTGTGGCCCCTCACATGCTTCCGTAATAGGACTGTCCCTGGGGTGGAGAGCCACGAAGGTAGGGACACTCCCGAGGTTGATTTGCGGGGAAAAACAAACATCTTCTCGTGAGGAGTGGCGTTAGTAGCAGTACACAGTAGCGACCTTATCGAGTGGAGTACGTCTGGGAGGACCTCTTGCCAGCGGGAGGTAGGGAGGCCTTTAGACCTTAGTGCTAAGGTGACCGCCTTCCACACCATCGCGTTCTCCCTCTCCACTTGCCCATTACCCCGGGGGTTATAACTAGTGGTCCGACTCGTGGCTATCCCCTTCGACAGCAGGTATTGGCGCAGTTCGTCGCTCATGAACGACGCCCCCGTCAGTGTGGATGTAGTTCGGCATGCCGAACGTGCAAAACAGGCTGCCGAGGCACTTGATGACCGTGGCACTGGTCATGTCTGGGCAGGGGTAGGCGAATGGGAAGCGGGAGTACTCGTCCACAATGTTGAGAAAGTACACATTGCGGTCGGTGGAGGGGAGTGGTCCCTTGAAATATAAGCTCAGGCGCTCGATTGGCCGTGTAGCTTTGATCAGGTGGGCTCGGTCGGGCCTGTAAAAACGGGGCTTGCATTCCGCACAGGTGCGGCAGTCCCTGGTCATAGACCGGACCTCCTCGATGGAATAGGGCAGGTTACGGGATTTTATAAAGTGAAATAGCCGGGTGAACCCCCGGGTGGCAGAGGCCATTGTGGAGGCCCTGTAGCCTGTCCCCCTGGATGCTGGCACACATCCCTCGTGATAGGGCATCGGGGGATTCGTTGAGGGCCCCTGGCCTATATATTATGTCGTACTCAAACGTGGAGAGTTCGATCCGCCACCTGAGAATTTTGTCATTCTTGATCTTCCCCCTCTGTTTGTTGTTAAACATGAAGGCTACCGACCGCTGGTCGGTAAGCAGGGTGAAGCGTTTGCCGGCTAGGTAGTGCCTCCAGTGCCGCACTGCCTCCACTATGGCCTGGGCCTCCTTCTCTACCGAGGAGTGCCTGATCTCGGGCCCTTGGAGGGTTCTTGAGAAAAAGGCTACGGGCCGCCCATCCTGGTTGAGGGTGGCTGCTAAAGCGAAGTCGGACGCATCGCTTTCGACCTGGAAAGGGATGTTTTCGTCCACTGCCCGCAGCGCGGCCTTCTCAATGTCGTGTTTAATGCTGTTGAAGGCGGCGTGGGCCTCGGCCGTGAGCGGGAAGGACGTTGATTTCAGGAGGGGACGGGCCTTGTCGGAATAATTGGGGACCGATTGGGCTAATAGGAGAAAAACCCCAGGCACCTTTTCAGGGCCTTGGGAGTGTTTGGTAGGGGTAGCTCCCGTAGGGGGCGCAATCGGTCGGGGTCCGGACCGATTTCCCCGTTTTCCACCACGCAGCCCAGGATACAGAGGCGCGTGGTGCTAAAGACACTTATCCTCGTTATAGGTGAGATTGAGTCTGAGGGCGGTTTTCATAAATCTCGCGAGGTTCGAGTCGTGGTCTTGCTGGTCGTGTCCGCAGATGGTGACGTTGTCTAGGTATGGATAGGTGGCTGTTAACTGGTTCTCATCGACCATGCGGTCCATCTCCCGCTGGAAGACCGAGACCCCATTCGTTACCCCAAAGGGGACTCTGAGGAAGTGGTAGAGGCGTCCGTTCGCCTCGAAGGCGGTGTATGGACGGTCCTCCGGCCTAATGGGGAGCTGGTGGTATGCCGATTTTAGGTTGATGGTGGAAAACACCCGGTATTGCGCAATTTGGTTAACCATATCCGCTATGCGGGGGCAGAGGGTAGGCGTCTAGCTGGGTGTATAGATTAACTGTCTGGCTATAATCGATCACCATCCGCTTTTCGCTACCCTTAACTACTACTACCTGGGCACGCCACGGGCTGGTACTGCATTCGATGATACCCTCCCGCTTGAGTCTTTCTACTTCAGACGCAATGAACCGTCTGTCCTCCCAGCTGTGCCGCCTACTCTTGGTCGCTATGGGTCGACAGTTGGGTGCGAGGTTGGCGAACAGAGAGGGCGGCTTGACCTTCAGGGTAGCCAGACCGCACACTGTGAGGGGCGACTGGGACCCACCGTAGGTAAGCGTGATACTTCGGTGGTGGCATTGGAAGTCCAGACCCAAGATCACGCTCACACAGAGATCTGGCATTATCAACAGTTTAAAATCTCTGTAATCAGTGCCTTTTACCGACAACATAACCGCGCAGAAACCTGTAATTTTTGAGGTATGAGTCTTATCAGCCATGGCGATTTTGCCCTGTGTAGGGACTATCATTAGTGAAAGTCGTTTTACCAGGCTAGGATGAATAAAGCTTTCGGTGCTCCCGCAGTCAATCAAGCATTTAACCTTGTTCCCGTTTACCTCTATGTCCATCATCGATCTAGACAACGGATGCGGCCTGGATTGATCCACTGTGATTGAGGCCACCAGTGGGTCCTGGGGGGTCCGTGTAGTCGGGGCAAGATGGCGTCCAAGATGGCCGCCCCCACAGCGCGCATGGAGTTGGAGGCGGGGTTCCCTCTGCAGACTTTACTGATATGTCCTTTCTTCCCGCATTTAAAACAGGTGGTGCCCTTCGCTGGGCACAGATGCCTGGAGTGTTTGTCCTGGCCGCAGAAGTAGCATTTCGGGCCCCGATGCATCGCGGCAGTAGTGGGGCTCCTGGGTGGAGGCTGGGGCTCAGACGGTGCTGGGCTGGCCTGAGACCTGGGAGGTGAAGATGGCTTCCAAGATGGCGGCCCCCACGGCGCGCACGAGGCGGAGTGGGCCGCGTGGCCTGAGGAACAGGATTCAGAGTTCCTCTGGGCCATATCCAGCGATCGCGCTATGCCCATAGCCTGTTTTAAGTCCAGTCCCTCCTTTTCAAAGTTTCTGCCGAATGTAATTTGAACTGAGGCCCGCAATAAAGGAGTCTCGGATCAGCTCGTCCGTGTACACGGTGGCAGACACGGCCTTACAGTTACAGTCTCTGCCCAGTACTTTTAAGCTTAGCATGAAGTCCTCTAGTGACTCACCATGCCGCTGCGTGCGAGTAGTCAGAAGATGCCTGGCGTACACCTCGTTTATTGGCCGCACGTAGTGGGCCTTCAGAATGGTGCAGGCATCCTCGTAGCTGGTGGCATCTCGGATGAGAGGGGAGACCCGATGACTCACCCGGTTTCGCAGGATTCCCAGTTTCACGTCTCCGGTGGCGGCTGCTATGGCGGTGGCTGAGGTTTCGATGAAAAATTCGAAGCATTGGAACCAGTGTCCGAACTGTGTGGCTGCGTCTGTGGCATGGGGGTCCAGATCCAAGCGGTTTCAGGAGTCGATCCATCTTCACAACACCCGTATTCACTCCCTTGCTCTTACATAGAAACATAGAAGGAGTAGGCCATTCGGCCCCTCGAGCCTGGTCCGCCATTCGTATTAGTGTCATGGGATCTGAGTGGGGCAGATGGGCCCTCAGTTTAACGTCTTTCCCGAGAGACAGCATCTTCGACAGTGCAGCACTCCCTCAGTACTCCAGCAGAGTGTCAGCCTAGAATATTTGTGCTCAAGTCTCTGAAGTGGGATTTGAACCCACAACTTTCTGACTCAGAGGCGGGAGTGCTGTCCACTTGCAAAGTGAAAGTAACCTTTTCAACTCTGGATTTTAAAACATTAAAAAGGTTGAATATTGGAGTACATGCTGTGTGTTAAGTCAGTCCTCAACTCTGGAGCAGCAGCACAGGATGTCCAGTGCTGGACAGGCAATTTACAGACACACTCGTGGGTTACGGTCGGCAAGAAGGGATATGATGGACGTGAATGGGCACCAATCAGAGATGGCGTTGGCCACTGAAGCCCGCCCACCTGCCTCGACCTCGACCAATGGGCGCTGGAGGGTGGAACATCCGGGTGAGTAGCCGCTCACCGGAGGCGAGCGAGGGACTTCTTTCTGAAGCCGAAACAAAATGGAGGGTCGTTATTCAGGTCAGTCAAGCAAGTCTCGATAGGCGCACCATAAGGTTTGGTCTCCTTCATTCTTTCACGTCCTTTTTTCCCCCCTCCTGCTGCGTGGTTGACACGGACAGCGACGTCTCTCTAAACTTGCCTGTGTTTTTTATTGGGGGGGGGGATTTCATTTCGCCTCACGGCAGAAAAACCAACTCCACTGGCTGCCGCCGCCAGCCCCGCCTCCCCTCCCCGCGCGCTGATTGGCTGCGGGCCGCCTCGGCGGCGGGCGTTCCGTCCTGCCATTGGTCGGCGGCGATTGTCAATCACCGCCGCCGTCGGCTTGAGTTGCTCGAGCGCCGTGGGCCGCTGTTTGATTCGCAGCGGCTGTGATTTAGTTTTCTCTCCCTCTCCTCCCTTATTAATTTCTGCTCAACTGCGCGGACTCTGTGGCTTTGGTCAGGTGGAGGGACTTTTTTTTTTAAATGAAGTAAAAGCGGCTTACGACAATCACGAAGCGGAGATCCTCCCTCACAAACACTCCAATGTTCATTTCAGATTTAAACTCCTGCCTGCCTGGATGGTTCTGCAAGTGTCGACGTTTAGCCGCTCGCGCGCGCTCTCTGCCCCCGCCTCCCCTGACAAAATGGCGTCACTCAGTAAGCATGGCCGCTCACCGATAGACAGCCTCCCTCGCGCGCACCGGCCACCGTGCGCGCGCTCCCAGCGTTGCCCCGCCCTCTGCGCGCGCTCCCAGCGTTGCCCCGCCCTCTGCGCGCGCTCCCAGCGTTGCCCCGCCCTCTGCGCGCGCTCCCAGCGTTGCCCCGCCCTCTGCGCGCGCTCCCAGCGTTGCCCCGCCCTCTGCGCGCGCTCCCAGCGTTGCCCCGCCCTCTTCGCGCGCTCCCAGCGTTGCCCCGCCCTCTGCGCGCTCTCCCAGCGTTGCCCCGCCCTCTGCGCGCGCTCCCAGCGTTGCCCCGCCTTCGCGCGCTCCCAGCGTTGCCCCCGCCCTCTGCGCGCGCTCCCAGCGTTGCCCCCGCCCTCTGCGCGCGCTCCCAGCGTTGCCCCGCCCTCTGCGCGCGCTCCCAGCGTTGCCCCCCCTTGCCCTCACGCAGTCTCCATGGGGAACCATTAAAACGGTGCGACCCATCCAGGAGGCCGCCATTTTGAAGGTGTTCTGCCATCCGCCCCTCCCATTGATGGACAAAGCAGTGGTGGTGGGGGGACTAGCTGGGAAACTTGCCTCTTGTAAGGGTAACTCATGAATTAGGAGGGGAAATTGGATGGCTGCCCACCCTAATGCAGCAAAAGAAAGCTGACCCTGGAGAACTTGCAGATCACCAGGTGAGGTTGAAGGGGGACGAGGTGCAGCCTCTTGGGGCCAAGTTCTGCCTTTCTCTTTGTGTCAGGGAACCTGGCAACAAGGAGCAAGTCCCAGGTGCAGCAGGGAGCCAGCTGCTTATCTGGTGGCTGTGCATCCATTTGATAGCTGAAGCTATAGCTTGTTGTCGAGGCTGCAGTAGAATGGCTCTCTGTGCGTTTAATCCCAGCATGGTGCCCTCGCTTCACTGATGCAGCTGTTGCCAGCTGAGCTTTTCATAATAACAAGAAATATGAGCAGGAGGAGGCCATTCAGCCCATCAAGCCTGCTCCGCCATTCAATAAGATCATGGCTGATCTACCTCAACTCCACTGTCCCGCACTATCTCCATATCCCTCGATTCCCTTAATATCCAAAAATCTATCGATCTCTGTCTTTAATATACTCAACGACTGAGCCTCCACAGCCCTCTGGGGTAGAGAATTCCAAAGATTCACCACCCTCTGAGTGAAGAAATTCCTCCTCATCTCTGTCTTAAATGGCCGACCCCTTATTCTGAGACTGTGACCCCTGGTTCTAGACTCCCCAGCCAGGGGAAACATCCTCCCTGCATCTACCCTGCCAAGTCCTGTAAAAATTTTGTATGTTTCAATGAGATCACCTCATTCTTCTAAACTCTAGAGAATATAGGCCTAGTCTACTCAACCTCTCCTCATAGGACAATCCCCTCATCCCAGGAACCAGTCTGGTGAACCTTCGTTGCACTCCCGCTATGGCAAGTATATCCTTCCTTAGGTAAGGAGACCAAAACTGTACACAATACTCCAGGTGTGGTCTCACCAGGGCCCTGTATAATTGCAGTAAGACGTCTTTACTCTTATACTCAAATCCTCTTGTAATAAAGGCCAACATACCATTTGCTTCCCTAAAAACAGAAAATGCTGGAAATACTCAGCAGGTCAGACAGCATCTGTGAAGAGAGAAACAGAGTTAACGTTTCAGGTCGATGACCCTTCGTCAGTTCTGACGAAGGGCCATCGACCTGAAACGTTAACTCTGTTTCTCTCTTCACAGATGCTGCCTGACCTGAGTATTTCCAGCATTTTCTGTTTTTATTTCAGATCTCCAGCATCTGCAGTATTTTGCTTTTGTTTTCCATTTTCTTTCCTAATTGCTTGCTGTACCTGCATGTTAACTTTGTGATTCGTGTACAAGGACACCCAGGTCCCTCTGAACACCAACATTTCCCAATCTCTCTCCATTTAAAAAATACTCTGCATTTCTATTTTTCCTACCAAAGTGGATAACTTCACATTTCTCCACATTATATTCCATTTGCCATGTTCTTGCCCACTCACTTAGTTTGTCTATATCCCCTTGAAGCCTCTTTGTATCCTCCTCACAACTTACATTCCCACCCAGCTTTGTATCATCAGCAAACTTGAACATATTACATTTGATCCCATCATCCAAATCATTGATGTGGATTGTGAATAGCTGAGGCCCAAGCACTGATCCTTGCGGTACCCCACTAGTTACAGCCTGCCAACCCGAAAATGACCCGTTTATTCCTACTCTGTTTTCTGTCTGTTAACAAATCCTCAATCCATGCTAGTATATTACCCCCAATCCCATGAGCCCTAATTTTGTTTAATAACCTCTTGTGTGGCACCTTATCGAATGCCTTCTGAAAATCCAAATACACCACACCCACTGGTTCCCCACTTATCTATTCTGCTAGTTACAACCTCAAAACACTCCTCAAACACGATTTCCCTTTCATAAATCTGTGTTGACTCTGCCCAATCCTATTATTATTTTCCAAGTACCCTGTTACCACGTCCTTAATAATAGATACTAGCATTTTCCCTACTACAGGAGACTTTGGTTTATCCGGAGGTGTATGTCCGGAAACCTCGATCTACCGGCAGAAATCAGGAGCCGTTTTGTTAGGTTTTTTTTCTTCTCGTGGCTTTTTTTTCAACAGTCAGGCTCTGGAAAGTCTCTCTGAAGCTGTTGCTAAGCTACAGAGACGCTTCCAAGGTACGGGCTGACTGTTTAGAAGCTGTTGCTAAGCAACAGTGTTTGTTGTCAGATACGGAGATGAAAACCTCCGTATGCTTCAACATTAACGCTGGTATGTCCGGCAGTTTTGATAGATCGGCAACAGCTCGGTCCCGTCGGTGCCGGATATAACAAAGTTTCCTGTACTGATGCCAAGCTAACTGGTCTGTAGTTCCCCGTTTTCTCTCTCCCTCCTTTCTTAAATAGTGGGGTTACATTTGCTGACTTCCAATCCAGGGGAACCATTCTAGAATCTATGGAATTTTGGAAAATGACAACCAAAGCATCCACTATCTCTATAGCCACCTCTTTCAAAACTCTAGGATGTAGGCTATCAGGTCATGGAGATTTATTGGCTTTCAGTCCCATTAATTTCTCCAGTACTATTTTTTTTACTAATACTAATTTCTTTCAGTTCCTCATTCTCGCTAGACCCTTGGTTCTCCACTATTTCCCAGAAGTTTTTTGCGTTTTCTTCCGTGAAGACAGACACAAAGTTTTTGTTTAATTTCTCTGATATTTCCTTTTTCCCTATTATAATTTCTCCTGTCTCGGCCTGTAAGGGACCCACATTTACTTTTGCTAATATTTTCCTTTTTACATACCTATAGAAGCTTTTACAGTCTGTTTTTATGTCTCTCACTAGTTTCCTCTCATATTCTATTTTCCCTTTATTTATCAATTTCTTGGTCCTCCTTTGCTGAATTCTAAAATCCTCCCAATCCTCAGGCTTACTATTTTTGGCAACATTATAAGCCTCTTCCTTTGATCTAATATTTTCTTTAACTTCTCTTGTAAGCCATGGTTGGACCACTTTTCCTGTGAGGTTTTTGTGCCTTAAAGGAATATATATTTGTTGTAAATTATGTATTCTTTAAATGCTAGCCATTGCTTCCCTACCATCATACCTTTTAATGTAATTTCCCAATCTACATCTACATTAGCCAACTCGCCCCTCATATCTACATCGTTTGCTTTGTTTAGATTTAAGAACCTAGTTTTGGATTTAACTAAATCACTTTCAAACTCAATATAAAATTCTATCATATTATGGTCACTCTTCCCTAAAGGCCCCTTTACGACAAGCTTATTAATTAACCCTTTCTCATTGCACAATACTAGATCTAAAATTGCCTCTTCCCTAGTTGGTTCCTTAACATACTGATCTAGAAAACTATCTTGCATACGTTCCATGAATTCGTCCTCCACACTATTACTGCAAATTTGGTTTGCCCAGCCTATATGTAGATTAAAGTCCCCCATGATTACTGTATTACCCTTGTTACATGCGCCTCTAATTTCCTGATTTATACTCTGCCCTACATTACAACTACTGTTTGGGGGCCTATAAACAACTCCCACCAATGTTTTCTGCCCCTTGCTGTTTCTTAGCTCCACCCAAACTGATTCTACTTCCTGATTTTCAGAGCTAAGATCCTTTCTCTCTACTGTCTTTATCCCATCCTTTATTATCAGGGCTACCCCTCCTCCTTTCCCATTTTGCCTATCTTTTCTAAAAGTCCTGGAATATTTAGTTCCCAACCTTGGCCACATTGCAACCACGTCTCCATAAAGGCTATTAGATCAAACCTATTAATTTCTCTCTGCGCTATTAATTCATCTATTTTGTTGCAAATGCTTTGCGCATTCAGATATAGTGCCTTTAGCTTTGACTGTTTTCTATTTTTCCCTGATGTCACCTTAGTCACTGCTGCCTTATTACCTTTGTTACTCTCTCTGTCCCTTCCTGACCCACTCTGATTATTTTTACCCAAAACTCTACTCTGCTCTAGAGCCTTGACATTTCTCTCGCTGCTTTTAAATTGACTCATTCCTGAATCCTCCCACCCCCCTTCATTAGTTTAAAGCCCTGTCTACTGCCCTAGTTATTCGGTTCGCCAGGACACTGGTCCCAGCCTGGTTTAAGTGGAGCCTGTCCCCGGTACTGGTGCCAGTGTCCCATGAACTGAAACCCCTTCCTCCCACAACACTCTTTGAGTCACACAATTAAACTTCTTATCTGTTTGTCCCTATGCCAACTTGCGCTTGGCTCAGGTAACAATCCAGAGATTATTACCTTTTGAGGTTCTGCTTTTTAATTTGGATCCTAGCTCCTCAAACTCCCTCAGCAGAACCTCATTCCTAGTTCTACCTATGTCGTTGGTTCCTATGTGGACCATGACAACTGGATTCTCCCCCTCCCACTCCAAGTTCTCCTCCAGCCACGAGGAGATGTCTTTAACCCTGGCAGGCAACACAACCTTCCCCTCTTTTAATGAAAAGTTATGTCCCCAGATACTGGGAAGAAATTCATTCGCAGGATCGGCCAGTGCACGATCATGCTTTGCTTTCCCTAACTTTGTATCAATGTAGCAAGCAGTGAGAAAATGGCTGTTGGTATTGCGGTGAAAATGAACAAAGCATCCTTTTATTGTGCAGTAGAAAAATGGTATTTATCCCTTTTTCTCGATGCTTTGGAAAGGTTTTGTTTGTCTATATCTAAACACTTAAACACATTGTCAACTTAAATGTTAAAACTGCTGGACCCCATACAACTAATGATTTACTCTGTGTGCCCTGTTTGTACAGTGTACAGTGTCATCTATCATTTAAAAAAATGATACAGTTGCACATTTAAAAAAAATTGTACACAAACTGAAGTAATATGTTAGTGAAATAGTAATCTAATGAAACAAACACAGTAACCTAGTGGACCCCCTTGGATTCTGTTGTTAACCCCCTAGTGTCCAGGGGCATAGTTTAAACACGGAGGATCAGTGCCAAAGCTGGTAGCTTCTAATTCAACTAATGTTCTGTGCTTGGATTAGCTATACAGGGACAAAAAGCTCTTCATTTTGCATAGCTTTCAGCAATTAAATTGATAACTTCTTTTCACAAGAATAACGTAGGGCTTTCAAAGCAAGAGTGCTCCACTTTAAAAGAAAGAACTTGCATTTATATAGCGCCTTTCACAACCTCAATGTCCCAAAGTGCTTTACAACGAATTAAGTCATTGTTGTAATGTAAGAAACGTGGCAGCCAGTTTGTACACAATAGGGTCCCATAAACAGCAACGTGAAAATGGCCAGATATTCTGTTTTTTTAAAGAGACGTTGGCTGAGGGCTAAATATTGGCCAGGACACCAGGGATAACTCTCCTGCTCTTCTTTGGATAGTGCCGTGGGATCTTGTAAGTCCATCTGAGACGGCGCCTTCAAGAGTTCAGCACTCCTTCAGTACTACACTAAAGTCTCAGCTTAGATTATGTACTCGGGCCTCTGGAGTAGCACTTGAACCCACAACCTTAAGACTCTAGTGCTACTACTGAGCCACGGTTCAGTGGCCAACTTTATTGCGACATCCAGTTTTAATATTCTGTTTCAGAATCTAGTTTGTAAAGTTAGTCTTTTATTGAAAGATTTTTCCAAATTAAAATAGGACATTGTAATAACAGTCTTATATTTTACAGGCTCGTATGGAAGTTGGAATGCAGAATCCTCTGGCGAAGGTAAAAATTCTATCAGAAGTGGCTGAGGTGGGAGGGGTGAATTGGCTAATATCCCTGTCCAAGTCCCATTTTCTTGGAACGCGGTTTGACTTGCAGCCAACATGGGAGTGATTTTAAACCTGATGGCTACATTGAAAGGCCCAGAAGGTTCTGGAATAGAAAGCCTCCCACTAATTGACGTCTTCCGCAGTTGCTCTGTCCTTGTTCTCTATCCTTTTTTGTTCAGTGTGAAACCTGCCAATTATTATTTGATGAGTTATATTGGTGTGCTGCACAAGGAATGGTAGTGTGCATGCTTCTCAGACTATTGGTCTATGGGAAGCTACCAAATGGAGAAGAGGTCCAAACCTGTGATTGAGCAGAACTCAGTGGCTGGCTTATGAGTGGCAGCTGCAGGGATGAGAACTTCTCGTCCATTTGATGGACTTGGAATATTCCTGAAATGTGATGTTGCAGTCATTTTTGATGTCTATTTTGCTTCTGGAAAGAAGCACTGTTGCAGTATTTTACTAAAGCCAAATTAAGGATACTATTGCACGGTGTATCTAAATTATTTGTGTTTCATTCTTTTTTAAAAAGCTTAGCTATTGATTTATATGGAACTATGGGAGAAAACTACAGTTCCTAGGTCACATACAACATAATGCTCTTGGCTTTTCACTTGCTGTAAGGAGATTATTTGTACACTTTCCATAGGTACACTGTGACGTAATAAAACTCACTACACACTTGGTTTGAGCATAGAGCAAGACTTTAATCAACTTGTTTCAGAACATGAGGTCTAGTTGTACTTCACTAGTTCCTTGTCTTACAAAATGTCCCTGGCAAGCTGGGGCCCACGCCCGAGTATTTATACTCCTTGGATGGCGCCACCAGCTGGCCGTCCAGTGTTATTTCATAAGTAGTTTCTTGATGAGATTTATAACACACTTTTCATACCTATGATTATCTTGTATGTCTAGTCCCTAGATCTGTTAGCAGTCATTGACCTGGTTTTGGACAGTTGATGTTTTGAATTGATGTATCAGCACCTAGGTAACTCCGTACCTCCAACTTATTTTGTTTCTCTATAGTGTGTGACAACCATTCTTAATAGTGACCGTCTCAAAATCCTTAAAGAACTTGCATACTTGGTTGATTCAACAACAACTTGAATTCATATAGCGCATTTAACGTAGTAAATCGTCCCAAGGCGCTTCACGGGCATTATAAAACAAAATTTGACACCGAACCACATAAGGTGTTATTAGGGCAGACTTGTCAAAGAGGTAGGTTTTAAGGAGCGTCTTAAAGGAGGAAAGAAAGGAAGAGATGCGGAGAGGTTTAGGGAGGGAATTCCAGAGCTGAGAGCCTTGGCAGCTGAAGGCACGGCCACCAATGGTGGAGCGATTAAAATCAGGGATGCTCCAGAGGCCAGAATTGGAAGAGTGCCGATATTTCGGAGCGTTATGGGGCTGGAGGAGATTACAGAGATAGGGAGCCAATGTAGGTCAGTGAGCTTAGGGGTGATGGGTGAACGGGACTTGGTGTGAGTTAGGACACAGGCAGCCGAGTTTTGGATGACCTCAAGTTTACGGAGGGTAGAACGTGGGAGACCGGCCAGGAAATAGGCAGTCTTAGTGTTGCTGCAGATATGTGGTCAGAAGCTCAACTCGGGGTCAAATATGACACCCAAGGTTTCGAACAGTCTTGTTCAACCTCAGACAGTTGCTAGGGAGAGGGATGGAGTCGATGGCGAGGGAACCGAGTTTGTGGCGGGGACTGAAGACAATGGCTTCGGTCTTCCGAATATTTAGTTGGGGGAAATTTCTGCTCATCCAGTTCTAAATGTCGGGACAAGCAGTCTTGATGATTCAAGAAGCACTTTGACAATAATATTATAATTCATATTTTTTTCCCCCTCAGGTTATGACAGTTATGGATATGGACAAGGTTCTGGATCAAATTATGGCTACGGTGGCAAATCATGGGACTCGCAGAAAGGCAATGCCAATCAAACGTCTGAGTCCATTGTTGCTAAAATTAACCAGCGGTTAGATCTGCTTTCTCGCAACGAAGGTGAAGAACAGGAAAGGTATCTATCAGAGCTTCAAAACCAGATCAACTGCTGTGTGCCAAGCGGGAGACTAATCTAGTTGGAGCTCTGTGATCTATTTTACTTTGGGTATTTTGAGTTTCCTAGATTAGACTCCTAATTAGTATTAAACATTGTACATTCAGTGAGTCGGTATGTTTTGTCTTTTGGCTTCCTGTTGCGGACTAATAGAATCATAGAATGGTTACAGCACAGAAGGAGGCCATTTGGCCCGTTGAGCCCGTGCCGGTTCTCTGCAACAGCAGTTCAGCTAGCCCCACTCCCCCGCCCTTTTCCCGTAGTCCTGCAATTTGTTTTCCTTCAGGTACTTATCCAATTCCCTTTTGAAAGCCACGATTGAATCTGCCTCCACCACCCTTTCAGGCAGTGCATTCCAGATCCTAACCACTCGCTGAGTAAAAAAAAGTTTTTCCTCATGTCGCCTTTGGTTCTTCTGCCAATCACCTTAAATCTGTGTCCTCTGGTTCTCAACCCTTCCACCAATGGGAACGGTTTCTCTCTTATCTACTCCGTCTAGACTCCTCATGATTTTGAACACCTCTATCAAATCTCCTCTCAACCGTCTCCGCTCTAAGGAGAACAACCCCAGCTTCTCCAGTCTATCCACATAACTGAAGTCCCTGGAACCATTCTTGTAAATCTTTTCTGCACCCTCTCTAAGGCCTTCACATCCTTCCTAAAGTGCGGTGCCCAGAATTGGACACAATACTCCAGTTGAGGCCGAACCAGTGTTTTATAAAGGTTCATCATAATGTCCTTATTATTTACTTATTTCAGTACTTTTCACTGTATGGAGGCTGGTGGTGGAGATAGAATGTCCTTGTTTCTGTCTTGGCCTAACTCTATGAAGGTGGTAGCTTTGATTGGGAGGTCAGTACTGTAATTTGTGTTTTTAAATTGGTTATGGAGAAGTGTTTTCTAAATCGTTCTAGGATAAGGTTGCTGTGGCACTATCATCAGTGTTCGAGCGGGTTAAACGAGCCTTGTGTTGAACTGATACCTAAATAATTTTAGGTTTATCACAAAGTAATACTGCAGTTCCATTTTTGGGGAAAAGGCAGAATAACAATAGGGTTCTAATACTAAATTGCACTTTTGTGAATATTAGGTGATGGTTTACTAGTAGGTCCCCAGTGGCTTTGTTGATGAGTGCACCGTGTGGAATGAGCTGAGCCATACTGACTAGGAGAGTGTCCCTGATCTGAATTGCTGTTCAGTTGGAATAGCGACTAGCAACTCCTCCCGATGGTTCATCATTGACTTCCTGGTCTTTGGAAGGCGTATCATAGCTTGATATGCATTCCTGTTAAGTCAGTGGATTCCAGCTAGAAGTAACAATATAGATATATCTTTAAATGTCAGTGAGGACAAAATCCAGCTTGGCATGATGGCCTTTTGATTGAAGAGTTTGCTGAAGCTTTCCAGCAGGTTGATGTAATTCCCATGGGTGAAGTACTGGAGGTTACCAGTGCCTGTGGAACTCTGCTTTCATAAGTGTCGAGGCACGGAGGGGAAGATGCTGCATCAAGCAGGTTGGCTTCCCTCCAGTTAACACGTGCTGCAACTGCTTTGTCTTTATGCATGATACTTGCAGAGCTTTCTGTATTGGAGAACAACTGTCTGGAAATGTATGGAGGTAAGAACACACATCTCATATCGGGCTTCAGTTAGTTGGTAGGTTTTGCCAGCGAACATTGGGAATGGCATATGGCAGATTGGTAAGTATGAACGTGTCAATAGATACTTCATGACCACGTAAAGTGCATATTTTAGACAGATAACTGGAAATGTTGTACTGCAGGGATTCTCTGTTTTAGTAATTGACTATACCGCACATATGCAGATGATTTAGTGCTTAAAACCGCTGTGCACTGATTAGTTTGTCAGAGGCTGAATTAGAGACTGTGTAGTGTATCTAGTACAAAGCATGTTCTCGGGTTTGTTGTTGGCAAGCATTCAGGCTGGAAAATTATCCCTATATTTGCTGCTGCAAACATGTAACACTGCAAGCATTTCAGATGGCATTTGCTAGCAAATAAGCATATGGGAATTTTTTAATGAATATACAATGCTGTCCTCTAATTCACACTGGCAGGTTTACTGATTGGGTGGGATTGGTTTCCTTAACTCTCCCAGGATAAAACACTTGGATCATTTTGGTGTATTGTTTACATAGGGTACTTTGTGTTCATGTTGGAATCTGATCTTTGAGAGGTTTGACGATTTGAGTAATTCAATTTGAGAGTTGAATTGCTATCAATCAGCAATTCTTCCAGAAGAAGTTCTGAATTCATTGTTCTGTAATAATGAGTACATTTAAAAAAGAACTACCAGTACTGAATTTCTTATTGAAATACCTTGCTTGGCTGTAGGTTAGCGTGTGGCGTTGAGAGCAACGCAAGTTTGAAAGGCGTTGCATAACACAGAACAATGTCTATCCCTGCTCATGCGTGCCTGCTACCGTGTAAGTGGGTTTCGTTAACCGTAGTTGTATAATAGCACTCTCGGCTTGGCAAGAAACCTAGCACTATGGACTAACGTGAAAAAATCTGCCATCTGTTTCCCATCCACGTATTGACCATGAGTAGTTTTCACATTGCTCAGGCACTGTGAATAGTCTACAAGTTTAGAGTGCATTTGTGTATAGGTTACAAACTATTAACAGATGCTAACTTTGGGAAAAGTCTAGGTTTTAGAACCCATAATGAGGCTCTTAAATTGGTAACAGCTTAGTTATTATTACTGGTAAATTATTCATTACCAGAGTCTGTTGCTGATTTACAAAACGAATGTAGCAAATGTTAGTTGCTAAAAAAACAAACAGCTAGCTTGGTTGAAACTCTGCTGTTTAAGTTTCAGTCTGTTCTGACTGTTCAGCAGACTGGTTCTTGGTACTTTCCAGCTACTGACCAGATTCCTTGCTTGCTGTGCGACTCTTGCAGGTTTACACCTTTCGAGTCCTACGACTCCAGGTCTTCACTGGATGACCGTGATCTGTTCAGATCCGGCTTCGATTACAGTGAATCTGGACCTAATCGTAATGATTCCTACGGAGGTCGCTTTGACCGCTTCGACAGCTCCGCCAGGAACCGCAGGGATCAGTTCCGCAACAGAGCACGTGACGGCTCCGGCAGGCTGCGGGGTCAGAACTGGTCTAGAGACAGGCCTCCAATTAACAGACCTTTCCGGAACGACCCCTACTCATCATCTTCAAGTTCCGAGCGACTGTCTGCACGCTGGAATGAGCTGTCGATGGGAATGGGAGGCAGGGGCTATGCTCCAGCCTCCAGGAACCTCCCTTCGCTCTTCTCCCAGGCCTTAACCTCCGGTTATGGGATGTCCGGCATGCAGGATATGGGAAAACAGTTTGGAGGTGGCAGACAGCGAAGGAGAGAGCGGAATCGGAACAGAAGTGTAAGTAGAAAACTTTTCCCACTTTATAAGGTCGTAAGACTTAAGTTTTCAGCTGTGTGAACTTCAGTAACCAGCTCAACGAACCCATATTCCGAGAGTCTTGTGCAGTCACTAATATCTCCCTTTCTAGTCCTTAAACATTTAGAAAGGAAGTCAAGTGTAAAGATAAGATGAAAGATAGTACATGAATGGTCAAATATATGGAATGGATCAGAACGTGCAAAAAGAGCCGCTGTGCATTGCTGGAGTGCTGTAGGTGTAATATGCAGGTTAAAATGTACCTGTGCCTTTCGTTCAATAAGTGCTTGAAGGGTATGGATACAGAATGCAAAACCAGTTGAAGTGTCAACATGGAGCAGCATCTTCACAAACCAGTCTTTATATATAGGGCAAATAGCAGTACGTACTTAGCATACTAGTAGTTGGTACTCTGAGATTTGCTATTTTTGCATTGCATCTGTTTCACTGGAAACATATCAATGCGCGCACTTGGAATTTGGGAGGTTTAATGTTCACACTTACTGTAGCTGTGTTAATGGTTCCTATAGGCTTTGTATGCTTCAGTGAATTTTCATTTAAGTGTAATGGTGTGCACTTGTTCAGCAGTTCTCTCAAACCACCGGGCAGCAGAGTTACTATCTGGCTTTGAAGGCAAAAGCTTTAGTTTGATTAAATGTGCATAAAACATTAGAATTGAAACAGTGGTCTGTACCTAAGTGGCAGAATGAGATTAGTTCATGGATTGGACACCTGCTGGAATTGGATGTGAATCCAGGCAAAAGTGTGATTCCTGAAAAATGATTTGAGCAATTTGTGAAGCGCCACCACGCATCAGAACCCGAGGAACGTGATCTGTTGGTTAACAATATCCCAGGCGAAGTTAAGCTGTTGACCAATACTGTGGTATCTTTGTGACAGAGGAGAGGTAGAGGCGGTTATATAGGAGGTGGAATGATGAAGAGGAAGCAGTCAACTGCAAGCAATGATGAACCGGACTACAAAATGCCAAGAACTGACCAGTCGGATATATCAGACAGTGAAGCAGGTAACCATTTTAAAATTTGATATTGCACCTTCCTTCTTGACTCATCTGTCGTTCTTGATGCGTGAGCCTAGACAACAAGTTTAGGTAATGTGTTCAATCGTGGGGGCATCCTTGCGAATCCTGATCCTGTCCTTATCCAACATTCACAATGCACGCTCCAGTAGGAGTTACCAGATAGTGAATAGGAACAATGGTCCATGTCTCCCCCTCCAGCATCGGGGACTGTATTCCAACTGGTACCTTAATTGAGATCAGCTAGTTTAGCATAGGTCGGGGATGGAACCTGCGATCTTCCAGGATTGTATGGATCAGTGTATTTACCCACTAAACCTGATAAATGCCTTTTTTTTAAAATTATGTATGTAGCAAACTGTTATGCTGAAGCCAATGTCCCTGACCAACTTTCCATAGTGGTTGGATATGCTTTTGAGGTTGGTGATTCATGTATGTTTTTCACTAGTGAAGCACTGAGCAAAATTTACATGGTGGTGTGTGCCTTTTCTTCCTTGTCTGAGAGGCGAGACAGATTTCCAAACCCCCCATAACACTTGTTTTGAGAGGGTTGCTCAGAGTGGCCTGTGAGCATCCTCTAATGTCTTAGAAACATCGAAGATAGGAGCAGGAGTCGGCCATTCGGCCCCTCGAGCCTGCTCCGCCATTCAATGCGATCATGGCTGATCATCCAAACTCAGTACCCTGTCCCTGCTTTCTCCCCATACCCCTTGATCCCTTTAACCTTAAGAAATATATCCAACTCCTTCTTGAATATATTTAATGAATTGGCCTCAACTGCCTTCTGTGGTAGAGAATTCCACAGGTTCACCACTCTCTGGGTGAAGAAATTCCTCCTCATTTCTGTCCTAAATGGCTTACCCCTTATCCTTAGACTGTGACCCCTGTTTCTGGACTCCCCGACCATCGGGAACATCCTTCCTGCATCTAGTCTGTCCAGTCCTGTCAGTATTTTATAAGTTTCAATGAGATCCCCTCTCATTCTTCTAAACTCCAGTGAGTATAAGCCCAGTCGACACAATCTCTCCTCCTACGTCATTCCTGCCATCCCAGGTATCAGCCTGGTGAATCTTCGCTGAACTCCTTCCATGGCAAGAACATCCTTCCTCAGATAAGGCGACCAAAACTGCACACAATACTCAAGATGTGGTCTCACCAAGGCCCTGTACAACTAACTGCAGCAAGACATCCTTGTTCCTGTATTCAAACCCTCTCGCTACGAAGGCCAACATACCATTTGCCTTCTTAACCGCCTGCTGCACCTGCATGCTTACCTTCAGCAACTGGTGCACAACGACCCAGGTCTCGTTGCACTTCCCCTTCTCCCAATCTATTGCCATTCAGACGATAATCTGCCTTCCTGTTTTTGACACCAAATGGATAGCCTCGCATTTATCCACATTATATTGCATCTGCCATGCTTATGCTCAATCACCCAACCTGTCCAAATCATACTGGAATTTCTCCTCACCGCACACACGCCCACCCAGCTTTGTGTCGTCTGCAAATTTGGAGATATTACATCTAGTTCCCTTGTCTAGATCATTAATATATATTGTGAATAGCTGGGGTCCTAGCACCGATCCCTCTGATACCCCACTAGTCACTGCCTGCCCCTCGGAAAAAGAGCCGTTTATTCCGACTCTTTGGTTTCTGTCTGCCAACCAGTTCTCTATCCAAGTCAATACCTTGCCCCCAATTCCATGTGCCTTAACTTTACACGCTAATCTCTTATGCGGGATCTTATCGAAAGCCTTCTGAAAGTCCAAGTCTTATGTATGCATTCTATGTATGTGTGGATTTGAAGTATGCAATAGCACTGATTTTTTTTCTCTCGTTTCATGAAAAGTTTGCAAACCCATTGGTTTAGGCGATGTAGGCAACATGTTAATCCGTATACTAATGACCTTTCTGTCCATTTTTAGAAGAGAAGGAGCCGGGTGATGTAGATGATATTGAAGATGCTGCAGGTGGTGATGCCTGTGCTGTGAGTATTTGTGGAAATTTTAAAAGTTACATCGTGGTAAAATTTAAAACGTGGTTTCAGAATACGTGAAGAAGAAAGTCTCTCCATAGTCTGGCCTATTAGGTTGGTTTTCTAGAGACAGTCAGATTTGGAGCCACCTCTGGCCAGTTTGAAATCCATTGCTGTGTGCCGTAGATCCCCTACATGCTCCCTGATTGAGCGTGGTCAAAGCTTCGATGCTGAGGATGTTGGCCTGAGCAAGAACACTGACGTTGGTGCGCCTATCCTGCCAATGGATTTGCAGGATCTTGCGGAGGCAGTGTTGGTGGTACCTCTCCAGTGCTTTGAGGTGCCTGCTGTACATGGTCCATGTCTCTGAGGCATACAGCAGGGTGGGTATCACTACTGCTCTGTAGACCATGAGCTTAGTGCCGGGTTTGAGGTCCTGGTCTTCAAACACTCTCCAATCAGCTCCAATGGACGGGTCACATTGTCCGCATGCCCGATACGAGACTCCCAAAACAAGCGCTCCATTCGGAGCTCCGGCACGGCAAGAGAGCCCCAGGTGGGCAGAGGAAACGCTTCAAGGACACCCTCAAAGTCTCCTTGAAAAAGTGTGACATCCCCACCGACACCTGGGAATCCCTGGCCCAAGACCGCACAAAGTGGAGGAGAAGCATCCGGGAAGGCGCCGAACACCTCGAGTCTCTTCGCCGGGAGCAAGCGGAAGCCAAGCGCAGGCAGCACAAGGAGCGCACGTCAACCCAAGCACCCCACCCACTCGCCCCTTCAACCACCGTCTGCCCCACCTGTGACAGAGACTGTAGGTCCCGCATTGGACTCATCAGTCACCTGAGAACTCATTTTTAATGTGGAAGCAAGTCATCCTCGGTTCCGAGGGACTGCCTAAGAAGAAGACGTGCTCCCCATAATTGATGTTGCTTGAGTCCATTGCACCAAGGAAGGGCTGACCTGGGTCTCCTTGTTGGCAACTAAATTGACATCTTTAAAATAATGTTTTGCTGAGTTAATTCTCTTTTACGAAAGGGAGTGGAATACCTTGAACACTTCCTTCCACTTGTAATCTGCTCACAGATTTTCAGCTTTTTCGGCAGACAGTTTGAGATGATAAAACACAATTGTGAGCACTATTGATGGAGGTGCTCTCTTTCTTCCTCTTCATCCCTCACCCAGTCTGATTAATTTGTTTTAGGCTCTAGAGAGGCATCTGGTTCTGAGCAAATGCTGAAAGTACTTTTATATTATCCTGAAGGTCCTGGCTCATGCTGTGGTGCAGGTTTAGCAAGTGCTATAGGAAAGAAAACCTTGCTTCACGTCTGAGCCAATATATATTTGTAAAAACTGATGGGGTTGTTGGTCAGTGTATCATTGAAACTATTTTTTATATTTAGACTATCGAGGATAAAGATTCAATTGACAGCCCTGAAAAGGAGAAAAAAGAGACTGATGCAGATGGTAAAGATACTGAGTGCAAGAATTGTAAGCAGGCTGGTCTGGTGTTAATTTTGTGTGTGTAGATCTTGATACATAATACCTGTGTCATCTCTTGTTCTTGTTAGCTGGTGATGTGCAAGATGATACGAATGACGCTAAAAGGAAGCTGTACAAGAAGAAGGAGAGACCGAGGAAAAGACAAATGAATCGTGTTACAGAAAGGTAAAGCAGAGTTGCTTATAACAGGTCTGTTTATAGTTGCATTTATCCTAAATTAAAGGGAACAATTTTCACGTGGGTTGCGTAACTAAAGCTGGTTTGCTGGACAGCAGGAACCAGTATTTGTCATTGACTGGATTGTGGGGGGAGAGTTTAGATGCTCCAGTCGTGTGAGTAACCGGCCTGCTTCTTCTACTGCGTGATGATTTATGATCAAGTATAGCTACATAGATAATGGCAGACTGCTAGTGTCATGACCAAGTGGTCACACTTCCTGCACAGTTGAGTACTGGAGGCTAATCAATCATGTAAGGCATCAGAGCCGTGTCCGGTTCTGTCGCTGTGTGGTGTTCATGCCGGGGTGGTTGGAGAGAGAATGAAAAGCTTTTGTTGCAGCCTAACTGAGATGAACTAAGTAAGCACAGATCAGGGTTGCGATTACAATCTTTCTGAACTTTATTTCTTATTCATTGGCCCTTTAGGGTGAACCTCCAGCAGGATTTAAAAAAAATACCAGGATTTGAATTCAACTTGAAACCATGCCAATTACGATAAACAATCGGGTATACTGCCCAGCTTTGTCTAGTAGTGAGATTACTTTGCATTGGTCAGTTTCAGAGGGAATCAAAGGATATGGGGAACGGGCGAGAAAGTGGAGTTGAGGTAGAAGGTCAGCCATGATATTGAATGGTGGGGCAGGCTCGAAGGGCCGAATGGCCTACTCTTGTTCCTAACTCTTGCGTTCAGTACTGCAATTGAATATAGTGACACCCTTGTTGATGCAAACTATTTTTTGCACAACTAACAAAGTTTTGTTATTACAGGATAATGTATGTCTGCTCAGTTTGCAAGTTTCGCACCTTTGATGATGATGAAATTTTCACCCACTTGGAAAGTAAATTCCATAAGGAGAACTTCAAATTCATTGGGACCAAGCTTCCCAAACAAACAGCTGAGTTTTTGCATGTATGTCAGCTTTGTATTTAAATACACTTTTCTTAAAGCTTGGTATTCTGTTCGTACTTGGTGCAAGTTAAATACACATTGTGTGTTTCCCTGGCCCTGTATCCCAGCTCATGCTGGGGAATGGTTATATGAAGTGATGGTATGAACCTGGACAGTGAGTGTTGGGTTTTTCAGTTGTTGCAGTGACACCTGGCACTGAACTAACTTGGCAGCTACAAACATTAGCAGAGGCTGCTGGGTAGTGATCAGAAGTATAATCCCTGAAGCCCCTCAAAGTTGAGGGATGTTCTGATGCTGCTGCTGATCCAGCTTACCAGAGACCCATGAATCTTGCTGGCAGGTGCTGCACCAAGTACTCTCTCTATGTTCTGTACCTCTGTGAATGGATCTGCTGCTGATCCTTCGCCTGGCAGTGAACAGTATTGTGGACTGTTGGCTTTTTGATTCTAGCCATTTCAGTTGGGCATCCAATCTCATTGAAACTTATAAAATTCTAACAGGACTAGACAGACTTATTGAAACTTATAAAATTCTAACAGGACTAGACAGACTAGATGCAGGAAGGATGTTCCCGATGGCGGGGGAGTCCAGAACCAGGGGTCACAGTCTAAGGATAAGGGGTAAGCCATTTAGGACAGAGATGAGGAGGAATTTCTTCACCCAGAGAGCGGTGAACTTGTGGAATTCTCTACCACAGAAGGCAGTTGAGGCCAATTCATTAAATATATTCAAGAAGGAGTTAGTTATATTTCTTAGGGCTAAAGGGATATGGGGAGAAGGCAGGGACAGGGTACTGAATTTGGATGATCAGCCATGATCTCATTAAATGGCGGAGCAGGCTCGAGGGGCCGAATGGCCTACTCCTGCTCCTATCTTCTATGTTTCTAATCTGAAGGACAAACTTGTAATTCTTGCTAGAGTCCTTCCTTTTGTCCTCTGGAAGTTTTCAATTATCGATGCTGGGATTTTATGTTTCTGTACTCGCCAGCCTACAATTTAAAAATGAATGGCGAGAAAATCGTAGCCTGATGAGTGCACAAGTGGAAAACTCCAGCCAGAATGCTTAACTTCAGAAGTTACTTTCTAGTAGCGGGACTATATTGGGTTTGTTTTAAGATTTTTGTAGTCACGGATAACTGATCTTTCCTTCCAGGAGTATGTTTTGAACAAGAATACGAAGACACTGAAATTCCGTGACTCAATGGAAGATAAAAATGCAATTAAAAAGAGGATCCAGGAACAAAACCTCTTGTATGGTGAGCATTGCAAAGAGCGGAGCAAGAATGTAATCCTAGAATCTCAAACCTTGCTGCAAAGGTGACCATTTAGCCCAATGTGTCTGTATTGAACTCTTCCTGTTTCATTTCGTTCATTGTATCTAATTCTAAAATGTTGGGGTTTACTGAGCTTCAGTAACCACTTGAAGTGAAACATTCCATATCCTAATCACATCTTATGGGGAAAATTTGCTTCTGATCTCCCATTTTATGCTTTGTGCTAATCCTGAGTTTGTCCCCTCGATACTGGTGCAGCAACTAGTGAAAATCTCTTGTGATTTACCCTCAAACCTTTTTCATAATTTTGATTATTTCTTTGATGTCATGTATCATTATAATATCCTAACTATATCGTCCAGAAAGAAAAGAAAAGGGGTTTGCATTTATATCACTCCTTCCACAGCCTCAGGATGTCCCAAAGACCTTTACAGCCAATTAAGTACTTTTTTAAAAAGTTGTAATGTAGGGAAAGGTGAAGGCCAATTTGTGAACAGCAGGGTTGGTTGAGGGATAAATGTTGGCCAGGACACACTTTTTTCTTTGAATAGTGAATCTTTTATGCTTACCTGAGAGGGTAGCTGGTGCCTCAGTTTAGCATTTCATCCAAAATGCAGCACTTGCTCAGTACTGCAAACTGCATACAATGCTCCTAACTGTGACCCAACCAGTATTTTACACAGATTGTTCATACACTCAGTAATATCCTTGAATTCAAGTAAAGTACAATCTGCTTACAGATTACTCCTGATCAGCCTGTTCATTTCTAGATGCTCACTAATATCCTCCAATTATGGTCACCAGCAGTTTTTTTTAGCGTGAGACTAACTAGTCTATAGTTACGGTACTTGGTTTTCTCTTAAATTTGTGTTCAAAAAATAAGAAACATTTACCAGTCCTTTAGTGCTTATCTTGCTTCTAAAGAGTTAGGTGTCAGCCGTGGCTCAGTGGGTAGCACCCTCGCCTCTGAGTCAGCAGGTCGTGGGTTCAAGTCCCACTCCAGAGACTTGAGCACACAAATCTACGTTGACTTTCCAGTGCTGCACTGTCGGAGGCGCTGTCTTTTGGATGAGATGTTAAACCGAGGCCCCATCTGCACGCTCAGGCGGACGTAAAAGATCCCACGGCACTATTTCAAAGAAGAGTAGGGGAGTTCTCCCCAGTGTCCTGGGGCCAATATTTATCCCTCAACCAACATCACTAAAACAGATTATCTGGCCATTATCACATTGCTGTTTGTGGGAGCTTGCTGAGTGCAAATTGGCTGCTGCTTTTCCTACATTACAACAGTGACTACACTCCAAAAAGTAAAAGTACTTCATTGGCTGTAAAGCGTTTTGGGACGTCCGGTGCTCGTGAAAGGCGCTATATAAATGCAAGTCTTCCTCTCCTCCCCTATAAAATTTCAGTCAATAGGTTAGCTGGCCTGGGTGGTCTGCACTGAACGTTGTGAAATGGTTTGTGTACTTGTTCCTTTTCTAATATTATATATCCATATTGTCACACTCTTCCAATTCCCCTGCAGTCTTCACATTCCTTTGTAAACAGAGGTGAAATAGTTGAGCGAATCTGCTGTTTACTACAATGTCATTTTCGTGTGTGTGTGTATATCTATATATATAAAACGGTCCGTCTGTCTTTCCGTCTGTCTGTCCAGCTATACAATCAAAAGTTACTGAGCGTACCTACACATATGTTATATCAAAAGAAAGCTTATCATTAGGGGACTCTAATAGGCGTATTTACTTTTTGGTCAGACAAAAATTGTTCCGACAGTATACAAAAAAGGTTCAAAAAACGGCAACATTCTGCTCATTAGCGTTGAGTGACGTGATGGTTGACCAATCGTACAGGGGATTAACCTGATGGTTGACCAATCGGTGCGTCACGGGGGGGCGTTTCATTGCGTGTGTGGGCGGGCCTAATCCTTCTGAGCTGAGGTGAGTGGCCGCCATCTTGATTCCTAACTATTCATTTATTTTTCCCACTTTCTGCGTGTTTATTTTCAAATCTAGATTTCCAGCAAAAAAAAGTTGCTTTTAAAACACAATTAAATTGTTTTTTAAAAAAGTTAATTAATTTGTAAATATTTTCTTTAACCTCATAAATTTTCCTACCTTTCACCCTTTTTTTTCCTCTTGACTCGCTACCTCCGCCGGGCGCCGCAACCTTCTGGGGTTACCCCGCCTGCAGGCCTCGAAGCCTCTGCCTCTCCTCCCCAGCCACGCCCGAGCTAGGCACCTCCCGTCCCGCTCAACAAGCGGCCCGCGATCGCCGCCATCTTTGTAAAGGCTGGCGGGCCTGGGCCGAGCGTCGCCACCGACGCCATCTTTGTAAAGGCTGGCGGGGCGGTACGGAGCTCCGCGGAGCCATCACCAGCGCTGGGCTCGGGTGCTTTGTGGCCTGCGGCCGAACGGCAGCTGCGGAGCTCAGGCTGCCCGGGGCGCTGGGCTCAGCTGGGCCATGTCAATGCGGGTGCCCAAGGCCCCGGGGCCTAGCCTTCTCCAACCGCCGCCGGCAGCGCAACTCTCAACACTGGCAGAGGGGAGAGGGTCTGCTAGCTCCCCCCTCCCTTTCCCCCTCCTTCCCCCCCTTTCCTCCCCCACCCCCTTTCCTTCCCACCCCCCTTCCCCCCCTCCCACACACCCCCTTTCCCCCCTCCCACACACCCCTTTCCCCCCTTCCCCATTCCCTCTCCCCCCCCGCCCCTTCCCCCTCCCCCCCCACCCCTTTCCCTCCTTCCCTCTGTCTCTCTCTCATTCCCTCTCTCTCTCCTTCGCTCTCTGTCTCTCTCTCCTTCCCTCTCTCTCTCTCTCCCCTTCCCCCCCATTCTCTCTCCTTCCTCCCCCCTCTCTCTGTCTGGCACAGGGTTCTTGAGTTCCCTCTGCACCGCCGGGCACTCCAGCTAGTATACATATATTAGCCTCTATGTTGCTAGCTCTCTAAATGTTTTGGCACATTTTGCCAGGGTGCCTACCTTTATGGGTTTGAGAACTTGCCTCAAAGCAAGATTTTACATTTTCAGGTGTCTTCCACCAACCAGTGACTTCTTTGTGTTGCAGGTATTAGTATTGACCATTTCATGAAGAAGGTAGAAGCTGTTCACTGTATAGCCTGTGAAATGTTCATTCCAATGGAGAAAAATGCTATCCTGCGGCACATGAAGACACCAGACCACAACAGGAACCGAAAAGTAAATCTGTCTTTTCTCTCTCTCCACTCCATATGAGCAGCTTTTTTTTTCACTTTCTTATCTCCACCACCCACCTCCCAAAAATACTGTATACTGCAATCTTATTGGCTGGGAGGAATGCATAGTCTGTTCTGCAGATGTAACAATGCCTCAGAGACATGATACTGTCTTGGATGAAGATTGGGGCACAGTACATTTTTAGCAGTGATATTTCTAAAATAGAGCTGATATTTGGACTAGCTTGCTTGGAATTAAACTGCTAATTTCTATACCTTTTAACATAATTCTCAAGGTGCTCTACAGAGGTTAAAAGGAGAGAATGCCAAGGGTTTGTGGGAAGGAGAGATGACTGCCTGTCTCCACCCCTGCCTCCGTTAATCTGCTGCTGAAACCCTCTTCCATGCCTTTGTTATTTCTAGACTCAGCTCTCCCGGCTGGCCTGCCACCTTGCACCCTCTGTAAACTTGAGCTCATTCAAAACTCTGCTGCCCGTATCCTGACTTGTACCAAGTCCCATTTTCATAACCCCTGTGCTCACTGATCTACATTGGCTACCGGTCTGGCAATGCTTCGGTTTTTTTAAATTCTCACCAGTGTTTCCATGGCCCCTCCCCTGGCAATCTGTAACGTCCTCCAGCCCTACAACCCTCAGATCTCTGCGGTCCTCCAATTCTGGCATCTTGCGCATCCCTGATTTTATTCGCTCCACCATTGGTGGACGTGCCTTCAGCTGCCTAGGCTGCCCCTAAGCTCTGGAATTCCCTCACTAAACCTTTCTGCCTCGCTCTCCTCCTTTAAGACGCTCCTTAAAACTTACCTCTCCCCTTCTAATATTTTCTTATGTGGCTTGGTGTCTGATAACACTCCTGGGAAGCGCGTGGGACATTTTACTATGTTAAAGACATTATATAAATGCAAGTTGTTGTTGTTGTTAACTGAAAGCTTTGTTGAAGGAATTCTTTTTTAAAGATGACTTTTAAATGTTTAGGAGTGAGGAGTAGTGGGTTCATGAGAGAGAGTAGGGATGCAGGCTGACGGCTCTGCCACCAAATGTGGAGGAGGAAACAACAAGTTGTATTTATATCACGCCTTTAACATAGTAAAATGTCTCGGCGCTTCACAGGAGCGTTATCGGACAGAATTTAACACGGATCCATATAAGGAGATATTAGGACAGATGACCAAAAGCTTGATCAAAGAGGTAGGTTTTAAGGAGTATCTTAAAGGAGCAGAGAGAAGTGGAGAAGTTTAGGGAAGACACAGCTGCCAATTGAGGAGCGAAGGAAATCCGGAATGCACAAGAGGCCAGAATTGGAGGAATGCAGAGATCTCGGATGGTTGTAGGGCTGGAGGAGGTTAGAGAGATTGGGAGGGGCGAGGGCCATAGAGGGATTTGAACACGAGGATGAGAATTTTAAATTTGAGGCACCGCTGGACCGGGAGCCAATGTAGGTCAGCGAGCACGGGCGTGATGGGTGAGCGGAACTTCAAGGTCAGAGTCAGGAAACACGCCCGGTAAAGCTGTTAGTCTAACATTTGGTGGATGGCTTTAATCTGTACTGCTGTAATAGGGTGCTTGAGTTCCTGTGGGGAGACATTCAGAAAGGGTCACCTGAGACCAAATATGAGCACTAGAAACTTCCTGGTAGTTGTGTAGCTGGTTTATTGTAAAATAACGGTTTGCTTTTGTTTTCAGATGATGCTTGAGCAGTCGCAGAAGACTGGCCTTCAAGTAGCTAAGTGTATACTCAATAATCGAAATATTGTGAGCATGTTGGAACAATATCTCAAGGTAATCTTCAAGTGTATGCTATTGCATCTGGCCAAATAATTGAAGGGATTGCAGTTAGCTTGTTAATGGTATTAAAAGGCTGTGTATTTCTAATTGCAAACCCAAATTTGTTCTGTTAAGGAGACATGTTCTTCTAGTAGATAAGTGTCAATGGCAAAAGTTCAGCTAAATCTAGCATGTTCTTCCTTAAATCAGTTCTTGAGCACAGTACACAATCTGTTTCGAGTTAATGTTTTAACATTTCAACCTCTTAGTAATTGTGTGATCGTGCTTATCAGACTTCCACCTAGGAAGGGGTGGTAATTTTGGAATAGATCTTCATTATTAGTTGACGTTGCTTAGTAGCATGGCAAAGTGACTAAGCATATATTAAATATAAAATTGGTGGCTCAGTTTATCCAGTATCTGAGGTTTAAAGTCCAGAAGGGTCCCAGGGTTGATCGGTAGTATGAATTAACTGATCATTGTTGAGGTGCCCGTTGTGGTGCTTCTACTTGCCTCAGTACTCCAAACATTACGGGCTTCTGGAGAAGAGGTAGGATTCGGCATTGTTCCCAATCCTGTTAACTATGCAGTGAGACCTGGAAGTACCTCTGTGCACGTTGTGTAAGGACGTTGTGATGTCCCCTGCAGTCTCACAGAATCATACAGCACACAAGGAGGCCATTCGGCCCATCGTGCCCATGCTGGCTCTTTGAAAGAGCTATCCGATTAGTCCCACTCTGCTGTTCTTTCCCCAAGCCCTACACATTTTTCCTTTCAAGTTTTTATCCAATTCTGTTTTGAAAGTTATTATTGAATCTACTTTCACCAGTCTTCAGGCAGTGTATTCCAGATCACAACAACTCGCTGTGTTTAAAACAAAAAATGAATTCTCATCTCCCCTCTGGTTCTTTTGCCAATTAACTTAAATCTGTGTCCTCTGGTTACTGACCCTCCTGCCAATGGAAACAGCTGCTCTCTGTGCACTCCATCAAAACCCCTCAAAATTTTGAACACCTCTATTATATCTCCCGTAACCACCTCTGCTCTAAAGAGAACAATATAGATAGCCTAATGAAATTCTGTCATGGCTCGCAAGCGAATGGCCACTTGAGTGAGGTCCAGAACTGTGTTCCAGCAGAGAGTTGCAGACCTTCAGGGGAGAAAATTGGCGTGATGAAAATGTGTGTCTGTATAAAATGTAATTTCAACTGGGAAGCTTTATGATATATCTGATGCTGGAATCTTGGGTTTTTCAGAGCTCTAATTTCTTTATACTTCACAGGGTGAGAATCCATTTACTGAGGATGATGCTAAAGATGATGCTGAAGATGGTGTTGATGACTCTATGGAGGGCGATGCACTCAATGAGAGTATTACAGGTGAAAATGATGGAGAGAAGAAAGACAAAACTGCGGAAGGGGGGGAGGCAGAAGCAGAGACACAACCTGGGGCAGAAGAAGGTGAAGATGACAATGAGATTGCCAATGCAGATGAGACAGTTGTAGACCAGTCTGAGAAGGGAGCTGATGCCACTGATGAAGAAGCTGAAGCAGACTTGACAGCAGATCAGGATGGTGAAGAATCTCTTCCAGCAGAGAAAGATGCTGAGGTATCTCTCACAGCTGAAGATGAAGACAAGATCTTGGAAGTCGGTGATGGAGAAACTCCTGATGAAAGTGCTCCAGGTGGTGGTGGTGGTGATGATGATGATGCAGAAGAGTTAGAGTAATTTGCAATACAGATGTATTAGTCTTTGTCTCCTTCTGTCTCTTCAGCATAAAATTCTCCACAAGTACCGTGTGTCTGAATTAAAGCCAATGTTATTTTAGTAGCCGCAGGATTCCTGTATGATCCTAGAACATTTTGCGTTTGGGACATTTCCATGCCATGACTGTCCCAAATCTGGCGTGGCTCTCTGCTTCCTAGCTTTGTCTAACTAGTTTTATGTGAAATGCTGTTTTCTGTGAAAGTGGTTTGTGAGTGCATTTGCCCTGTTGACTTTTTTTTAAACCTTCCAGAGTGGGTGACATTGCCCTCTGTGCCAGATTCCGGATGTCCACAGAACATTCTGTGGGAAATAGTTTGACCTGGTTAATACTTTGTTTTAAAAAAAAAAGGACGTTTACAAGTGAGATTGTATAGACACTAGTGTTCATATACCATACACTGCATAAAATCTGTAGTTCCCTGTGTTTCATAGCATGGTGCGACTCTTCAGAACTGTCTGCTTGGGTCTCGATCTTTGGATTGAAGATGTTGAAGGGGTTTCACAAAAATAGTTGGCTTCAGGAAAAGAATTGTTGCATGCGAATGCTGTAGTGTTTCCAGATTGCCGTTGATGGCGAGCAGAAGTCAAGTTGTATTGTGTAATCAAACTTTATACATTTGCTTGTCCAAAAGTTTAAATGGAACACACCTTATTGCAGATGTGACAGAACCTTTGTTTTCAGTTGGTATTTTTGACTAAAAGTTGAGTACAATTTCAATTTTTTGTGAGCTTTGCTTTTGATTTTAGTGATGCCATCTGGGTACTGACTGAATGTCATGTCATTTCTTTGTTTTACTACTGGTAAGAGGAGTAATCGCTTAACTTCTGGAAATAATTGTATACAATAAAACTACATTAAACCCTTTTTATAAATGTTACTGTTTTGATGGAATCATGTTATTGTTTTCCTCCTTTTTAATAGAAATGTGGTTTTCTTCAGTCAGATGCTTAAAGGTAGAGATTAAAAGATTTGAGACTAGGTGAAAATTGAGAGTAGCTATGCTGTCTTTTTAGAGTTGCTTGCTTTTGCTTAGTCCCATCCCTTCCTAGTCGCATCGCTTCCTACTTGATGGATTTATCACCTTTTCCAGGCGTGTTAACCACACCAAAGGTAACAGATGAACGAAGCCATTCAGCTCACCTTTCCATAGAAACCTTTGTTTTTCCCCTCGCCACAGTAACCAACCAGCGAATTACATAGAATTTACAGCACTGAAACAGGCCATTCAGCCCGGCAGGTCTATGCTGATGTTTATGCTCCACCCGAGCCTCCTCCCACCCTACTTCATCTCGCCCGATCAATAAATCTCACCTTTTTGCATGTCATTGTTGAAAGGAGCCATACACATTATTATTTAAGTGAGGGTACAACTGTGATGCATTGTGGTCACATTTCTAACAGTAAAAAAGTATATGGAGATAATTTTAACCTGAGTCGCCCAACAGGGAAACTGACGGGATCGGATTAGACGCCCGTTTCACACCACTGCATTTAAGTTAACAGAAAGTAAAATTGGCGGGGTGTAAAACACGTCTGATCCAATCCCCTCAGTTTCCCGCCAGGAGGGTCAGGTTCAAATTACACCCCCCCCCCCCCCCTCCACCTGTTCAATTCAACTGCCATCTCCTTATTTTCCATTATTAATTCCCCAGACTCACTTTCTATAGGACCAACTCTCACTTTGTTAACTCGTTTTAAAATACCTATAGAAACTCTATCTGTTTTTATATTTCTAGCTAGCTTTCTCTCGTACTCTAATTTTTCTCTCAATCTTTTAGTCATTCTTTGCTGTTTTTTATATTCTGTCCAATCTTCTGACTTGCCACCCATCTTTGCACAATTATATGCTTTTTCTTTAAGACTGATACTAGCTTTAACTTTTTTAGTTAACCACGGATGGTGGGTCCTCCCCTTGGAATTTTCCTTTCTCGTTAGAATGTATATATTCTGTGTATTCTGATATATCCCTTAAATGTCTGCCACTGCAACTCTATTGACCTATCCCTTAACCTAATTTGCCAGTTCACTTTAGCCAACTCTGCTTTCATGCCCTCATAATTGCCCTTATTTAAGTTTAAAATACTAGTCTTGGACCCACTCTTCTCTCCCTCAAACTGAATGTAAAATTCAATCATATTATGATTGCTGCTACCTAGGGGCGCCTTCACTATGAGGTCATTAATTAATCCTATCTCGTTGCACAATACCAGGTCTAGTATAGCCTGCTCTCTGGTTGTCTCCAGAATGTGCTGTTCTAAAAAACTATCCTGAAAACATTCCATGAACTCGTCATCTAGGCTACCTTTGCCCATCTGATTTTCCAGTCTATATGTAGATTAAAATCCCCCATGATTATTGCCGTACCTTTCTGACAATCTCCCATTATTTCTTCCTTTATACTGCATCCTACCGTGTGGTTACTGTTAGGGGGCCTGTACACCACTCCCACAAGTGACTTGTCTTTATCATTTCTTATCTCTACCCAAACCGCTTCTACATCCTGGTTTCCTGAACTTAAGTCATCCCCCTCTATTGTGTTAATACCATCATTAATTAACAGGGCCACCCCTCCACCTTTTCCTAGCTTCCTGTCCTTCCTAAATGTCATGTACCCTTCAATATTCAGGCCCCAATCTATGTCATCCCATGTTTCTGTAATGGCTATCAGATTGTACTTATTTATTTCTATTTGCGCTATCAGTTCATCTGTTTTGTTTTGAATGCTGCGTGCATTCAGATGCAGAGCCTTTAGTTTTGTCCTTTTATTATTTTTGTAACCTCTAGCCTTATCTGTTGATTTACTCTTAGATTTGTACTCTCTATCCCTTCCTGTCACAGTCTGTTTATCATTTCCCATATTAATACCTTTCTCTATTGCCTTGTCTCTACACTTTGATTTACCACATCTTTCCAAATTTGATCCCTTGCCCCCACTATTTAGTTTAAAACCCTCTCTACCACCCTAGTTATATGACTCACCAGAATACTGGTCCCAGCATGGTCCAGGTGGAGACCGTCCCAACGATACAGATCCCACTTTCCCCAGTACTGGTGCCAGTGCCCCAGGAATTGAAACCCATTTCTCCCACACCAGTCTTTGAGCCACGCATTCATCTCTCTAATTTATTTACCTTATGCCAATTTGCTCGTGGTTCAGGTAATAATGCAGACATTATTATCCATGAGGTTCTGCTTTTTAATTTACCCCCTAGCTACTCATACTCTCTCAGCAGAACCTCTTTCCTAGTTCTACCTATGTCGTTGGTACCTAAGTGGACCATGACCACTGGCTCCTCCCCCTCCCACTGCAAGTTCCTCTTCAGCCCAGAGCAGATGTCCTGAACCCTGGCACTGGGCAGGCAACACAGCCATCTGGACTCTCGTTCTTGGCCGCAGACAACTATCTATCCCCCTGACTATGCTATCCCCTATTAACACTACATTCCTATTCACTCTCTTTCTCTCCCCCCCCCCGCTTGCATGGCTTTCATCCATACAGGCCGCAAGAACCTCAAACCTGTTGTACAATTGCAAAGGCTGAGGCTCCTCCACCTCCTGGGTCCCCATACCTGTCTCACTTGCAGTCACATCCTCCTGTCCCTGACAACTGACCAAATCAGAAGACCCTATCCTAAGGGGTGTGACTGCCTCCTGGAATAAAGTGTCCAGGTAACTTTCCCCCTCCCTGATGCATCGCAGAGTTCGCATATCGGCCTCCAGCTCATCAACTCTGAGCCGAAGCTCCTTGAGCCGCAAACGTGTTCATCCTGGAGATCACTGGCGTCCAGAAGCTCCCACATCCTACAGATGCAACACATCACCTGCCCTGCCATCTTTATTGTCTTAATTTATTTTTATTAATAAACCCTACTACACCCAATAAGATTTATTACTGCTAGTAAACTTTACTAATACTAATGAAACCTTACAATTACTAATACATTTACTGGGCTTTAGAAGATAAGTGTGCAAAATACTCACCAACCACTTACCCTTTTCCCTGTGATGTCACCTTTTATTTTTCTCCGAATGTGGTTGGGGGGTTTCACAGCTGAACTCCCGCTGGTTCTCTGTCCCCTCTCATGCAGCTTTTTTAACTCCTCTCCTGGAGGCAAACTCGCTGGTTTATACTCTGTTCCAAGCTGCACTCCGTCCATTCTGAAGCCGACAGCAACAGGACAGGTTGTGTCAGGACTGTAATACGTGGGAGTTTGTGGACAATGAGACTGTCCCAGATTGCCACATCTGTATTAAATACTTGAGACATCTAGCTCAGAGTGTTTGAGCTGGAGTGCGAGTTAGAGACTCCGACACATAAGGAAGGGGTAGGAAATTTTGCATAGTTTTCTCCAGCATGCACGCACCTCAGAGGAAAGCACAGGTGCAGGAAGGGGAGAGTATAACTGTTCGTCAGCAGGATAAGAGGAACCTAGGGAAGATGGAGAAGAACGTCCCACAGACACTGGTCCTGTCCAACAGGTACAGTATACTTGCTACCTGTGAGGATAAGGATGTAGGCCGTGGGGTGGACAGCCAGAATACTAACTGGAAGGGGAGGGGGGGGGGGGGGGGGGAAGAGCAGAATGGAAAGGTTGTAGTTAAAGGAGATTTTATCATTAGGGCAATCGATAGCGGCCTCTGCAGTCGCGACCGAAAGTCCAGAAGGGTGTGTTGCCTACCTGGTGCAAAGGTAAAGGATATCTCTGAGCAACTGGAGAGGAACTTGAAAAGGGAGGGGGAAGATCCAGTTGTCATGATCCATGTTTGGACCAATGACGGAAGAAAAGGGAGGAGGTCGTGCTAAGGGAATATCAGGAATTCTGAACTAAATTTTTAAAAATAGGACCTCATGGCTGGTAATCTTGAGATTACTACCTGAGCCACATGCTAATTGGCATAGCGAGGTAAATGCGTGGCTGAAAGATTGGTGTGGGAAGAAGGGGTTCCATTTCATGGGCCACTGGCACCAGTACTGGGATAGGAAGGAGCTGTACTGCTGGGACAGGCTCCACCTGAACTGGAGTAGGACCAGTGTCCCAGTGGAAAGGATAAATAGGGCTTTCAATAGGACTTTAAACTAGTAAGACAGGGAGGGATCTGGTGAAAACAACAGAAGTCTGAAGATAAAATAAATAGATGAGAGTAAAGGTCAGATCAAGGTAAGGAACAAGGGTAACAAATGGTCAGGAAGTATAAAAGGACTTTAATAGTTGTTCATTTTACTTTATTTTTTTTAAGACAAACTGCCTGTACAGCAATGTACACAGCATCCAAAATAAAACAGGGCAACTGGAGGCAATAATTCGTACTGAGGAACCAGATGCAAGAATAACTGAAGCATAGCTACATAAAGAACAGGAATGGCAACTAAATATTGCAGGTTATAACATAATCAAAGGATAGGGAAGGAAGAATGGGGGTGGGGTTGCTGTCATAAGAGATAACAATGGCAGTAGAAAAAAGTGATATAACTAACAGAAGGTTAGAAACAGAATCCATATGGATCAAAATAAATAAGATCGATCACGCTAATAGGGGAAAGGAGGTGAAGGAAGAAATATATAAGTAAATATGTGAAATGAGTAAAGGACATTGAATAATAATCATGGGATATTTTAACTACCCCCAAATAAACTGGCAAGAAAAGGTAACAAAAGGAGTACAGGGAATGAAGTTATTACAATCCTTACCCTGTATGTAAAAAGCCCAACAAGAGAGGGAAGCACTACTGGATCTAGCAATGTGAAATGGATCAGAACAGATAAGAGAAGAAAGTATAGGGGAACATCTAGGCAATAGTGATCACAACACAAGGTTTAAGATAAAGATTGAGAAGGACATAAGACAAAAACTGAAGAAATAAATTGGGAAGAAAGCTGATTTTAAGGGAATGAGAATGGAACTAGGGAAAATAAATGGGAAAAATTTACCAACATAACTAGAACAGCAGTGGGGAAACATTTAAAACAGTAATCAATCGAGTTCAAGAGAAATATTTCCCACTAAAAAGCAAGAACAAACTTGCCAGTAATAACACACCATGGATGAATAAAGAAATAAGGGCAACATTGAAACTAAAGAAAAAGGCATACACTAAGTAAGTACATAGACAACAAAGGAGAGGATGACAAGGGAATACAAAAAGGTTAGGAAAGAAGTAAAAAAAAAAATTAGGTAGGCAAAGTGAAACTTCGAAATTAAATTATCATGGAATATAAAAAGAAATAGTAAAGTATTCTACAGGCACATAAATAACAAAAGAAAAACCAGGATAGGGCCACTAAGGGATACACATGATAAACTCGCAGGTAATGACAGCAACATGGCAGAAATATTAAATAATTACTCTGCCTCTGTATTTACCAGTGTGACTAACATAGTGGACATGGCATTAGAAGAGATGCAAAAAGCTATAAAGACATTTCAGATTGAAACGGGGAGATCATTGATAAACTAATCAAACTTGGAGAGTATAAAACCCCTGGTCTGGATGAATTGCATCCGTGCATATTAAAAGTTAGGGAAGAGATAACAGAGGCACTATTACATAGATATAACATATATATAAATTCATTAGATAAGGGAATAGTGCAAGAGGACTGGTGGACAGCTAATGCGATTCCTATATTTAAAAAAGGAGATAGAACAAGTCCAGGGAACTATAGACCAATTCGCTTAACTTCAGTGGTAGGAAAGATAATGGAATCCTTACTCAAAGATGTAATAGAAAAACATCCAGAAACTGAAAATATAATAGAGTAGTTAGCATAGATTCCAAAAGGCAAGGTCATGCTTGACCAATCTTACTGAATTCTTTGAAGTAACAGAAAGGGTAATGTAATAGACGTAATATATTTGGATTTTCAAAAGGCCTTCGATAAGGTAAGGCATAGTAGACTCATGACTAGATAAGAACATGTGGAGTCAGGGGACAAATAGCAGAATGGATAGCAAGCTGGCTACAAAATAAAAAACAGAGTGGGGGTTAAAGGTAGTTACTCAGACTGGCAAAAGGTAGGTAGTGGTGTTCCACAAGAATCAGTGCTGGGACCACTGTTGTTCATCATTTACATAAAAGATTTGGACTAGGGAATTGGTAGTACAATTTCAAAATTTGCGGACGACGTCAATACCGAGGAAGACTGTGACATAATATAGGAAGACATTAATAAACTTAGAGAATGGATGTGCATTTGGCAAATGAATGTGTGAGGTGGTACATTTTGGTCGGAGGCCATGTACTCCTTGGAAAATAAGGCCTAGAAATTCACTATGGCCCCGCCAGCTGGCTAACGGCCAAAAGTTAGCGCTGGGCGTGGAGCCATGTGCGACCGTCAAATATTCACTTTTTGCGCCCCCAAGTCAGAACCGGGCGCTATTCCAGGGTGTGCCCGGCCCCGCTTGGGGCGCTGAAACTGAATTTCAGCGCTCTAAGTGCCGCTGCGCCACCCGATGCGGTGCGGCAGGCCTCCTCCTTCTCTTAAGGTGGAGGTGCCTGCAACGGGGAGATCGCCGCTGGATTGTGCCGGCAAATGAGCCCGGCACCACGGAGAAGTGCCGGGCTCGCGGAAAGCAGCCGGCATTGCCGCGGGGGGGGGTGGAGGAGGCCGGGGAAGGAGGTGCGGGCAGGCAGCCGCCGAAAAAGCGGCCGTCCGCACCTCCACCTTTATGCGCCCCACTAAGGCTGCAGTAAGGCCCTGGTCTCCGGATGTTAGTAGCAGCCGCCACGGAGGAGGCGGCGGCAACTGAATATGGGCGTCGGGCCGGCATCGGGGCGGAAACGGGACACTGCGCACACCGATGACGTCATCGGTGCCGGCGCAGCGCTACCGGCTACTGCCGCCATTACCGCCGATCTCAATATCAGCGCAACCTCCTATACTGGCGCAGAAGCCCTCTTTAGGTGGTAACTGGGCGCAAAGCTTGCAGCGCCTTACTGAATTTCTAGGCCTAAGTGTCTAAATGGGGTAAAGAAGCACAGGGATCTGGGGATAGATACCCAAATCACGAAAAGTAGCGACACAGGTTAATAAAGCCATGAAAAAACAAAACAAAGCACTGGGGTTCATTTCTGGAGGGATAGAATTGAAAAGCAGAGAAATTGTGTTAAACTTGTATAGATCCTTGATTAGGCCACACTTGGACTACTGTGAACAGTTTTGCTCTCCATATTATAAAAAGGATATAGAGGCAATAGAGAAGGTGCAAAAAAGATTTACTAGAATGATAAAACTGAGAGGTTATACCCATCAGGAAAGATTGTACAGGCTGGGGCTCTTTTCTCGAGAAAAGAGAAGATTGAAGGGTGACCTGATAGAGGTCTTTAAGATTATGAAAGGGTTTAATAAAGTAGATGCAGAGAAGATGCTTCCACTTGTGGGAAAGACCAGAACTAGGACCATAAATATAATTAGATTTAGACTTCAATGTAGAGGGCATGATTAAGAAGTTTGCAGATGATACAAAAATTGGCCGTGTGGTTGATAGTGAGGAAGAAAGCTGTAGATTGCAGGAAGATAACAATGGATTGGTCAGGTAAGAAAAGTGGCAAATGGAATTCAACCCGGAGAAATGTGAGGTAACGAATTGGGGAGGGCTAACAAGGCAAGGGAATACACAATAAATGGTAAGATACTAAGAAGTGTGGAGGAACAGAGGAACCTTGGCGTGCATGTCCACAGATCCCTGACGATAGCAAGACAGGTAGATAAGGTGGTTAAGAAGGCATACGGGATACTTTCCTTTATTAGCCAAGGCATGGAATATAAGAGCAGGGAGGTTATGCTTGAACTGTATAAAACACTAGTTAGGCCACAGCTAGAGTACTGCGTACAGTTCTGGTCACCACATTACAGGAAAGATGTGGCTGCGCTAGAGAGGGCACAGAGGAGATTTATGAGGATGTTATAGCAAAATACTGCGGATGCTGGAAATCTGAAATAACAACAGAAAATGCTGGAAATACTCAGCAGGCCAGACAGCATCGGTGGAGAGAGAAACAGAGTTAACGTTTCAGGTCTGATGAAGGGTCCCAGACCTGAAACGTTAACTCTGTTTCTCTCTCCACGGATGCTGCCTGGCCTGCTGAGTATTTCCAGCATTTTCTGTTGTTATTTTATGAGGATGTTGTCAGGACTGGAGAATTTTAGCTATGAGGAAAGATTGGATAGGCTGGGGTTGTTTTCTTTGGAACAGAGGAGGCTGAGGGGAGATTTAATTGAGGTGTATAAAATTATGAGGGGCCTAGATAGAGTGGCTAGGTAGGACCTATTTCCCTTAGCAAAGAGGTCAATAACCAGGGGGCATAGATTTAAAGTAATTGGTAGAAGGATTAGAGGGAAATTGAGAAATATTTTCTCCCAGATGGTGGTGGGGTCTGGAACTCACTGCCTGAAAGAGTGGTAGAGTACTTGGATATGCACTTGAAGAGCTGTAATCTATAAGGCTACGGACCAAGAGCTGAAAAGTGGGATTAGGCTGGATAGCTCTTTCGCCCGGCACAGCCATGATGGACCTAATGGTCTCCTTCTGTGCCATAAACTTCTATGAATCTATATAAGAATAGGGAATTCAGGAGAAACTAATTTACCCAGAGAGTGGTGAGAATGTAGAACTCGCTACCACAGGGAGGAGCTGAGGTGACTAGCATAGATGCATTTAAGGGGAAGCTAGATAAACACGAGGGAGAAAGGAATAGAAGGATATGTTGATAGGGTTATACGAAGGAAGATGGGAGGAGGCTTGTGTGGAGCATAAACACTGGCATGGACCTGTTGGGCTGAATGGCCTGTTTCTGTACTGTAAATATTATGTCGATGACAGCAGTGAACATTCATGACATAACGGACTGTGTTTCAGTGTGATTCTGTAGGTTTTGCTTCCACTGCTCCTATTTGGAAGACCATTTGAAATATTAATCACTTTGTGTGAAATGCTTCCTGACTTCTGTCATGATCTTCCCTTTTACTAGTTTGTACTTATATCAAAGGCTTGCACTAACAGAGAGTGAAAAGATGCTGATTAGCAGTAGAAAAATTAAGGAAGCTGACAGAAGCCCTGGTCAGAGTTATGTTCATATGTTCTGAGACTTTTGAATGTGGGGAGAGAGAGACAGAAGTAGAGGGGTAGTGGGGGGGAAGTTTAAATGTGTATGGCCTTTCTCTGAGATATCAGAAGCCTTCAACATAATTGAGGAGAAAAGCTGACATTCAGGGCAACAATTAAATCCTTTAATGTTGAGATCATTAGGATTTTCAAACCACGAGCTCGATTGAAGTTTGCGCGTAGGTATTTTGTTTTTCCTTTACAATGTAATTTTGGATTTGATAAAGGAATGTGTGCTTTCCTATAATGGCTAAAAAGCTTCAAAACTATTCTGGACTTCCTACAGGTATGAATACTTCTTTTAGACTTTGCCTTTCCCAAATTAATGTTGCATTTGAAAGACTAAAGATCATGGGGTTAATTATCACATTGACTGCTTGGGTGGAACGGATCACCTGCCTGTTAAAGAACTGTTTTGATCTTAATGGAAATGAAAGTCCATGGTATCTATAACGGGTGGGCGATTTGCTCTGGCAGTTTATTGGTTTCCTTGAATAGTGTACAACCAGTTTAATTCACGGGGAAAGAGCGATTTCCCAGTGGGAGTTGGCAGGCAATTCCATCGAAATGAACATCACGCCCGAGGCTGATCCAGTCCTCACCCAGCATCCATAGTAGTGTAATTCTGGCGGGGAGTTGCAGCATCAGGAGTGGGAACCTTGGAATTCCTTTCTAAATCTCCATGTTAAAAGCTTTCCCCATATATAAAACATGGTGTATTCCTTTCTACTCAGCGTTCTCCTCACCCCAAAATGATACCCTTTCCCTCTCCATTCTGGGAGTCAGAGACCAAACGGAGGTGACGGCAAAGTGGATGGGTTGTGGAGCATGCGCGATGCTGAGAGGCTCGTGGATACCACGTTTAGCGAGTTGTGCACGCCTCAGGGTAGGGCAGCACAGGGAGTGACCATCAGGCGGAGCAACAAAGGCAGGCAGGTAGTGCAGGGAACCCCTGCGGACATCCCCCTTTCAAACAGGTATACCGCTTTGGATACTGTTGAGGGGGATGACTCACCAGGGGAAGGCAGCAGCAGCCAACTTCCTGGCACTGGGGGTGCTCCTGCTGCCCAGGAGGGGGGGAAAAAGAGTGGGAGAGCAATAGTGGTAGGGGATTCTATAGTCAGGGGAACAGATAGGCGGTTCTGTGGCCGCAAACGTGACTCCAGGATGGTTTGTTGCCTCCCTGGTGCCAGGGTCAAGGATGTCACTGAGCGGCTGCAGGGCATTCTGGAGGGGGAGGGTGAACAGCCAGTGGTCGTGGTCCACATTGGTACCAACGACATAGGTAAAAAGAGGGATGAGGTCCTGCATCAAGAATTTAGGGAGCTAGGTAACAGATTAAAGGGCAGGACCTCAAAGGGTGTAATCTCTGGATTACTCCCAGTGCCACGTGCTAGTAAGTATAGGAATGGGAGGATAGAGCAGATGAATGCGTGGCTAAAGAGTTGGTGTAGGGGGGAGGGTTTTACTTTCCTGGATCACTGGGCCTGCTTCTGGGAAAGGTGGGACTTGTACAAGTCGGACGGGTTGCACCTGAACCAGAGCGGGACAAATATCCTTGCGGGGAGGTTTGCTAGCACTGTCGGGGGGGGTTTAAACTAACTTGGCAGGGGGATGGGATACAGGGGGGAGCTGAAGTAGGGGGGGATGTGCTGCCAATTATGGAGGAAAAAACAAGTCAGCTTGGTAGGCAGGGCAAATATATAAGGGCAAGGCTGGATGGCATCTATTTTAATGCAAGGAGCCTTGCAAATAAGGTGGATGAACTGAAGGTGTTGATAAACACATGGGAGTATGATATTGTTGCTATCACTGAGACATGGTTGAGGGAGGGGCAAGACTGGCAGCTCAATATTCCGGGGTACAGAATCTTCAGGCGAGACAGAGGGGGAGGTATAAGAGGAGGGGGTGTCGCAATATTAATTAAGGAGTCAATTACTGCAGTAAGGAGGGATGATATATTAGCTGGGTCCTCTAATGAGGCCATATGGGTGGAGCTTAAAAACAAAAAGGGGGCAAGCACTTTGCTGGGAGTGTACTATAGGCCTCCAAACAGTCAGGGGGAGATAGAGGAACAGATATGTAGGCAAATCTCAGAGAAATGTGCAAATAATAGGGTAATAATAATGGGGGATTTCAACTTCCCCAATATTAACTGGGATAGTCAAAGTGTGAAAGGCTCAGAGGGTGTAGAATTCTTAAAGTGCATCCAGGAGAGCTTTTTGAGCCAGCATGTAGAAAGTCCTACAAGAGAGGGGGCGGTACTGGACCTAATTCTAGGGAATGTGGCCGGCCAAGTGGAAAAAGTGCTAGTAGGTGAGCACTTTGGTGATAGTGACCATAATATGGTAAGATTTAAGGTGGTCATGGAAAAGGACAGGGATGGGCCGGAAATAAAGGTTCTAAATTGGGGGAAGGCCGATTTTAATAGGATAAGGCAGGATCTGGCCAAAATGGACTGGGATCAGCTACTTGTAGGAAAATCCGCATCGGAGCAATGGGAGGCTTTCAGAAGGGAGATTGAGATCATACAAGGGCAACATGTTCCCATAAAGGTCAAGAGTGGTTCCAAAAACCACAGGGAACCGTGGATGTCAGGGGATATACGGGAATGGATTAGGAAAAAAAGGAGGGCTTTTGGTAGATACAAAAGGCTAAAGACGGAGGAAGCCCTAGAGGAGTACAAAAAGTGCAGGGGGATACTTAAAAAAGAAATTAGGAGATCAAGGAGGGGCCATGAAATAACACTGGCGAGCAAAATAAAGGAAAATCCGAAGATGTTTTATAAGTATATTAAGGGTAAAAGGATAACTAGGGAAAAAATAGGGCCCATTAGGGACAAAAGTGGCAATCTGTGTGTGGAGCCGGGAGATGTAGGAGGGGTTCTAAATGAATTTTTTGCATCTGTTTTCACTATGGAGAAGGACGATGTAGACATAGAAATAGGGCGGGGGGACTGTGATATGCTCGAACATATTAACATCGAGAGGGAGGAGGTATTGGCGGTTTTAGCTGGCCTAAAAATGGATAAATCCCCAGGCCCCGATGAAATGTACCCCAGGCTGCTGTGTGAGGCAAAGGAGGAGATTGCGGGGGCTCTAACACATATATTCAGGACCTCTCTGGCCACAGGGGATGTGCCAGAGGACTGGAGAACCGCTAATGTAGTACCATTATTCAAGAAGGGTAGTAGGGAAAAACCGGGGAACTACAGGCCAGTGAGCCTAACATCAGTGGTAGGAAAATTACTGGAAAAAATCCTGAGGGACAAAATTTGTCTCCACTTGGAGAGGCAAGGATTAATCAGGGATAGTCAACATGGCTTTGTCAAGGGAAGATCATGTCTGACTAATTTGATTGAATTTTTTGAGGGGGTGACTAGGTGTGTGGATGAGGGTAACGCAGTGGATGTGGTATACATGGATTTCAGTAAGGCCTTCGATAAAGTCCCGCACAGGAGACTGGTCAAGAAGGTAAGAGCCCATGGAATCCAGGGTGCCTTGGCACATTGGATACAAAACTGGCTTAGTGGCAGAAGGCAGAGGGTGATGGTCGAAGGTTGTTTTTGTGACTGGAAACCTGTGGCCAGTGGGGTACCACAGGGATCGGTGCTGGGTCCCTTGCTGTTTGTGGTCTACATTAATGACTTGGATATGAATGTAAAGGGTATGATCAGTAAATTCGCGGATGATACTAAAATTGGTAGGGTGGTAAATAGCGAGGAGGGTAGCCTCAGTCTGCAGAACGATATAGATGGGTTGGTCAGATGGGCGGAACAGTGGCAAATGGAATTTAACCCGGAAAAGTGCGAGGTGATGCACTTTGGGGGGTCTAACAAGGCAAGGGAATACACAATGAATGGTAAGACCCTAGGCAAGACGGAGGGTCAGAGGGATCTGGGTGTGCAGGTACACAGATCCCTGAAGGCGGCGGAACAGGTGGATAAGGTGGTAAAAAAGGCATATGGGATACTTGCCTTCATTAGCCGAGGCATAGAATATAAGAGCAAGGAGGTTATGATGGAGCTGTATAAAACACTGGTTAGGCCACAGCTGGAATACTGTGTGCAGTTCTGGTCGCCACACTACAGGAAAGATGTGATCACGTTAGAGAGGGTGCAGAGGAGGTTCACCAGGATGTTACCAGGGCTGGAGCGCTTCAGCTATGAAGAGAGACTGGGCAGATTGGGTTTGTTTTCCTTGGAGCAGAGGAGGCTGAGGGGGGACATGATTGAGGTGTACAAAATTGTGAGGGGCATAGATAGGATGGATGCTGAGGAGCTTTTCCCCTTAGTAGAGGGGTCAATAACTAGGGGGCATAGATTCAAGGTAAAGGGAGGGAGGTTTAGAGGGGATTTGAGAAAGAACTTTTTCACCCAGAGGGTGGTTGGAGTCTGGAACTCACTGCCTGAAAGGGTTGTGGAGGCAGAAACCCTCACAACATTTAAGAAGCATTTGGATGAGCATTTGAAATGCCATAGCATACAAGGCTACGGGCCAAATGCTGGAATATGGGATTAGATTAGACAGGGCTTGATGGCCGGCATGGACACGATGGGCCGAAGGGCCTCTATCTGTGCTGTATTACTCTATGACTCTATGACTCTAAAGTACGAGTGGGCAACTTTGGACAAATTGCTCTGCTTTCTGGAGGCATTTTTTTCTTTATTTCTTTTGCCAAATGTTCTCATCTTTTGACCTCCAAGTACTGACGTGCTGTGGTACACTTCTATGGCAGACCTCTTCTATCTTGTCCAACTGGTCAAACTACCCATCTAACCTCACAGGCACCGAGTGCAAGCGGGCTCTTTGGCCATCACCGCTGAGTCCAATCCTGCTTTCATCCAATATCCACGTCCGTGCACATTCCAGCAGGAATCTGTAGTGAGCAGGAACTGTGGCTAAACTTCCCTGGCTCAGTGGTGCTGAGGCCAACTGTAGCACCCCAACTGCCATCTTGAGTGAGATCAGTTAGCTCAGCGTAGACCAGATATTGAATCTGGAACCTTTTCCCCAGACTCATTGTTGAAGCAAAACAGTCACTTTATACAGACAAATCAGTCAGGTTAAAATAATGGAAAACACATGATCAACAGTGAGAGGTTTTGAAACGTATTTAGAATTTGATTTATGGTGTTCATGGAGTAAGGGTTTTCAAACATCAGAAATGGCTATTCAGCTCACAAATAAAACCCACCTCTCAAAAAGCGATAAACATGTTAATCATTCAAAACGCAGTTTTCCAGTCAATGGCAAGTGGACAGTAAAATTACTTCCAATTGAGAATTGCACCACATTACTCTGGTCATCTTTATACAGTACCTTTATTGAACTGTTCTTAAACAAAAACTGCATGAAATTTGGATAGGAAACTGAGCAACAGAGAAAAATAAGTAATAAAGTGGCTGGCTTACTCCGTCTCTGCCTGGAATAATATAAAAAGAAAGACCTTTCCATTGTATGTTAAACAATATACACATACGCATGCACAGGAGGTTTAGGTGGCATACTGAATGACAACAGTTCTTTCACCTCTGGAACCTGGGTTTAAATTCAACCCAAACTGATGGGATGAAGTCTCCTCTCGAATCGTTCTGTGTCCATGCCAACCTTTAGGATAAAATTGAGTACAGTGTATATATGACATTGCGTACATTGCATGAAATTCATCTGGTCACTATTTAACAATGGTATCAAAAAATAAATAGGTTAGCCTCTTTGTTAAAACAACAGACAAAGGAGTTTCATACGAATGCGTTAACAAGTACTTATACTAAAATCGCATGGTACAATTTCACTCCAAGGGTTTCTAGAGGGCATAAATGCACATCGAGACCAAACCAATATCTACCGACTGATAACCTCTTAATATTTACGAGGATTGTCCCATTACCCGCACTAGCTGCCCATTCTTTAAGCATCATAAAACAATGCCCTTTACAGCATACGGTGCCAACTCATATTGTGATAAAGCTATGGCGCTGACTACCAGTGGAACCATCATTTGTCACGTGTGTGTGAGCCTAGACAGTGTTGGCAGGGGAAACACTGTGTGTATGTAGATAAACCTGTATAATCCCCTTTTAACTGCTGTATTCCCCTCCCCCCGCAAGACAGTTGCAAGCTGAGAGGAATAAGGCACGTTCAGACTTGCCTGCTGCTGATAGAAGGAAAACCAATCAGGTTCCAGCAGGTGACCAATCCGTGAGTCATCACAGGTTCGCGGGCTTCACGAATTCAGTACTGTATTGTGAGAGTTGGAGTAAAGACCTATTTCTTGTAGCTCGCTGTGTTGCCTATTTCTTTACGCGGGAGACCGTAGTCCCCCACATTGGTGACCCCGAATGTCGGCAGCCGAAGCCCCCGACTCACGCAGCCCTACAGAGGCCAGCAACGACCCGATGGCAACCAGCAGCAGCTTGATGTCGGCCGGCGCCGCGTCCTTGAAGCTCCCCACCTTCTGGGAACACCAAGCACCAGCTTGGTTCACGCACTCGGAGGCCCAATTCACCCTTCGCAGGGTTCAAGACGATGAAGAAAGGTACCTCCATGTAGTCTCAGCACTAGCAAGCTCTACCGCCGCCGAAGTTCTCGACCTGCTGGGGAACCCACCACAGACCGGCAAGTACTCAACCATTAAGGGCCGCTTGCTGCAGGCTTACGGCCTGTCCAAGGAGGAGAGGGCCCGCAGGCTTCTCTCACTACCAGGCCTCGGCGATTCTACCCCGACCCAGTTGATGAGCCGGATGCTTGCGCTCCTGGGCTCTGAACCGCAGTGCTTTTTGTTTCGGGCCTTTTTCCTCAGCCTGCTTCCTCAGTAGGTACAGACTGCCCTCGCGGGGTCCCCGATCATGGACTGCGTACAACTGGCAGCCGCCACGGACAAAGTTTTCGCCGTCGCGCAACTCGGCTGTGCAGCCGCGAGGCTCCCCGACACCACTGAGCGCGCGCCGCCACGCCAGGCCGCAGAACTATGCTACTACCACGCGCGTTTCGGCCACAAGGCCCAACGCTGCAGAGCACCCTGCTCTTTCGATCAAACCAAGATGGCCACCCGGCCCAACGCACCAGCCCCGCGCCGCCGCCTAGGCCTGCTTGACCGCACCCCCGCCGCCACGATGGCCATTGACACCGCAGGTAAACTGCTGTACATAACCGACTCTCTTTCAGGGCGCAGATTCCTTTGCGACACCAGAGCCCAATGCAGCATAATTCCTGCCTCCCAGCTCGACATCCAGGCAGGCTGCAGCGGCCCACCCCTCGTGGCGGCAAATGGCGCAGCCATCGCTACTTTCAGAAAGCGATGGGCCGAGGTTTGTTTCAATGGCCAGCGATTTACGTGGGATTTCGTGACGGCCTCGGTGGCACATCCTTTGCTGGGCGCCGATTTTTTTTGCGCCCACGGACTTCTGGTCGATGTCCGCGACAGGCGCCTGATCGACGCAGCAACTTTCGCTTCACTGGCCTGCCAGCAGAGCAACAGCCCGGCCCTCGTCGGGTCCTGCTCCGCCCTGGCGCATGACGACTACGCCCGCCTACTCGCAGATTTCCCGAGGCTCACACAACCGACCTTCTCAGCCGCGGCAGCCAAGCATGGGGTCGAGCACCACATCGCCACTACGGGACCACCAGTTTTCGCTCAAGCCAGACGCCTGGACCCAGCCAAGATGGCGGTGGCCAAGGAAGAATTCGCCATGATGGAAAAACTGGGCATCATCCGCTGCTCGAACAGCCCTTGGTCGTCCCCCCTCCATATTGTGCCCAAGCCGGGCGGTGGCTGGCACCCCTGCGGCGACTACAGACGGCTTAACGACGCCACCACGCCCGATAGATACCCCATTCCGCACATCCAAGACTTCTCGGCACACCTAGCAGGAAAGTCCGTCTTTTCCAAGGTCGACCTGACTCGCGGCTACCATCAGGTCCCCGTCCACCACGCAGACGTCCAGAAGACGGCGGTCATCACCCCCTTTGGACTGTTCGAGTTCCTGCGCATGTCCTTCGGGCTTAAGAACGCCGCACAGGCCTTCCAACGGCTCATGGACTCCGTCCTACGGGACCTGAGCTTCCTGTTCGTCTATCTGGATGATATCCTCGTGGCCAGTACCAGCAAGGCCGAGCACATCGCGCATTTGCACTCCCTTTTCCAGCGCCTCAGCCAACACGGGCTAATCATCAACCCGGCCAAATGCCAGTTCAGAGCAGCCCAAATTGACTTTCTCGGCCACAGAATCTCGCCAAGGGGAGCCATTCCCCTACCTTCCAAGGTGCAGGCGGTGGCGGACTTTCCCCAGCCCACCTCGGTTAAGGCGCTGCAGGAAATTTTGGGGATGGTCAATTTCTATCATCGGTTCGTGCCCAAGGCCGCCGCACTCATGCGCCCCCTCTACGAAGCCACCAGGGGCAAAACGGGCAAAGAGCAACTCACCTGGTCCAGCGAGATGGCAACAGCCTTCCGCCAGACCAAAAGCGCCTTGGCCAACGCCACACTACTGGCCCACCCCATCCCGGGCGCCAAGACCGCCCTCACCACGGACACCTCGGATTACGCCGTCGGCGCCGTCCAGCAACAGTGGGTCGAAGGCGCGTGGCAGCCACTGGCATTTTTCAGCCGACAGCTGCGCAAGAACAAGCAGGCTTACAGCACGTTCGACAGAGGGCTCCTGGCCCTGTTCCTGGCAATCCGGCACTTCCGTTTCCTTCTGGAAGGCCGGCCGTTCACCGCATTCATGGACCACAAGCCACTCACTTTCGCCATGTCCAAAGTAACCGAACCCTGGTCCGCGCGCCAACAGCGCCAACTCAACTTCATCTCAGAGTTCACCACGGACATCCGCCACGTCGCCGGCAAGGATAATTTGGTGGCCGACTGCCTCTCAAGACCCTCGCTCCACGCAGTGCACCTGGGCGTCGACTACGCCAGCATGGCGAGAGACCAGGCTGCCGACGCGGAGATCCAGGCCCTCAGGACGTCAACTACCAGTCTCACCCTGGCCGACATCCACTTCCACGCAGCCAGCACAACCCTCCTGTGCGACGTCTCAGTCCCTTCGCCTAGGCCGGTCGTTCCATCCGCCTGGCGCAAGCGAGTTTTCGACATCATCCACGGCCTCTCACATCCAGGGATGCGTGCGTCTCAGAAACTTATGTCCGCCAAGTTCGTCTGGCCTGGACTCCACAAGGATGTGAGAGACTGGACCAACACATGCGTGCCGTGTCAGCGCGCTAAGGTCCAGCAGCACACCAAGGCGGCATTGGAGTGTTTCCCGGTGCCCGAGGGGCGTTTCGACCACGTCCACGTCGATCTGGTAGGCCCCTTGCCGCCGTCGCATGGTTTTACACACCTGCTCACGATCGTCGACCGCACCACCAGATGGCCCGAGGTGGTTCCCCTCGCCTCCACCACCACGACCGACGTCGCGCGAGCATTCGTCTCGACATGGGTGGCCCGGTTCGGCGTGCCAACCGACATATCCTCAGACAGAGGCCCCCAGTTCACCTCCCACTTGTGGAATGCCATCATCGCCGGCCTCGGCACCAAGTTGCACAGGACAACAGCCTACCACCCGCAGGCCAACGGGCTCTGCGAGCGCTTTCATCGTTCTTTGAAAGCCTCTTTCCACGCCAGCCTGGTCGATACCAGCTGGATCGACAAACTACCCTGGGTTCTCCTGGGATTGCGTACCGCGCCCAAAGAGGACCTCCGCGCCTCTGCGGCCGAGATGGTCTACGGCCAATCGCTCAGAGTACCAGGCGATTTCCTCCCCCTGACAACGGAGCCGTGGTCGGCCGCCAGACAGCTTTCCCTGCACCAGGACGCGGCCCAGCAATTCCGTCCAGTGCCCACTTCACAACACGGCCCGCAGCCGTCCTACGTGCCTCGACACTTACGACATGCGGAGTTCGTCTTCGTGCGCCGGGACGCGCACAGAGGCCCACTGCAGGCACCATACACCGGCCCCGTCCCAGTATTGGAGACGGGGGACAAAGCTTTTCTTATCGATGTCAGCGGGAAGCCGGACCTTATTTCAGTAGACCGCCTCAAACCGGCGCACCTGGACCTTAGCTTCCCGTTTCGGCCGGCTCTTCCCCCACGGCAGGGCAGACCTCCCGTGTTGGCGGCGGCCCCACAAGAGGACCAAGACACGCCAGAACCTTACTTTCCGGCCGCCGCCCCACCTTCGCCGGCAGCCCGTCCAGCCAGCCCACCGGCAGACCAGCCGCCAGACCAGCCGACGCCCCCCAACCGGCCGACCTCCCAGACAGCCCTCCTCACACGTCAGATGGCTACTACAGCCGCTACGGCCGCTTGGTCAAACCTCCGCAGAGACTGACTTTTACAGTTAACGAGGATTCTGGGGGGGCGTATGTGGCGTTGCCACATTGGGGAAACACTGTGTGTATGTAGATAAACCTGTATAATCCCCTTTTAACTGCTGTATACCCCTCCCCCTGCAAGACAGTTGTAAGCTGAGAGGAATAAGGCACGTTCAGACTTGCCTGCTGCTGATAGAAGGAAAACCAATCAGGTTCCAGCAGGTGACCAATCCGTGAGTCATCACAGGTTCGCGGGCTTCACGAATTCAGTACTGTATTGTGAGAGTTGGAGTAAAGACCTATTTCTTGTAGCTCGCTGTGTTGCCTATTTCTTTACGCGGGAGACCGTAGTCCCCCACAGCAGCCTATTCAAACTAGGGGAACATCAGAGCCTGTCCTTAACCAACGTCCACACACTGGTACTTTGCAATGGAGTCACTTCCTAATGATTAGGAGCAGGAACTGTGGCTGATTTAATTCCCTTGCTTAGCCAATGGATGCAGAGGCCAATTTCAGCATTGTTGATGCAGCTACACATTGGGGTTTAAAGCAAAGTCCTTCCCGGCTCAGTACTGCATTGAGTGAAGGACCAATTGCTGAAAGAGGCTTGCTGAGCTATTGCCGTGCCTGTTGTCTCAATCTCACATGTTTAAAGTAGCCAGCTGAGCACACTATTAGATTCCTCTATGAATAGCTGACTGTAACCTACGACTCAACAACAACTTGCATTTATATAGCACCTTTAATGTAGATACACAACCAGGAGCCAATATTATAAAAACCTGGTACACAAGTTACAGTTCATAGATGCATAGAAGATAGGAGCAGGAGTAGGCTATTCGGCCCCTCGAGCCTGCTCCGCCATTCAATGAGATCATGGCTGATCATCCAAATTCAGTACCCTATCCCTGCCTTCTCCCCATATCCCTTGATCCCTTTAGCCTTAAGTTCGTGTTAACGCAATCCACCCGCTATAAGCGGTGGACAGGAAAACCATCATAGGTTGGCCAAGAGGTTTTTTATAATCTGATTTTCTGCTTCTCCCAGGATATTACATGAGTGCTAGTGGGAGAGAGCACTGGGAGTCACATTGCTTTGTTGCGTCGTGACTGGGACAGCCGTGATGGACCAGCTGGTCTTTACCCATCTGTCTTTCTGTAAATTTTGTATGTTATGTTTCATAAGTCCAGTCTCAAATACAAAGCAGAAGAGCTTTTTATACCGATAAAATGCTCTGCTTAATTAGCTGTCTGTACAATCTTACAAATGGTTTGCCAGCACCAGGTCTTCTAATTACATCTTGGGACAACACATGGAAAGAGTCCACTGATAATCAATATTAAATCTGTATAGTGAGCAATTCCAGACAACCAACACTCATACAATCACTAATTTCTAATAATCAAACTTTGAATCTTGTATAATCAGCAGTCTGGGGCCCCAATGTCGGTAGGTGATAGAAAGACTTGCATTTCTATAGTGCCGTTCATGACCTCAGGACTTCCCAAAGCGCTTTACAGCCAATGAAGTACTTTTGAAGTGTAGACAGTTTAAATGTAGGAAATGTGGCAGCCAATTTGCGCACAGCAAGCTCCCACAAACAGCAATGTGATAATGACCAGATAATCTGTTTTTGTTATTTTGATTGAGGAAGCGGCGGCGGCGGGAGGAATCTCGGCGGTGGAGCGGTGATATAAAAAGGTGCCAGAGACCAGGTAGGCCTCATAGCATTAGCGGCGGCGGCGGGAGGAATCTCGGCGGCGGAGCGGTGATATAAAAAGGTGCCAGAGACCAGGTAGGCCTCATAGCATCAGCGGCGGGAGGAATCTTGGCAGCGGAGCGGTAATATAAAAAGGCCCCCAGAGGCTCAGGTAGGTTTACTAATCTCCAATCTCAGAGAGGGAGAGAAGTAAAAAGTAATCGAAGTGTGACGTCACCAGAAAGCAGGTAAGTGATTGGTTGGTGAGTATTTCTCTCTTTATAAACTTTAACTCTGTGGTTTATAGTTTCTAAAGTCTCTGTGGTCTAGCGGGGACTGTTTATAAACCAGGGCCCTTAAATATACCATTTAACTGTAGTGTAATTGGTGGGATTGATTTGATTTAATTTAATTGCAATTAATTAAAGGGTAAGTCATGGCAGGACAGCCTGGTGCCGTGGTATGCTCCTCCTGCGCTATGTGGGAACTCAGGGACATTTCCTGTGTCCCTGACAACTATGTGTGCAGGAAGTGTATCCAGATGCAGCTACTGGCAGACCGCATTGAGGCGCTGGAGCTGTGATTGGATACATACTGGACCATTCGCGAGGCTGAGGACGTTGTGGATATCACGTTTGATCAGTTGGTCACACCGCAGGCAAAGGTTGGACAGGCAGAAAGGGAATGGCTGACCAACAGACAGAGTAGTAGGCGCAGGCAGGTAGTGCAGGGGTCCCCTGTGGACATCCCCCTCTCAAACAGATACACCACTTTGAGTACTGTTGGGGGGGATGGCTTCTCAGAGGAAGGCAGCAGCAGCCAACTTCCTGGCACCAGGGGTAGCACTGCTGCACAGTATGGGAGGAAAAAGAGGGGTAGAGCTATAGTAATAGGGGATTCTATTGTAAGGGGAATAGATAGGCGTTTCTGCGGCCACAAACGAGACTCCAGGATGGTGTGTTGCCTCCCTGGTGCAAGGGTCAAGGATGTCTCAGAGCGGCTGCAGAACATCTTGGAAGGGGAGGGTGAACAGCCAGTTGTCGTGGTGCATATAGGTACCAATGATATAGGTAAAAAGCGGGATGAGGTCCTAAAAGCTGAATATAGGGAGTTAGGAGGTAAATTAAAAAATAGGACCTCAAAGGTAGTAATCTCAGGATTGCTACCAGTGCCACGTGCTAGTCAGAGTAGAAATAGAAGGATATTTCAGATGAATACGTGGCTAGAGCAATGGTGCGAGGGGGAGGGATTCAAATTCCTGGGACATTGGAACCGGTCCTGGGGGAGGTGGGACCAGTTCAAACTGGACAGTTTGCACCTGAGCAGGGCCGGGACCGATGTCCTAGGGGGAGTGTTTGCTAGTGCTCTGGGGGAGGGTTTAAACTAAAATGGCAGGGGGTTGGGAACCTGAGCAGGGGGACAGAGGAAAGGGAAACAAGGATAAAAGCAAAAGATAGGAAGGAGAAAAACAAAAGTGGCAGTCAGAGAAATCAACGGTTTAAATCAAACATGGCCACAGTAAATAATAATTCTAATAGGTCTAAGAGCGTTAAAAAAACAAGCCTGAAGGCTTTGTGTCTTAATGCGAGGAGCATTTGTAATAAGGTGGATGAATTAGCTGCGCAAATAGAGGTAAATGAATATGATTTGATTGGGATTACGGAAACATGGCTCCAGGGTGGCCAAGGCTGGGAACTCAACATCCAGGGGTATTCAATATTCAGGAAAGATAGGCAAAAAGGAAAGGGAGGTGGGGTAGCATTGCTGGTTAAAGAAGGGATTAACACAATTGTAAGGAAGGATATTAGCTCTGATGATGTGGAATCTGTATGGGTAGAACTGAGAAATACCAAGGGGCAGAAAACGTTAGAGGGAGTGGTATATAGACCTCCAAACAGTAATGCGGAGGTTGGGGATGGCATTAAAAGGGAAATTAGAGAAGCGTGCAATAAGGGCACAGCAGTCATCATGGGTGACTTTAATCTACATATAGATTGGGCTAACTAAATTAGTAACAATACTGTGAAGGAGGAATTCTAGGAGTGTTTACGGGATGGTTTCCTGGACCAATATGTCGAGGAACCAACCAGAGATCAGGCCATCTTAGACTGGGTATTATGTAACGAGAAAGGATTAATTAGCAATCTTGTTGTATGAGGCCCCTTGGGTCGGAGCGATCATAATATGATCGAATTCTTCATTAAGATGGAGAATGAAGTAGTTGACTCAGAGACTAGGGTCCTAAATTTAAATAAAGGAAACTACGATGGTCTGAGGCGCGAGTTGGGTAGGATTGATTGGGGAATGTCACTCAAAGGGTTGACGGTGGATAGGCAATGGCAAACATTCAAAGACCGCATGGACGAACTACAGAATTTGTTCATCCCTGTTTGGCATAAAAATAAAACAAAAAAGGTGACTCAACCATGGCTAACAAAGGAAATTAGGGATAGCATAAGATCCAAGGAGAGGACATATAAATTGGCCAGAAAAAGCAGTAAACCTGAGGATTGGGAGCAGTTTAGGATTCAACAAAGGAGGACAAAGGGATTAATTAAGAAAGGGAAAATAGAATATGAGAGTAAGCTTGCAGGGAACATAAAAACTGACTGTAAAAGCTTTTATAGATATGTGAAGAGAAAAAGATTGGTGAAGTCAAGCGTAGGTCCCTTGCAGTCAGAATCAGGGGAATTTATAATGGGGAACAAAGAAATGGCTGACCAATTAAATACATATTTTGGTTCTGTCTTCACAAAAGAGGACACAAATAACCTCCCAGAGATGTCGGGAACATAGGGTCTGATGAAAGGGAGGAACTGAAAGAAATCAGTATTTGTAGGGAAATGGTGTTAGGGAAATTGGCGGGATTGAAGGCCGATAAATCCCCAGCGCCTGATAATCTACATCCTAGGGTACTTAAGGAAGTGGCCCTAGAAATAGTAGATGCATTGCTGATCATCTTCCAACATTCAATGGAATCTGGAACAGTACCCATGGATTGGAGGGTAGCTAATGTTACCCCACTATTCAAAAAAGGTGGTAGAGAGAAAACGGGGAATTACAGACCGGTAAGCCTGACATCGGTAGTGGGGAAAATGCAAGAGTCCATTATAAAAGATGTAATAGCAGAGCACTTGGAAAACAGTGACAGGATCGGACAAAGTCAACATGGATTTACAAAAGGTAAATCGTGCTTGACTAATCTACTGGAATTTTTTGAGGATGTAACTGGTAAAATAGATAAGGGAGAACCAGTGGATGTGGTGTATTTGGACTTTCAGAAGGCTTTCGATAAGGTCCCGCATAAGAGATTAGCGTGTAAAGTTAAGGCACATGGGATTGGGGGCAAGGTATTGACTTGGATAGAGAACTGGTTGGCAGACAGAAAGCAAAGAGTTGGAATAAACGGGTCTTTTTCCGAGTGGCAGGCAGTGACTAGTGGGGTACCGCAGGGATCGGTCCTTGGACCCCAGCTATTCACAATATATATTCATGATCTAGACAAGGGAACTAGATGTAATATCTCCAAATGTGCAGACGACACAAAGCTGGGTGGGCGTGTGTGCTGTGAGGAGGATGCCGAGAAACTCCAGGATGATTTGGACAGGTTGGGTGATTGGGCAAAAGCATGGCAGATGCAATATAACGTGGATAAATGTGCGGTTATCCACTTTGGTGGCAAAAACAGGAAGGCAGATTATTATCTGAATGGCAATAGTTCAGCGAAGATTCACCAGGCTGATACCTGGGATGGCAGGAATGACGTATGAGGAGAGATTGGGTCGATTGGGCTTGTACTCGCTGGAGTTTAGAAGAATGAGAGGGGATCTCATTGAAACTTATAAAATTCTGACAGGACTGGACAGACTAGATGCAGGAAGGATGTTCCCGATGGTCGGGGAGTCCAGAACCAGGGGTCACAGTCTAAGGATAAGGGGTAAGCCATTTAGGACAGAAATGAGGAGGAATTTCTTCACCCAGAGAGTGGTGAACCTGTGGAATTCTCTACCACAGAAGGCAGTAGAGGCCAATACATTAAATATATTCAAGAAGGAGTTGGATATATTTCTTAAGGCTAAAGGGGTCAAGGGGTATGGGGAGAAAGCAGGGACCGGGTACTGAATTTGGATGATCGGCCATGATCGCATTGGGTGGCGGGGCGGGCTCGAGGGGCCGAATGGCCTGTGATGTGCCTCAATAATTCCGAGACTCGATGTTAGCGAAACAAAACAAGGCTTTTATTAACTTAGAAGGTAACACGTAGTGGAGAGAGGTATCTTCCATCCGGAGGGCTGCAGTACTGGATATGAGGCCAGACTGAGCTTGCTTACATAGGGGCCAGGTATGGGCGGAGCCCTACACACAACACATTCCAATATACAATACAATGGTGAGGAAACGGAACTGGGGGAAGGGAAATGAAACTGAAACCGACCACAGTCACAGGCAGTGATGAATGGAATATTTCATCACATTCACCCCTTCTATAGATTTAGTCTGTTCGGGGGTTTGATAGTCCTCTGCGACCGACGTGGCTGTTGCGGTGCCGCGGGTGTCGGCTGGGTGTCCCCGGTAGCCTCCTGGGTCTCTGCCGGGGGTGCCGCCAGGGTTGTTGAAGGGGTAGTTGGTGGGGGTGCCGTTGGTCGATGTTCTTCCGGGGGTGATGAAAGAGTAGTGGGTGGGTAAGAGTTGCTGCGATCGTTGTCGCTGCTATCGCCGTGGTTGTTGTCGTTACCGGCTGGGGCGACGTCTTTTATGGACACGGTGTCCTCCCTTCCGTCGGCGTGCCGGACATATGCGTATTGGGGGTTGGCGTGGAGTAGGTACACTGGCTCCACGAGAGGGTCCGTCTTGTGGCCCCTCACATGCCTTCGCACGAATACCGGACCTGGGGTGGAGAGCCATGACGGCATGGATACGCCTGAGGTGGATTTCCGGGGAAAGACAAACATTCGTTCATGAGGCGTGGCATTAGTGGCAGTACACAATAGCGACCGTATCGAATGGAGCACATCCGAGAGGACTTCCTGCCAGCGGGAGATAGGGAGGCCCTTGGTCCTTAGAGCTAGAGTGACTGCTTTCCATACTGTCCCGTTCTCTCGCTCCACTTGGCCGTTACCCCGGGGGTTGTAGCTGGTGGTACGGCTCGTGGCGATCCCCCTGGACAGCATGTACTGGCGTAGCTCTTCACTCATGAAGGACGCCCCCCTATCCGTATGGATGTAGCTCGGCATACCGAACAGGCAGAACAGGCTGTTGAGGCATTTAATGACCGTGGCGCTGGTCATGTCTGGGCAGGGGAAGGCGAATGGGAACCGGGAGTATTCGTCCACAATGTTCAGGAAGTAAACATTGCGGTCGACGGACGGGAGGGGGCCCTTGAAATCTAAGCTGAGCCGCTCAAAGGGCCGTGTAGCTTTGATTAAGTGGGCTCTATCTGGGCGGTAGAACCGAGGCTTGCACTCAGCGCAAGTGCGGCAGTTCCCGGTCAGAGACCGAACTTCCTCAATCGAGTAGGGTAAGTTACGGGACTTTATGAAGTGGAACAGCCGCGTGACCCCTGGGTGGCAGAGGTCGTTGTGGAGGGTCTGTAGCCGATCCCCGGTGGCGCTGGCACACATCCCTCGTGAGAGGGCGTCAGGGGATTCGTTAAGGGCCCCTGGCCGGTAAATGATGTCATACTCGAAGGTGGAGAGCTCGATCCGCCACCTAAGAATCTTATCATTTTTAATCTTCCCCCTCTGTTTATTATTGAACATAAACGCTGGTCGGTAAGTAGGGTGAAGCGTTTGCCGGCTAGGTAGTGCCGCCAGTGGCGCACTGCCTCCACGATGGCTTGGGCCTCCTTTTCCACGGAGGAGTGTCTGATCTCGGGCCCTTGGAGGGTCCTCGAGAAGAAAGCTACGGGCCGCTCCGCCTGGTTGAGGGTGGCCGCCAAGGCGAAGTCAGACGCATCACTTTCCACTTGAAATGGAGTGTTCTCGTCCACTGCCTGTAGCGTGGCCTGCTCAATATCCTGCTTAATGCTTTTGAAGGCGGTGTGGGCCTCAGCAGAGAGCGGAAAAGAGGATGCTTTCAAGAGGGGGCGGGCTTTGTCGGAGTAGTTGGGGACCCATTGGGAATAATAAGAAAATAACCCCAGGCACCTTTTCAGGGCTTTGGGAGTGTTGGGCAGGGGCAGCTCCCGTAGGGGGCGCAATCGGTCGGGGTCTGGTCCGATTTCCCCATTCTCCACCACGCTGCCTAGTATGCAGAGGCGCGTGGTGTTGAAAACGCACTTGTCCTCGTTGTAGGTGAGGTTGAGTTTTTGTGCGGTTTCCAGGAACCTCTCGAGGTTCGAGTCGTGATCCTGCTGGTTGTGACCGCAGATGGTGACGTTGTCGAGGTAGGGGAAGGTTGCCTGCAAGTGGTGGTCATCGACCATGCGGTCCATCTCCCTCTGGAAGACCGAGACCCCATTCGTCACCCCAAAGGGGACGCTGAGGAATTGGTAGAGGCGTCCGTTCGCCTCGAAGGCGGTGTACGGGCGGTCCTCTGGTCTGATAGGGAGCTGGTGGTACACTGACTTAAGGTCGATGGTGGAGAACACCCAGTATTGGGCGATTTGGTTCACCATTTCTGATATGCGGGGTGGCGGGTAGGCGTCTAGTTGGGTGTACCTGTTGATCGTTTGGCTATTGTCGATCACCATCCGTTTCTTCTCGCTACCCCTTACCACTACCACTTGGGCGCGCCACGGGCTGTTGCTGCGTTCAATAATGCGCTCTTTCAGGAGCCTGTCTACCTCGGTCGCGATAAACCGCCTGTCCTCCCAGCTGTACCTCCTGCTTTTGGTCGCTATTGGCCAGCAGTTAGGGGTAAGGTTCGCGAATAGCGAAGGCGGCTTTACCTTCAGGGTAGCCAGACCGCACACTGTGAGGGGCGGCTGGGACCCACCGTACTTGAGCGTGATGCTTTGGTGGTTGCACTGGAAATCCAGGCCCAAGATCACGCTCGCACATAGATTCTTCATGATTAATACTTTAAAATTATCATATACAGTTCCGTTAACGGACAATTGTACCGTGCAGTAACCCAGAATGGTCGATGTCTGGGTTTTATCAGCCATAGAGATGGTACACTGAGTAGGGACCACCTTTAGGGAGAGTTGTTGTGCCAGTTCAGGGTGGATAAAACTCTCCGTGCTTCCACTGTCAATTAAACATTTAACCCTGCACCCGTTTACCTCGATGTCCACCATTGATTTGGATAGCGGGTGCGGCCTGGTCTGGTCCACTGTGACCGATGCCACTGTAGGGCCCTGATCGAGACAAGATGGCGTCCACGCTGTCTGCTCATAAGATGGCGGACCCCACGAGGTCGGGCAAGGTGGCGTCCAAGATGGCCGCTCCCACGGCGCGCACGCGGCGGTGGCGGGTTTTCCGGCGGTTGGTTTTCCGGCGGGGTTCCCTCTGCACACCTTCCCGAAGTGCCCCTTCTTACCGCACTTAAAGCAGGTGGTGCCTTTCGCCGGGCACAGGTTTCTGGTGTGCTTTGGCTGCCCGCAGAAGTAGCAGTTGGGTCCCCGACGCGTCGCGGCTGTCGTAGGGCTTCTGGGGGGAGAGCGGGGCCCCGACGGTGTCGGGCTGCCGGGCGGGGAAGATGCCTTCCAAGATGGCGGCGCCCTTGGTGCACACGTGGCGGCGTGGACGGCGCGGGCTGAAGAGTAGGCGTCCGAGTTTCTCTGGGCCACATCCAGGGATCGCGCGGTGTCCGCAGCCTGTTTCAGGTCCAATCCCGTTTTTTCCAGCAGTCTTTGCCAGATGTAAGTGGAGCTGAGGCCTGTGATAAAGGCATCGCGAACAAGCTCGTCAGTGTACACTGCGGCTTTTACATCTCGGCACTTGCAGTCTTTGCCAAGCATTTTCAGGGTGCCTAGGAACTCCTCCACCGATTCCCCAGGTCGCTGTGCGCGAGTAGCGAGCAGATGCCTAGCATACACCTCATTTGTAGGCTGCTGGTAATGCGCCTTTAAGATGTCGCAGGCGGCCAGGTACGTGTCGGCGTCTTGGATGAGGGGGTAAACCCGGTGGCTTACCCAATTCCGCAGAATTCCGAGTTTCATACTCGCAGCGTCCGTAGCGTCTTTGACGGCTGCGGAATTGTCCAGGAAGAATTCCATACACATAAACCAGTGTCCGAAGCGTGCTGATGCGTCCGGAGCATGCTGATCCAAATCCAAACGTTCGGGTTTCAGGAGTTGATCCATTGTGTTGAAAAATAAGTTAATAAAATTGATGTGCCTCAATAATTCCGAGACTCGATGTTAGCGAAACAAAACAAGGCTTTTATTAACTTAGAAGGTAACACGTAGTGGAGAGAGGTATCTTCCATCCGGAGGGCTGCAGTACTGGATATGAGGCCAGACTGAGCTTGCTTACATAGGGGCCAGGTATGGGCGGAGCCCTACACACAACACATTCCAATATACAATACAATGGTGAGGAAACGGAACTGGGGGAAGGGAAATGAAACTGAAACCGACCACAGTCACAGGCAGTGATGAATGGAATATTTCATCACAGCCTGCTCCTGCTTTCTATGTTTCTATGGAACAAATATTGCCTCTTCTTTGAAATAGTGCCATTGGATTTTTACGTTCACCTGAGACAGCAGACGGGGTCTCGGTTTAACATCTCATCAGAAAGAGGGCACCTCCACCAGTGCAGCACTCCTTCCGTGCTGCAATGGGAGTGTCAGCCTAGATTTTTGTGCTCAAGTCTCTGGAGTGGGACTTGAACCCACAACCTTCTGACTCAGCGGCGAGAGCGCTGCCCACTGAGCCATGGCTGACAGCTAAACTGATGGGCAAGCTTGGTATGGGCAGGAGCATTCTGGATGAGCTGAAGTTTACGGAGAGTGAAAGATGGGAGGCTGGCCAGAGCATTAGAATTTGGATGATGTTCCCAAGGGGCAGCATTCATTTGAGGAAGAGGAGGGGGCCAATGATGGATCGTTGGGGGACTCCAGAAGTGACAGTGTGGGGTTGGGAAAGAAGGCACTGCTACAGATCTATATATGGGAATGCAAACTTAGATTCCACTAATCCAGGCTGCGCAGCATGTCAGTGTCTCACATGCTGCCCTTATCTTTACTCTTTATTTTAACTGTGCAGTGACAAAATCAATATCCGTGAGTTCAAACTGAGGTACCTTTTTTAAGTGAATTATATCCAGTGCACGTTATTTGAAATTGGTTATAAATGCTAGGATACACAGATAGCTGGAGAGCTTAAAAAATTAATTCTTATACATCCCCTCTGAGGGGGCAGGCAGATCCAGATTCCTGTCATTGTCCCTGACCACAAGGAGATGCTAGGGATGACTTTGCTCTGATTTTTCTTTCCTCCTTCAGGAAGATACCATAGCCTCCGTGTACTTTGCCACTCAGCAAGGGTCAGGCTGGGAACCAAAGGATTGTGATACCAAAGGTTCCTGCAACTTTTCTCACAGCAGATCTCTTATCCCAGGTCATGCGCTCCCTATAAACTGGGAGCGAAAATTGGAGTTGAGACCGGAGGGGCTGAGGACTGTTACATAAACATATTACACTTCCTAGATGTGTATCACAGATGCAGTTTGCCTATTAGATGCAAAGAGGGTTTCATTGGAAAATTAGGCTTCGAAAATGCATTTTAACTCTGAGCGACTCCCACCCATCTCCTCCAATCAGCACAAGGGACTAAATTTGCTTATTTACCGAGATGCTGTTGGGCCTGTCTGTACCAAGGTATTAAAGAATTCGCAAAAAATACTTTAAAAATAATTGCACCACTTTCATTAAAATTCAGAATGGTAGAAGGTAACGTTCCTGTCCTTCCTCTGTAACGTCTGTGCCAGCAGCTCTGTGGTTAACCTAATTTACAATTTGCCACAGACCAAGGTGGGGGCCAAGGTTGGAATCCCGCCTCGGCTGAGATTTGCAGGCAGGGATTCCCATGCTGGCAAGTTGCTGCTGTCAAAGTGAGACAACAGCAACAATGTGCATTTAACATTGAAGACGTCCCAGTGCTCCTCGCGGAGAGAAACGGATGCCAATCGTTACTGGGAAAAAGCTAGGTTTTGGCAAGGCTTTTGAAGGTGGCGAGAAGTAGCCAGGTGGAGGGATTTAGCAAAGAAGTCCAAGGGTAGGGCTGAGATGGTTGAATGCTGAATCAGAGGGAGCGGGGAATGCGCAGAAGACCAGAGTTCGAGGGCTGAACGGCACAAGCCGAGAGAAACTTGCAGAAGTAAGCTGGGGGAAACCTGGGATGGGATTTGTAAATGAAGTTGAAGGTTTCAGGATAAATGAAGGAGATAGAAAGGACTTGCATTTACACAGCGCTTTTCACGACCCCGGGACGCCCCAAAGCGCTTTACAGCCAATGAAGTACTTTTTGAAGTGTAGGAAATGCGGCAGCCAATTTGCACACAGCAAGCTTCCACGAGATAAAGGTTGAAGCTAACTGTACCATTGCAGTCCCGGTAGCAGCTAAAACCAGGCACACCAACTATTTTAAAAGTAAAAAAAATGTTACCACTTACAGTTACTTGATGCAGTACCATTTTACAGTCAGCAGGCAGTGCTCCTGCTCCGAATCATTTTGCCACTCATCCAGCACAATGTTAAATAAAATGCCGCAATGCCATCTGCTACCACGAAAACAATACAGCAATTCCCGCGAAAATGTTAAACATACTTTTTAAAATTATTAATACACTCAAAATTGGATTTCTAGTGTGCTCAGATTTCACACGCCGGGTGGCACACTTTGTTACAAGTGCAAAATAATTTTAAAATGCTGAATATTTCTGATCTACGTTTCTAACCTCAAGTCTGAAACTGACAAACACATTTTAGTCGGCAAAGTTCCCATAAAAAAAACTGATTTCTGAATGACTTCGGTCTTCGTTAATGTAATAACAATTAGAACCAAACAACTATAATTAAAGGTAGTTTAGTATTCAACCAGCTTTTTTTTGAGGAGGGAGGGGGATGCTTTTTGCCCCCTTCCAATTTTTCCCTGTCCTCTTTTAGACACTGGGGTGAAATTTGTACTGGGTGATAGCGCGAATCGGCCGATTCAGAATCGGCAGCCTGTTTTACACTCCAGTTGGTTTTCTTTTCCATCGTTGTGCCGAATTTCACCCCCACTGACTCACGCTAGCGTGTGGGAATGCAGCACACTGGAGCTACAACACGCAAAGATTGGCAGTATGCGGGTCTGTGGCAATACTTCCACATAACGGACCAGTCATTGCCACTGGACACCCTGTGCTCACCCATGCACACACTTTCTAGCGGCCCCTGGATCATGATCAGGGGAGAAATTCTTGCTGGTTTTTCCTCCCTCGGTAATTTTAGTGCACCCACCACTGTCCCGGCTGGAATCACCAGACTCAGTGTGGAATCATGATGATAGAACCTGGGATCTTTCAGGCCATGCCACCTGATGCATTTAACCTCCAAGCTAGCAGGAAAGCTTCTTGTGATTTTTATGGAAACACAAGGTGGTGGTCGTTGGTGATTTGTGGTGTGAATCCAAGAAGTCAGCTAAAGTTGAAGGACATCCCATCTTCATTTGCTGTTTGCGGTATAGCTGACTATATCACGTGTAGTGTGTCATGGATTATAAAGATTGCCCTATTGACTAATTCTGCACCGCCTATGATATCACAGGTGGAGATGAGACAGCCCTGTGCGTCATCCTGAGGTACATAATCCAGATCTGAGTATAGAAGCTAAAAGAGCCAATTGTAAGAAAGTAATAGGTGCGCTGTCAGTGATCTAATATGGGGAGTCATGTGCCCCTCCATCTTAATGTGTTTTTCCTCTTTAACCAGCTTTTTCAGCATCTTCACTTAATGGTGTGGGCGTGCCAAATCCTCAGACCTCTGTCAATTGCTCTGTGTGACTGGCCACTGGAAGGCGTACAAGAGGGTCCAGGTTGTGACTTCTCATCCCGATTCCATCCCCCATGTGGAGAAACCTGGCTGAGCAATGCTTAGTTTGGAGAACTGCAGCTATTAATGCACATCCGACCACTCTCTGGTGCAATACATCAGTGTATCAACACCTTATGCTTTCGGTGCTAGCTACTACTTAGACTTGTCAATTGGAATCGACAATACAGACACTTGCCATTGAACTGGTCACTATATTAAGATCAACAAAAAGACTTTGGATTTTTTCCCACTCTTTAAATTTCTAAAGCATGAGGCTGGGCTGGAAACCTGTTCCCAGGCCTCTACCACAGAATCACAGAAACCCCACAATGCAGATAGAGGCCATTTCAGCCCATCGAGCCTGCACCGACACATATCCCACCTGATCCCCGTAACCCCACGTATTTAATCCCCCTAACACTAAGGGTCAATTTATCATAGCCAATCAACCTAACCCGCACATCTTTGGACTGTGGGAGGAAACCGGAGCACCCGGAGGAAACCCACGCAAACACGGGGAGAATGTGCAAACTCCACACAGACAGTCACCCGAGGCCAGATTCGAACCCGGGTCCCTGGCGCTGTGAGGCAACAGTGCTAACCACTATGCCACCGTGCTGGTGGTTTCTTGGAGGGGTCGGGTGGTTGTAGAGCAGGCTCAGGATAATTGTTCCTTTGTTTTTCCTTCTCTCCTTTCATGCTAACAAGAGACATTCCCATATCTCCCCATGTTGGCATGGTTCAATCCTGGAGGAATCACAGTTACTGACCTATGCCTTATAGCATCAACGTATTGTACTGTACCATTATGTTGCCCTGGTGTAGACTTAGGTGCAAGTGCCTGAATTACTCCACGTACCAAAATTGGGCCACACTTCTTTACTGTTACCTCCATGAAGTGGGACTGTAGTGGGAAAATTAGATACTGTATCTTTGTAAAACATCACTACCCTATTGAGTGAAACATCCCTTGGAACCAACTGTTAGCCACATATAGATTTGATTCTATTGATGTTAGACATTCCATACTCACATTTCAGCTTGATGCAGTGTTTGTAATCTGCTCCCTGACTTCCAGAGGCAGAGTTTTGAAAATGTCATCTTCTACAATCAGTTGGTTTTTCCGGAGGCAAACACATTGTCCCAATTCAACTGGCAGTTTATCCAGTTTGTTGACTTTAAGGTCCAGGAGTTGCAGTTGCCGCAGACGCCCAATGGAAGGAGAGAGGTAAGTCAGATTATTGTGCGAGATGTTCAGAACCCGGAGTTTGGTGCAGGAGAAAAGGTTTTCAGGAAGTTCGGTCACTTTATTGCATTCTATTGCAAAATGCTGCAGCTCTGCTAGCTGGTCTATATCAGAAGGTATCTTGGAGATGTGATTGTGCGAAACATCAAGGAAGAGTAGCTTTGTTAGTTTAAACAGACTTGGAGGCAGGAATTCAATCTTGTTCTTATTGAGGTAAAGCATTTCAAGTTTTGCAATTTTGGCGATGTGAACGGGAATGGAGGTGATGTTGTTGTGCCACAGCCTGAGGCAGATGAGTTTTCGAAGATTTTGGCAACTGGCAAGCTCTTCTGTTGAACTTAGGTTGTTGTCTTTGAGGTCAAGCTCCTGTAAGTTGGTCAGGCTGAAGATGGCACTAGGAATTCTTTCCAAGTTGCAGTGGAGCAGCCTCAGGAGAGTCAGGCAGAAGAGCTTCTTAATGTTTGCGAGTGATGTTATTTTTACTCCTTCGTTGTGGATTATCAGGCACAGTAGGTGAGCGGCCATGTCTAAAATTGCCGTGGGCAGCTTGGTTATGTTGGTTTTCAGATGCAAAGTGTCTATTTTTGGCAGCTCACGAAACATCTGCAGGGCTGTGGAGATTTTGCTGTCTGTCTGCAGTTGCCCTTCAATGTAGAGCTCATGCAAACTCTTCAAGGTGAATATCCATGGAGGGATTTCATCAGCAATACCAAATCGTACACGCAAAGTTATTAAATTCTCCTTCAAGAATAACAGTGCCTGCCTTTCCACCTTAACGGAGCAGTTGTATAACCACATTTCTTTCATCATTTTCAGGTTGGAGATGGCAGCAGAGATGGCCACGCCTTTGATGAGCTCCAGCTTTAACACCTCAATCTCTGTCAGGTCATAAACCTGGATTGGAATTCCAGGCATCATGAAGAGATGCATCTCAACTTTGTTCTCTCGGTTTGTGATGAGACGCTGCTTTAGTCGCTCTTGAGTCCATTCGTGATTCAAATTGAGCTGAAGAAGTTTGTTTTCACTCACGTCCGACAGGAACACCGCAAATTTTCTGGCGTAAAGTTTGTCATACTGATCGATGAGATGAAGCAAGAATGCAAAGTCATTTCTCACATCAGGAATATCATCCATCCCAGTCTCAACCCTCACATTTTCAAATGAATACTCTTTCAATTTATAATAGAGTATCCAGTGCAGTGTGTACAGGCAAGTGCAGCTGTATAAGACTATTGCAGTTATATACACTAAGGATAACATTCGAAACATTCTCCATAAACCGTGAATACAGAAGAAGTCAGTGAACCCAGTGATGTGCAGTGCATCAACGCAGTGGATGTTGTTACACATTTGAGGAATGAAAATGCTGATGTAGACAAGAATAACCACGCTTTGCACAGTTCGGACAATGGTTTGATTCAAATACATTGTATAGAGAATGTCTCCCTCTTCTGTATGGAGGCGGAATTTCTTCACTTTTTCAAACAAGGACTTGGCCTGCTCGCCTTCTTTTTTATCCAGAATTTTCACTGAGGAATTGTCTACCATTATTCCACCAGCAGACTTCAGAACTTGCGAGGAGCCTTTAGACAAAAGAGAAATCTTATCTCCTATATGGACATTATTACTGAAAGCCATCTCTTGTGACAATGACACAGAAGAGTCAACTTTCAGTGGACTGTTAATAGAAGATAACGATTGATCTATACTTGATTCGGAAACTATAGGTATTCTGGGGGTAGATTCCTCGTATACAGTTTCTGACAGTGCTTTCGTGGTCCATGGGGAGTCTAGGCATTTCCCAAGGACAGTAATAAAATGCTCTATCTTTGAACTTGTGCCAGGAAATTTGAACCAAAAGTTGCTACTGATTAGAAATATCAGAGAATGCAGAAGGACCAGGTAAGGGAAATATTTGGAAAACCATATGACTGCATTATCATAGCACCACTGATTAATAAGGTAGTACTGCTGAACATCTAGGCCGGTCTGGAATCCAGCAGCGAACACGTTAAGGTTGAGCCTCTCCAAAACAGAGCGATTCCATTGACGTTCCTGAATGGAGAGACCCTCTGGCACTGGGATACACAGAATCTGCTCACTTGATACCTGAGAAACGACAGATCACATTAAACATGAATTCTTTCAATGATAGATCTCTTTTGTAGATTTATAATTATTCAAACAATGAACACGAGAGCCTTCCTGCAGTGACTCAGATGTGCGCTGTGACTTGCTGGGAGACCCTAGCGCAATGCTCCCACTTCTACTGAAGCCTGTTTATGAGCCATTGGATTCATGTGACCTACACGTGGGCTCTCCAACTGGAGAAGATGCCTGGTCTATTCTTAGCAACTATTACACAGGTAAACAATTCAGACACTGCTGGGTGTGAAGGTTTAGCTGCAGCATCTCAAACAGTTTTGCATCCAGTGCTATCAAAATAGCAGCTAACATTAGACTGACAACAGGGAGTGTCCTGCAAGTATCTATAGTCACTCACGTAAAGGAAACATTACACTCTCGACCACAAGGAGAACTAGGCACATAGCAAAGGGAATAACTCTCATTTTTGGAGACCATGACATAACTGGAATAAAATCCATTTGTCTCCTGGCCTTCGCCATTGGATCAAATTGAAGCAGAATGCTTGCTTCAGCTATCCCAGGTGTATCCAGGTACAATGATGCTATGTGATCCAAATGGATCTACAGTGTAGGAGGATAGTTAAAGGGAGATCTCATTGCAGTATATAAAATATTAAATGGTATAAAGTATAGATTTTTAAATGGTATAGATAAAGTAAATACTGTAAAAATTATTAGTTCAAAGTACGCTGAAAAAGTACTAGAACATATGAATAGAAATACGGAAGTAATTTAGAACAAATATCAGGAAAAAATTATTTACTCAGAGTGACAAACATTTGTAATAATCTACCAAACAAATAGATGCAAAGATATTAGAGTAATTTAAAATACAACCAAATACCATGATAGGAGAATTAGTGTACTAGAGGGCTGATCTTTGATTAGTCTGTTAGCCCCCTAACTTTTATGTTCTTATAATTCCTGTAAACTTTGGCAATCCGACCTGTAAACCTCTGTACAGTCTCCCTGGCCTAGGTGCCTATTCTGGTTCCAATGGGCCATAGAAAGTAAAACATGATTTCCAGTGGGTAGGAGAGGTAGTGTGAATGATGAATGATTAGGGTGGATGACCAAAAAGATTGGGATGTTTGTACACATCCTGGCCTCAAGTATCTGGACCTCTAGCAAGAAGTGTTCTGGCCCTGCAAGGAGTCCTGGAAGGGCTGCGGTTGATATCATTCTACTGCAGTGCTCAAAGACCGAGAGAAAAATTATGGCATATCTGGTTGTATTCCTGGTTTACAAATATTGCCAAGACAGAAACTGTAGTTATGAATGATGGGAAAACAAATGGTCTCTCTTTCAGGCTTTATGTTACACAAATTTTAGACTACCTATTTTCAGGTACTTTCTCCCTTACTTTAGATCTCTGTACAGAATGCATTTTTTTGGCTTCCACCAATGCTACTCAGGAATTAGCCACTCCAAGATGTAGGCAAGTGGTCAAGGGTTATTCTCGCTTTGATTTTCTCCCTGTGGGAAGAGCACGGTTGGAAACATTCCCATCTGAGTAAGAAGGGTGTCGATACATGCCTTATTCTCGGATTTGAGCACAATTTAGGTTACACTCCAGTGCAGGTACCATCTCATGGGTGAGATGCTAAATCAAGGTCCAATCTGCTCGTTTAGGTGGACATGAAAGATCCCACTCACTCAGTGGCCATTTCTCATTGACGCTATCTTTTTGAAGAGGTGAGGTGAGAGTGACTGTCCTTGACATCAAGGCAGCATTTGACCGAGTGTGGGATCAAGGAGCCCTAGTAAAACTGAAGTCAATGGGAATCGGGGGGAAAACTCTCCACTAGCTGGAATCATACCTAGCACAAAGGAAGATGGTTGTGGTGGTTGGAGGTCAATCATTACAGCCCCAGGACATCGCTGCAGGAGTTCCTCAGGGCAGTGTCCTAGGCCCACCCATCTTCAGCTGCTTCATCAATGACCTTCCCTCCAACATAAGGTCAGAAATGGGAATGTTCGCTGATGACTGCACAGTATTCAGTGCCTTTCGCAACTCCTCAGATAATGAAGCAGTCCATGTCCGCATACAAGAAGACCTGGACAACACTCAAGCTTGGGCTGATAAGTGGCAGGTAACATTCGCACCACACAAGTGCCAGACAATGACTATCTCCAACAAGCAAGCGTCTAACCACCGCCTCTTGACATTCAACAGCATCACCATCGCCGAATCCCCCACTATCAATATCCTGGAGGTCACCATTGACCAGAAACTTAACTGGACCAGCCACATAAATACTTTGGCAACAAGAGCAGGTCAGAGGCTAGGTATTCTGCGGTGAGTGTCTCACCTCCTGACTCCCCAAAGCCTTTCCATCATCTACAAGGCGTAAGGAGTGTGATGGAATACTCTCCACTTGCCTGGATAAGTGCAGCTCCAACAACACTCAAGAAGCTCGACACCATCCAGGACAAAGCAGCCCGCTTGATTGGCAACTCATCAACCACCTTAAACATTCACTCCCTCCACCACCGGCATACCGTGGCTGCAGTGTCTACCATCTACAAGATGCACTGCAGCAACTCGCCAAGGCTTCTTCAGCAGCAGCTCCCAAACCCGCGACCTCTACCACCTAGAATGACAAGGGCAGCAGGCGCATGGAAACACCACCACCTCCAAGTTCCCCTCCAAGTCACACACCATCCTGACTTGGAAATAATAGCACTGTTCCTTCATTGTCGCTGGGTCAAAATCCTGGAATTCCCTCCCTAACAGCACTGTGGGAGTACCTTCACCACATGGACTGCAGCGGTTCAAGAAGATGGCTCACCACCACCTTCTTAAGAGCAATGAGGAATGGGCAATAAATGCTGGCTTTGCCAACGACGCCCAGATCCCATGAACAAATAAACAAAAAAGGTAACAGAGAGAGTAGACAAGGGTAATGCAGTTGATGTAATTTATCTAGATTTTCAAAAGGCCTTCGATAAGGTACCACATAATAGACTAATGAATAAGGTCAGAGAATGCGGAGTCAGGGGACATGTAGGAGATTGGATAGCTAGCTGGTTTCAAGACAGAAAGCAGAGAGTAAGCGAGAAGGTGGGTAGTGGTGTTCCACAAGGATCAAGTGCTGGGACCACTGTTGTTCACAATTTATATGAATGATGATTTAGACTTTGGAATCAAAAACACAATTTCTAAATTTGTGGGTTACACCAAATTGAGGGGGGATAGTCATTACTGAGGAGGATTGCAACAAATTACAGGAGGACATTAATAAACTTGCAGAATGGGCAAATTAATTTCAACACAGATAAATGTGAGGTATTACATTTTGGTAGGAAGAATAGGGAGGTCACTTATTACTTGGAGGATGTGAGTCTGGGTGTGATAGAGGAGCAAAAGGATCGCAAAGTACAAATACATAAATCACTAAAAGTAGCGACACAGGTTAACAAGGCCATAAAAAAAAGCAAACCAAGCACTAGGATTTATTTCTAGAGGGATAGAATTGAAATGTAGTACGGTTATGCTAAACTTGTGTTGAACCTTGGAGTACTGCGTACAGTTCTGGTCACCATATTATAAAAAGGATATAGAGGCACTGGAGAGGGTGCAGAGAAGATTTACAAGGATGATACCAGAAATGCGAGGGTATACCTATCAGGAAAGGATGAACAAGCTGGCTCTCTTTTCGCTTGAAAAAAGTAGGCTGAGTGGTGACCTAATAGAGGTCTTTAAAATTATGAAAGGCTTTGATAGAATAGATCCAGTGAGAGTGTTTCCACTTATGGGGAAGAGCATAACTAGAGGCCGTCAATATAAGATAGTCACCAAGAAATCAAATCGGGAATTCAGAAGAAACTTCTTTGCCCAGAGGGTGGTGAGGCTACCACAGGGAGTAATTGAGACAAATAGTGTAGATGCAGTTAAGGGGAGGATGGATAAGCATATGAGGGAGAAGGGAATAGAGGGTTATGTTGATAGAGTTAGATGAGGAAAGACGGGAGGAGGCTCGAGTGGAGCATAAATGTCGGCATGGACTGTTTGGGCCGAATGGCCTGTTTCTGTGCTGTATATCCTATGTAATCCATGGCATTATTTGAAAAGGAGCAGGGAATTTTTCTGATGTACTGCCCATTTCGCTGATTCAAAAAGAGATTAACTAGTAATTTATCTTGTTTGCTATTTGTCCCTTTGCCCCACCAGTGGTGGCAGAATCTTCAGTCCTGCTCTTTGGAAACCTTTCTTATTTTCTCCCCATCTTTAAGCATCAGTTTAGAACCTATCTTTTCAACCAAGTCTCTGGTCACTTCTCCTAAATCTCCCACCACGAGTTGACGTCCATTCCTTTTTTATAATGTTTCCTTCTGTGAAACAACCTTTTCTACATTAAAAGGTACTATATAAATGCAAATTGTTATTGTAGGACTTTTCAGTATGCAAATTGGATGTGACTTTTGCCTACATGACAACAGTGGCTATACTTAATTTAAAGTAATTCCGTTGATTTTAAATGTGTTTTGAAACATCCTGAAGACATGATAAGGTGCTATATAAATATAAGTTCTTTCTTTCTTTAAGCCCCACTTAGGACTTCACCATGACTGAGATCAGGAACTCAACCAGTGGATTGTGCAAAATCAAGTATTATCACGCTGTGACATTGTGCATTACAATTCTATGCATTGTGTCTCCAAAAATCCAGAACTTGCAGAATTAACCCTTCATATATGAAGCTGAACAGTGTACGGCAGTAGAATAAGTGTCAATTGGAGAATCAAAGTCAAGCCTGATCCTGTCCTCACCCAAGGAACTGCACACACATGGACTCCTCAGTCCTCAATAGGGATCACTGGATTGCAATTCGGAGTGGGAGCCAACTTCCCTCATCTGTGGCCCAGGGACACTGAGGCAAATTGGTGAGATCAGTGAAGTCAGCTCAGAACTGGGACCAAACCTTCTCACTCTGTATGACTCAGCCATACACCCTGTTTACTCATTTTTTTGTTGTTCAGCCAAGTGCACACTTTCTCCCTGTAGGAACATGCACCACTTACCTAAGACCAGAGACCGCCGCTGGATGGTAGGATTGGGGTCAGCTGTGATAAACCTCCCTACACAATAGAATAGACTAATAATATTCATTGCTTAAGGAATGGTAGCTACAAGGGTACCCTTGGAACCATGCCTGTGCTGCCTTCCTTTAGGAATTTATGTTAGTTTTCAAGTTAATTCAGGGGTTTAATTAATTTGGGTCGATTCCCATTGTGTGCCGCCACCTAGTGGATATTTGGTACCTAGCAAGTGCAGTAAAGCGCAGTAAATAAAGTGCTGTAAAGTAAATTGCTGTATATCACAAGACATGCAGCTCGACACATGGTGTTGGAAGTTATTTTCCTGTTACGTTTCGGCCTTGGACACTATTTGTCTGTAAGTACTTGAGAATGTTATAGATGATTAGTGTACACTATATTTTGCAGAAAATGTTTAGTTTTGTAACCTTTCTCTGTAAGCAAACCTACACAGCTAGCCGTGAATTGCTCGCTCTCTGTATCTAGCTCGTTAGCTTATAGCTGTATTTTGATGCACTATGTACAGGGCTAATTTAAAGTGAATGTAAGAGAATGCCTTTCAGTTTGCTAAATGTATATTCACAGTAAGCTGTGTTTTCACGTGTTTTGGTAAGTTACATGCCAAAAGTACTGTGTTGCTCATGCTTACCTAAGTTTGTGTATGCATATCAGTTATGTGCTTGTGTACTAATGTATGCTTCCACTTCTGTATTGTATTTCAGTTTCACAATAAGAATCTTTCAGTAAAGTTTACAAGAAAAGTCAAGCCTTGTGATTTTTATGGGAAGATATCAAGTTGTTAGCTACCTGTCTAGCTCTGCATAGGAACGCGCTGCAAGGGCAGAATAATGCCCAAGTATGATTCAACTCCTTCAGGAGAGGAAGATAGAAAATTGTGGGGGAAACGGGATAATTCTTATACCAATCCTTATCACTTCCCTTCCAAAATGCCATATTTTAAAAACTAATGACTAAGGGGACTTTTGTCAGTCGGTACAACAGATACTAATGCATTAGTGACCCTAACAGGTTGCAAGAGGTTGTTCAACAATATAGCTTAATTATGTTCTATCGCGGTAAAGGCTTTTCCCCCTCTTTTTACCTGCAGTGCTCCTCCAAACATTGACACCAAAACCATTAGAAGGGTCAGATACTCAGCAAACACGTCCCACCAAGGCTTCAGGATTTTGAATGCTGGGTCTTGTTCCCCAAAATACGATAGTTCTGTCACTGGAATCATCCTGCTAAGAAGAAAAGATAACGTGTTACAAAACCCCCAAGTTCAGGCTAACTGGGTCGGCAACGGAAGTGACACGGTCCCATTTATTGGAACATGCCTTTGCTTCTTCCTCGCCACTTTTCTCTCCTCCTGAATTCCTGGCTTGGGTACAGTTTGAAAAGCACCAGTTGCCATTCTAATATCTTTTTCCAAGTGTGAACCTCGACATTTGAGCATTGCCAGACTTTCCAACTGCACAGGACATCACGGCTGAGCCTGATCCTGCCCTCAGCTGACCCCCACACATGTGCACTTCTAGCAGGGTTCACTGGACAATGATTAAGAGCAGGAACATTGGATGGCTTTCTCCTTCACTTACTCAAGTTAATTCTAATGCTCAAACTGCTGCCCCAGCTGAGATATGGTAACAGTGTGGCAGAGCCACCAAGGGGACTCTGATCTTATGTACATAATTATCTTTAACTAATTGTTAGCTACAGAATGAATCTGTATCTCTGTTCATATTATCGCATGTACATAGCGTGGTCCCTTTAAGATTGAGACCCAACGCGATGACGTCATCACGTTGATCACGTGATCCTCCAGTGGCGGAAAAATGAGATGACATCATGACGTCCGACCAGGGAGGAGCCCTAGTCAGTCCTCGTGGAGCTAGCAACCAGTACAGACCTGTTATCCAGCTTTCCTATGATTTAGTGTTAAACTCTGTTTATTAGTATTAAACATCGTTTGTTTAATAGACTGACTCGATCTCAGTCCTTTAGTTAGGAATCTAGCCATTCCTACAACAGCACAGAATTGATATCGAACCTGTGAGCTTAGTGGTCTGCATAGCTTAGCTACTCACTGCATAAACTCAACCATAAGATAACGCAATATCTTCTTCACATAAATCCACCAGCATGTATTCATAGAATCATAGAATTGTTATTTTACTACAACAGGAATCAACTGATGTTTGAAAATATCCCTTCTACAGCAAAATGCCCCAAAAAGCCATACCTCTGAATTTAATGAACAAAAATAAAAGCATTTTTGTGCATGAAGAATTATTTCAGATTTTTCTCTTGCTGGTCACAGCGCATACAGGGTTAAATTTGAGTAGTGCGAACTATTTATGCAAGCTGTAGAGAATATATATTACGGTCTGTTGCCAAGTATGTTGAAGGCATTGGCCCGGATTTTGCGATGGGTATGATGGCGTACTCTCAGAGTACACCGTCATACCGCCTTTGAAATCCACCGCAAGTTCGAGATTTCCGCATGCGCTAAATCCCGAACTTGTGGTCTGTCAACGTACGCATCGACAGGCCATCCGCTCCGCCACCGAAAACCTAATTGCCGGTGCAGAGTTGGGCTAGTTGCCCCCCCAACTGCCCAGCAATTACGTACGAAAATTTTATGGCTGGTGGAAACAGGCATAGGGCCTGTTTCCACAGTGTAAGGGGATACCCGAAATGCTTTTTTCCCCTAAATAAATGACATTCAGGAACATTAAAAGCTTTAATGAGAAGCAATTCTAGTATATGTTAAAGCTGCAGGTTTTTTAAAACAACATTTACATTTCATAACTTTTTGCACAGCACACAGTATTTGTTTAGAAGTGGGAATTATGAGTAATGAATTGGATTCCCACGATAAAAGCTAGATCTGTATGTATCTTAAAGGCTGTAGTAATGAAGTGATGTAGTCATTTAAATGAGTGAAAGACAATCTGTTTTTTGATTGGAGGACCAGGCCCACGTGATCCCAGGTACGCTTCCGCACAGACTGCGCCCCTGGGATCCGTGGGCTATTACGCTGCCCTCCTGCTCACAGCATCAGACTGTAAGCTTACACAGGAGGGCCACCATCAGGTAGGTATGTATTCTTTTTGTAGTTTTTAGCCCATTGTCGCTTGGTCCTGTGAGACAAAGGGTAATTAAATATGCTACTCTGTTACAAGGCAAGAGTGGCTCGGTAGTGTTGTATGAACGCATTAAAGCATAGAATCAGGCAGACAGGCTTATAACTGTGATCTTTACTTTATTCTCTAAAATGGCTGACTGCTGCTTTCCCGGGTAATTCCCATAATGCAATGCACATTACATTACCGTATTGACTGGTGTCAAACTCGCAATCAATACACGACATCCCCCTTTTCCTTGGAAACAAACTTGCAGTTTACAAACAGTTGCTTACAATAACACTGCATAACTTAGTTGATTTATAAACTTTTTACAAACTTGTGTCTTACCAGGTTTAAACATTTAACATCACCCATGCAGTTCTCGCACAGTTTATGTTGTGACATAATCAGACAGTCTTTAGGGTTTTCTTTTAACCCTTTGAGGTCTGGCTGTATTGGGTATGTCTGACATGTTGATGTCAGTGGGTATTGCCTGTGTCACAGTGGTATGTGTGTCAGGGTCTACTATACTGTCCTCAGTCCCTTGTGTTTCCTCCTGCTCATGGAGTGTCTCCTTTGGTCCATTGGTTCTGTATTTCTTCACAAACGTAGTGTTTCTCGAGTAGCGTGCTCCTTCTGGAGATTCCACTACTACTTGACTCCCTGTTTTACTCAAAACTTTGTGGGGTGTGGCATTAAAAGGAGTGGTGAACTTGTCCACTTTGTCCTGCCGTACCAGCACCGTGTCGCCAACTTCCACCTCTGAGTATTGTGTTCTCCGCTGTTCATCTGCGTACAGTTTGGACTTGCCTTTTTGTTCTGCGTCCCGGTCACATACTTCCATGTCTGCAGACGACTCTGTGATGTCTGGCAGCTTTCCTCTCATTTTCCGTTTAAAGAGCAGCTCTGCCGGGCTCTTTCCTGTCGTGGCATGGTCAATGCTCCTGTACACAGTCACATATTTTCTAAGTTCACGTTTCCAATCTAGTCCGACTGAGCAATTCTGATTCTCTTCATCAGCGATGCATTCTGGCGCTCGACTTCTCCGTTAGCCTGAGCCCATTTTGCTGTCGTCTTCAGGTGTTTGATCCCGTTGTTTTCACAGTACTTTGAATAATTCAGATCTGAATTGGGGACCATTATCAGATTTGCAGGTGATTGGCAAACCATGACAGCTGAAGATTGACTCTAAACTATCAATAACCTTCTCTGTTGTTGTGGAGGTCATGATGTCGTATTCATAGTAGTGACTATAGTAATCAACTACCACAAGAATGGAGTGGTTGGATGGCAAGGGTCCCAGTAAGTCTATAGCTACATCCTGCCAGGGGCCCTCCGGTAATGGTGTTGGTCTCAACGGTTCAGGTGGGTCGGGTCTGGCTACTATCTGACAGCCGTGGCATGCTTTACAGTGTTTTTCAGCTGCCTTGTCCATGCCAGGCCACCAAACCTTGGTTCTGAGATGTTGCTTTGTTCCAACTATTCCCAAGTGTCCTTCATGTGCTAACACCAGGGCTCGTGCGTGTAACACTGTGGGTAGCACGATGCGTGTTCCCCGAAGAACTAGGTACCCCACTACGCACAGCTCATTTGCAATTGCTGCATAAGCTTTACAGTTCTCAAAATGTCCGTTTGTGATTGCCTTCCGTACCTCAATCAGCTCTGGGTCGGTAGCAGAGGCTTCCTCCACCTCTGTAGTAGTGAGTGCTTTTGGTGTCGCACTCACAGCTACAAATCTCACGTATTCATCTGAGCCATGAGAATGTCTCTCCTGTTTTGCTGTCTCCCCCAGCAATCGTGACAGTGGGTCTGCAATGTTTTGCTTGCCTGGAATGTGTATCACCTTAAAATCGTACGGCTGTAATCTAAGTACCCATCTCTCTATACGGGCACAGGGTTTAGAGTGTGGGCCATATATCATTTGTAATGGCTTATGGTCAGTTTCCAAGTTAAATTTTCGGCCATACACGTATGGATGCAGCCTCTCACAAGCCCATACAAGAGCTAAGGCCTCTCTCTCTGTTTGAGAGTATTCCCTCTCACAGTCTGTTAAACTACGACTTACATAGCATATTGGCACCTCTTGGCCCTGTTGGCCCTGAACTAGTACTGCGCCTAAACCGACAGGACTGGCATCTGCTATCACCTTGGTTGGTGCGTCCTTATCAAAATATCCTAAAGTGCCGGCTCTGGCCAACTCTTCCTTGAGTGCACTGAATGACTGTCTCTGTTGTGATCCAAATTTAAATGGTGTGTCTTTTCTCGTCAGGCATCACAGTGGCTCTGATAGCGTTGCAAACTGCGGGATGAATCTGTTACTGTACCCAACGAGTCCCAAGAAACTCCTCACCTCTGTAGCATTCTCTGGTTCCCGAGCTTCTGCCACCGCTCGCACTCTCTCTGCTGTTGGTCCGATGCCCTTTTCAGACAACAGGATTCCCATGAAAATCAATCGGTCCATGTTGAATTGACACTTCTCTGAGTTTAGTGTCAGTCCACTTTCCATTAGTCTGGTCATGACAGCGTGCAGGCGTCTGTCGTGCGTTTCCTGGTCGTGTGCATGCACGATAATGTTGTCTGAGATGTTTTCAACACCTTCTATTCCAGCTAAGGCATCAGCTATCTCATGCTGATATTGCTCACTAGCTGAAGATACACCGAATATCAGCCTCTTGTACCTGTATACTCCGTTATGTACTGCAAACGTTGTGATTTCTCGTGACTCAGGGGTCAGTTCTAGCTGGTGATAACCCCATTTCAAGTCTAGCTTACTAAACACCATCGAGCCATTCATACTGTTATGTATTGTGTGTTCTATTGTGTGTTCTCCTCCCACCTGTGGTGGCGCTGTCACAGGAGATAAATGGTTGGGTATTCTCTCGGTTAAGTTTAGCTCTCTTTGTTCGGAACTTGCCAGAACTTCCTTTCCTTCCAATAAAGCACTTCATGTTTGAATCTCTGAGTTCCGAGTCCTAAATTGTGTCTAGGTAGAAAGGTACCGACACAACAAGTGGCAACGAGGAGCGGATGAATCTGCGTACGTTACGGGTGCAGTGAGTAAACAGAAAATTTAATTTGAAACGTGAGATGGCTACTATATTAGGAAACATCGGTGATTTTGATGAAAATGTGGAGCAATGGAGCGCATATACGGAACGTTTTGACTATTTTGTATTGGCGAATGCGGTGGCAAATGAAAAGGTCGTGCCTACCTTTTTGAGTGTAATCGGGCCGAAGACTTTCAATTTACTTCGCAGCCTCGTGCAGCCAGATAAGCCAGGAACTAAAACATATAAGCAACTAGTGGAAATTCTTGGAGCACATTTTTCACCAAAACCTCTGGTTATTGCTGAGAGATTTAGATTTCACAAACGGAATCAAGAGGAGGGGGAATCAGTGACGATGTTTATTGCTGCTTTAAAAAGGTTGTCGGAACACTGCCAGTTCAAGGAGGTGCTGAATGACACCATTAGAGACAGACTTGTGTGTGGTCTGCAAAATGCAGCCACACTGAAGCGCCTTCTTACTGAGGACAACCTTACTCTTGAAAAGGCCATTGAAGTTAGTGTCATGGCGGAATAGGAGGCTCACCAGTTGAGTTCAACAGGGAGAGTTCACAAGGTGTCGTCTGAGCCTAAAGGTGCGCGGAACGGCACATGTTACCGTTGTGGGAAAACGGGCCATCACGCTAATGACTGCTGGTGTATGGAGCTGGAATGCAGAAATTGTGGCAAAAAGGGTCACATTGAACGCGCCTGTAGAGGTAAAAAAAGAACAGACAGAGCTGGGAAGCATGGAAGCAAAATGTCTGTATTTGGACAAGAGAGGAAAAAGAGTGTTCATTCAGTGCAGTATGATGGAACAAGCAAAACAGAGGGGAGCGACACCTCTGAGGAGGAAGAGGTGCATATACTGACGGTTGCAGGTGGTTCAAATGGCTACTGGGTGTCACCACTGGTGGAGGGACAATCAGTGTGGATGGAGGTGGACACAGGCGCGGCTGTGTCCCTTGTTTCAGACACTGTCTACAACAAAATGCTAAAGCATCTTACCCTTCAGCCGACAAACATTGTGCTAAAGACGTATACCGGCGAACCTGTGGCCATGAGAGGCATCATTGAGGTGACAGTTAAATTGAACGGACAGACTGCAAAACTGCCACTATATGTGGTAAAGGGAAATTACCCATCGCTACTGGGACGTGCGTGGCTGGAGAAAATCACGCTGGACTGGCCTGCAGTCCGCATGATGTCAAAAGGGGAGTCAGGTCTGACTGCAGTGTTAAACAAACATGCAGAACTCTTCAATGGGGAACTTGGGAGCATGAAAAAGATCAGCGTGAGACTGGACATTAAACCTGACAGCAAGCCGAAGTTTCACAAAGCCCGACCTGTACCCTATGCAATTCGGCCAAAAGTTGAGGCTAACTTGGAGGCCTTAGTTGAGAATGGAGTCCTGGAGCCTGTGAGCGTGAGCAAATGGGCCACACCCATTGTTCCTGTCCTGAAAAAGGATGGATCTGTTCGAATCTGCGGGGATTTTAAAGTGACTATTAACCCGGTGCTGTCTGTGGAACAGTACCCTCTTCCCCTCATTGATGATCTTTTTACGGGCCTGGCCGGAGGGCAAAAGTTCAGCAAAATAGACTTATGCCAGGCTTATCTACAAATGCATGTCGATGACAAATCAAAGGAGCTGCTGACAATTGTGACACACAAGGGGCTATACAGGTACTGCCGCCTTCCGTTTGGAATTACGTCGGCCCCTGCTCTATTCCAAAGGGAAATGGATCAGATTTTGAGTGGACTGCCAGGAGTCCAGTGCTACCTGGACGACATCCTTGTCACTGGGACAAATGAGGAGGATCATCTTCTGAACTTGGATGCGACACTACAACGACTGAAAGAGTACGGACTCAGAGTTCGTAAAGACAAATGTGAATTCTTTCAGTCTTCAGTTGAGTACCTGGGGCATGTGATTGACGCTACTGGCCTGCATAAGGCGCCGCCAAAGGTCAAGGCGATAGTGGAGGCCCCAGCACCCCAGAGTGTGAGCCAGTTACGTTCATTTCTGGGGCTACTTAACTACTATGGGAAGTTTATTCCAGACTTAGCAACATTGCTGAAGCCGTTACATCAGTTGCTATGTCAAGGCAAAACATGGAAATGGACTGAACTGTGCAACGAAGCTTTCGCCCAAGCAAAGAAAGCATTGCTGAATTCGGAGGTCCTGACACACTTCGACCCAAAGCTACCCGTGCAGCTAGCATGTGATGCATCACCATATGGTGTGGGAGCAGTCATATCCCACATCATGCCTTCGGGTGAAGAGAAACCTATCGCCTTCGCATCACGCACCTTGAACAAGGCCGAGAGTAACTATGCGCAGATCGAGCGCGAAGCCTTGGGAATCGTTTTTGGAATTCGAAAATTTCATCAGTACCTGTTTGGGAGAAGGTTCACACTCCTGACAGACCACCGTCCACTGACTTCAATCTTCAGGCCCCACACCGGAATTCCGTCTCTCGCTGCAAGCAGGATGCAAAGGTGGGCTTTACTGTTGTCAGGACACACATACGACATCAAATATCGCAAATCAGACTTGCACGGCAACGCAGACGGTCTCTCGAGGCTACCCTTGCCTGTTACTCCCCCAGAGCCTCGTCAGATAGACATCTTCTACTTTAGACAAGTGGAGGGAGCACCTGTCACTGCAGTTCAGGTGCAAAGGTACACCCGCAACGATCCAGTCCTGTCTGAGGTAATGGATGATGTCATTCGAGGGAGAGCTATAGGAGATTCTCCTAGTTTGAAACCTTACGTTTCAAAAAGAAATGAGCTCTCCGTCCAGGCAGGTTGACTTCTTTGGGGACGACGTGTCATCATTTCGCCACCTCTGAGGGAACCTATACTGCAACAACTTCATACAGGCCACAGTGGGATGGTTCGGATGAAGGAAATGGCAAGAAGCTACTTCTGGTGGCCAGGTCTCGATGGGAATATTGAGGAGAAAGCCAAAACATGTTCCCCATGTCAAAGGGTCCGGAATGTTCCACAGCTGGCAACCCTACACCCCTGGGATTGGCCTGCAGAAGTGTGGCAGCGAGTACATGTGGACTTCGCCGGTCCTTTCGAAGGGAAGATGTTTATGGTGGTTGTGGACGCTCGTAGCAAGTGGCCGGAGGTCGCTGTGATGAGGTCTACCACGGCAGAGAAAACAATTGAGAAACTTGGTGAGATGTTCAGCCGTTATGGCTCACCGGAACAACTCGTAAGTGACAATGGTCCACAATTTGTATCACAGGAGTTTGCAACCTTCCTGCATGTGAATGGTGTCCAACACATCAGGTCTGCGCCCTATCATCCCTCTACTAACGGCCAAGCAGAAAGGTTCATGCAAACTTTGAAGCACGCCTTGAAGGCATCGCAAGGTCAGGGCTCAATCCACCAACGTCTGAACAGCTTCCTGTTGTCCTACAGGAACGAGCCGCATGCCACAACCAAAACTTCCCCCGCTTCGCTCATGATGAAGAGGCAGTTGCGGACAAGTTTTGACTTACTCAAACCTCCAAGGGCAGAGCAGGTTGTCCATCGTCAACAACAAGCTCAAGTTGAAAAGAGAGAGAAAAGAGCCAAGGAGAGACGGTTTCATCCGGGAGAGCACATCCTTGCTCGAAACTACAACACTGGACCGAAATGGGTTCCTGCTACGGTGATCGCGCAGACGGGCCCTGTGTCTTACACGGTTGAGACTGCTGAGGACGTCGTCTGGAGAAGACACACAGATCAACTGTTGCTAGGAGCAGAGACAGCCACAGAGGCTCCAACGGCTGGTTGGCCTGAACTGTTTCTGAATGATACCGCAAACCAGCATCCTTTGCCACAGTGCTCTTCTCCAACACAGGAAGTCAAAGAGACTGTTCCACATGTGCAAACTCCTTTCAACTGACACAGGCACCTTCTCTATCCAGGCCTGTGTCAATGCCTACTGCTGTGGAAGCCAGCAATGACCGCCGGTATCCTGTCAGAGAGCGGCGGCCTCCAAGACGTTTGGATCTGTAGGCTTAGTGACTTACCCACAAGACTGGGGCAGAATAAACCCCAGGGTAAAGTCAGGGTTTGAGGCAGTCTACCTCTACCCTAGGTTAGTTGAGTGTATTGAAAGTAACTTACCTATTGAGGAATAATGTGGACCTTCCATTTAAGAGGGGAGGAAATGTTATGTATTGTGTGTTCTCCTCCCACCTGTGGTGGCGCTGTCACAGGAGATAAATGGTTGGGTATTCCCTCGGTTAAGTTTAGCTCTCTTTGTCCGGAACTTGCCAGAACTTCCTTTCCTTCCAATAAAGCACTTCATGTTTGAATCTCTGAGTTCTGAGTCCTAAATTGTGTCTAGGTAGAAAGGTACCGACACAACACATACCTTGAAGTATCTCATCAACGGTGGGGATTGGATATCGTTCCCTCACTATTGCCTGGTTTGCTCATCTCAGGTCTAGGCATAACCTTACATCCTTATCCGCTTTTGGTACAATAACCACAGTATTTACCCATGGGGTGGGACCAGTTACAGGTTCGATAATGTCCATGTCCCTCAATTGTTTTATTTTGGCCTCTACTGCCCCCCTTAAGTTGAATGGTATACGCCTGAGTGGCTGGGCCACAGGCTTCACTTGTGGGTCGATATACAAACTGATCTGTTTTGTGTTCAGCCTTCCTACTCCCTGGAACACCTTTGGATACCGCTGTTCTAGTAGCTGTCTTACATCTACCACAGCTGAGACATCTGCGCTTATTTTTAAAACTCCCAGTTTCATGGCTGTCTCCCTTCCTAGCAACGGCTCTCCATGACCTTTAACCACAATGAACTCCGCCTGCTCAGTTCTCTTACCTATTGTAATCCCACATGTGAATACATCTTTAACTGACAGTGGTCGGCTAGAAGCGTAAGAGAATAACTTTCTCTCTGTCTTAGGGACATGTGACTGACACTTAATGTGTTCTGACTTTAATCCTTCCCATATATTCTCATCTATCACATTATTAGTTGCACCCAAATCAATTAACATTCTCAGGTTTACTCCCCCCACACAAAAGGTAAGTCTCTCTGTCACGTTATTTCTAGTAACAGCAAATGCAAAGTCATTGTTCACACTGTTTCTTTGTACCCTTTGTGCGGCATTCTTTGGAGAAATGATCCTTTCCCTTGCACTTATGACACGTCTGTCCGCGTGCTGGGCATTTCGGATCTCTGCCCATGTGGTCTATGTGTCCACATCTGTAACATTTCCTTTTGTTCCTATCGCCATTTCCCTTTGGTTTCTCTGTCGAGCTTTTCGCATAATACCCTCTTTTCTGTGTAACACGACGAACAGTATCTGTCTCCACCTTCTCTGTACATGACATGGCTGACATCTGCTCCTCGACGTTTTCACATTGTGAGGCCAATTGTAATGTGCGGGTGAGCGTTAGACCATGCCCTTCCTCTAGCAATTTCCTCCGCACATAGGCTGACATGCACCTACTCAGGATAGCGTCTCTTATTTGATTATCCGCATCCCCCCCCAAAAGCACAGTCTTTAGCAGCCTGCCGCAAGCGAGTAGCAAATTGTTGCACAGTCTCACCTGCCTTCTGGGACAACTTATGAAAAGTCTGTCTAGCAAATGCTGCGTTGACCTGGGGCACGAAGTAGTGATTCAAAGCACTTACCGCCGCCGTGTAGTCTGCTGGCTCTCCTGTGTCCGGTAGAGTTGAAAAGATATCCTGGACATCTGGTCCTGCTAGGTGTAGAAGTAGAGCTCTTCTCCTCTGCTTTGTGGCAGCTGTAGAGGTATCGTCGATAATGAGTCCTTTGCCGTCGGCATGAAGCTCAAAAGATGTTAACCACCTCGTCCATCTTGGACCCAACGTGGCTGGCTCGGCGAAGCATGCAAAATTTTGAATGCCGGTCTTCTCCATCCTAGCTAACTAAAACTTGGGCATCTACCTATTTAAAATGATTCCTGTTCGTTATCCTCGTCGCCAATGTTGTATGAACGCATTAAAGCATAGAATCAGGCAGACAGGCTTATAACTGTGATCTTTACTTTATTTGTAAAATGGCTGACTGCTGCTTTCCCGGGTAATTCCCACAATGCAATGCACATTACATTACCGTATTAACTGGTGTTAAACTCGCACATTACATTACCGTATTGACTGGTGTCAAACTCGCAATCAATACACGACAGGTAGCACCACTACTGACTGAGCTGGCCGAGTCCTGAAGGACATAGCTACCACTCTGGGCCTGCGACAGGTGGTAGGAGAACCAACGCGAGGAAACAACCTACTTGACCTCGTCCTCACCAATCTACCTGCTGCAGATGCATCTGTCCGTGACAGCATTGGTAGCAGTGACCACCGCACAATCATTGTGGAGACAAAGTCCCGACTTCACACTGAGGACACCCTCCATCATGTTGTGTGGCACTACCACCGTGCAAAATGGGATAGATTCAGAACAGATCTAGCAGCTCAAAACTGGGCATCCATGAGGCGCTGTGGGCCATCAGCAGCACCAGAATTGAATTCCACCACAATCTGTAACCACATGGCCCGGCATATCCCTCACTCTACCATTACCATCAAGCCAGGGGACCAACCTTGGTTCAATAAGGAGTATAGAAGAGCATGCCAGGAGCAGCACCAGGCGTACCTAAAAACACAGTGCCAGCCTGGGGAAGCTGCAACACAGGACCACATGCATGCTAAAAAGCGGAAGCAGCATGCTATAGACAGGGCTAAGCAATCCCACAATCAACGGATCAGATCAAAGCTCTGCAGTCCTGCCACATCCAGTCGTGAATGGTGGTGGACCACTGGACAACTAACGGGAGGAGGAGGCTCCATGAATATCCCCATCCTCAATGATGGTGAAGCCCAGCTGAAGTGTTTGCAAACATCTTCTGCCAGAAGTGCCGAGTGGATGATCCATATCGGCCTCCTCCTGAGGTCCCCACCACCACAGAAGCTAGTCTGCAGCCAATTCAGTTCACTCCACGTGATATCAGGGAACAGCTGAGCGCACTGGATACAGCAAAGGCTGTGAGCCCCGACAACATTCCAGCTGTCGTGCTGAAGACTTGTGCTCCAGAACTAGCCGCGCCTCTAGCCAAGCTGTTCCAGCACAGCTATAACACTGGCATCTATCCGACAATGTGTAAAACTGCCCAGGTATGTCCTGTCCACAAAAAACAGGACAAATCCAATCCGCCCCATCAATCTACTCTCAATCATCAGCAAAGTGATGGAGGGTGTCGTTGACAGTGCTATCAAACAGAACATACTCACCAATAACCTGCTCACTGATGCCCAGGTTGGATTCCGCCAGGACCACTCAGCTCCAGACCTTATTACAGCCTTGGACCAAACATGGACAAAAGAGCTGAATTCCAGAGGTGAAGTGAGAGTGACTGCCCTTGACATCAAGACAGCATTTGACCGAGTGTGGCACCAAGGAGCCCTAAGAAAACTGAAGTCATTGGGAATCGGGGTGGGGGGGAAAACTCTCCACTGACTGGAGTCATACCTAGCACAAAGAAAGATGGTTGTGGTGGTTGGAGCCCACAGGAGTTCCTCAGGGCAGTGTCCTAGGCCCAACCATCTTCAGCTGCTTCATCTATGGCCTTCCCTCCATCATAAGGTCAGAAGTGGGGATGTTCGCTGATGACTGCACAGTGTTCAGTGCCATTCACAACTCCTCAGATAATGAAGCATCTATGCCCACATGCAACAAGACCTGGACGACAATCAGGCTTGGACTGATAAGTGGCAGGTAACATTCGGGCTGATAAGTGGCAGGTAACATTCACGCCACACAAGTGCCAGGCAATGACTATCTCAAACAAGCAAGCGTCTAACTACCGCCCCTTGACATTCAACAGCATTACCATCGCCAAATCTCCCACCATCAATAACCTGGGGGTCACCATTGACCAGAAACTTAACTGGACCGGCCACATAAATACTGTGGCAACAAGAGCAGGTCAGAGGCTGGATATTCTGTGGGAAGTGTCTCACCTCCTGACTCCCCAAAGCCTTTCAAACCATCTACAAGGCACAGGTCAGGAGTGTGATGGAATACTCTCCACTTGCCTGAATGAGTGCAGCTCCAACAACACTCAAAAAGCTCGACACCATCCAAGACAAAGCAGCCCGCTTGATTGGCATCCCTTCCACCACCATAAACATTCACTCCCTCCACAGCGTACCGTGGCTGCAGTGTGTACCATCTACAAGATGCACTGCAGTAACTCACCAAGGTTTCTTCGACAGCATCTCCCAAACCCACGACCTCTACCACCTAGAAGGACAAGGGCAGCAGGCGCATGGGAACACCACCTCCTCCAAGTACCCCTCCAAGTCACACACCATCCTGACTTGGAAGTATATCGCTGTTCCTTCATCGTCGCTGGTTCAAGATCCTGAAACTCCCTCCCTAACAGCACTGTGGGAGTACCTTCACCACACGGACTGCAGCGGTTCAAGAAGGCGGCTCACTACCACCTTCTCAAGGGTAACTAGTGATGGGCAATAAATGCTGGCCTTATCAGCGACACCCACATCCCATGAATGAATAAAAAAAAATGCATTGATATTAGTGCTGTTCTGTCCAAAGAAAGCTGGCTGACTGGACATATAGTAGTTGACTGCAATCACAAGTTGATCAATGTGTTTGGAATATATCAATGGGTCTAGCCATTGCATTCAATTCAAATATCCTACGTGATTAACATCTTGGGATATTTTTGAAGTAGCTGATTTATTGGTAGCTTTCAGGTGGCATGATTTTAATGTTCTTCATTCCAGGATTTATTCCTAGGAATTTGTGTTCTATCTTGGTTGCATTGCAGCCAGATAGTCTGCCAGTCTGAAGTCAGCAGAGATTCAGGTTAATCAGCACTCCATCTTAGCATTTTGCCAAAGAAGAAGTGAGCAACCATGTTTCAGGGATCAATTTCATGTTGAGGATTAGCGCAGGAGAAACAAGTTTGCTATTTTGATGTTTCAAGTTTCTAATTACTATATACTGTTTCCCCCCCCCCCCCCCCCGAGTACTGTTCATCTACAGTTTAAAGTTAAATAAAGTTGTCCGTTGTTTTATAGCACGGGGGATCGTCTGATAGAGTGTATACTCTTCCATCTTCTGAAGTAATGCAGGTTAATGACAGCACATGATGTATGTTCCTCTGTACGTATGCATAGCTGGTTGTGTGACAATGAATAGTGGGAAAGCAACCACAACAGCAAAAGTAGACTGAAAAATTAGTGAATACCTATTTAAAAAAAATCTTAATTGCATTAGCCAATAAGACAGACTGGAAACCTGCTTCAGTCTCTATCAATGCAGTTTAACAACCTAGTGTTGTGAGGTATATAAAAACAGCTCACCCCCTTTCTTCGACAGCACCTCCAAATCCCGCGACCTCGACTACCTAGAAGGACAAGGGCAGCAGGTGCATGGGAAGACCACCTCCAGATGGGCAATAAATGCTGGCCTTGCCAACAACACCCACATCCTATGGATGAATAATGTTAAAAAAAAAGAGATGGCCGAGATCACAAGCTGTGTGTGGGGGAAAATCACGCAGACACAAACCCAGATCATACCTCCACAGGTCTATTGTAGTGTCAGTCGGAGTCAGAAGGTTGTGGGTTCAAGTCCCACTCCAAAGACTGGAGCACAAAAATCTAGGCTTACATTCCAGTGCAGTACTGAGGAAGTGCTGCACTGTCGGAGGTGCCGTCTTTCGGATGAGACATTAAACCGAGGCCCCATCTGCTCTCTCAGGTGGACGTAAAAGATCCCACGGCACTATTTCAAAGAAGAGCAGGGGAGTTATCCCTGGTGTCCTGGCCAATATTTATCCCTCAATCAACATCTAAAACAGATGCTCTGGTCATTATCACAATTCCTGTTTGTGGGAGCTTGCTGTGCGCAAATTGACTGCCGCGTTTCCTACATTACAACGGGGACTCCCCTTCAAAAAGTACGTCTTTGGCCGTAAAGCGCTTCGGGAAGTCCGGTGGTTGTGAAAGGCGCTGTAGAAATGCAAGTCTTTTCTTTCAAAGTGGCGTGCCATCCTTCAACAGTACCTGTAGACTGAGAGCCCGGTAGGAGCGTTTGATATTAGTCAAGGGTCTGCATCTGATGCCCAGTGGCCCGGCACGGGACAAGGCGCCTCATGGCAAGGTGCACACGCCTTCCAGATCCAGGCAGCAGCTTGGGGGTGGGGAACGGTGCATTCACTCAATCTCTGCAAGACAACTCACAATAAATAGGAGTGCTTCTTTGCTGTGTCATTTTAGCATTATGGAAACATGCTCTGTTTAAAAAAAACAATTATATGAGGCACAACAAAATGGTGTGGACATTTACTGACGCCATTTTGCACCTAAAACAATTAGATGCTGGGGCTAGAAATGTTAAAAAAAGAATAAATCAATAACTGTAGTCCATTCCCCAAACTTATTATCTGAACTGACGAGGGAAGCACCAGTTGGGCCGATGATGGCGACCGGCCGGGCCCGCCTTTTTTCAAATAGCGGCTCGCGCGGCTTCGACCGTTGGAGGGGGGGGGGGAAATCCAGCGGCGACCCCGCCTCCTCTCCTCGCCGATTGGTCAACGCCTGCTCACCCGGCGCTGCCATTGGAGCGCTTTGCCGTCAATCACCAGTGCAGCTTGGACTGGCGCGGTGCTTCATGGGATTTGTAGTTCCACTCCCTACCCCTCACTCAGAGCAGTGAAGGCAAAAGTGGGGTAGGGAGTGGTAGGGACTCCAGTTAAAATGTAAGCGGGAGGTTATTTCCACATTAATCTCATTTTTTTTTCATGGAAATGGGATTAATTAAACTAGCTAGCTCCAGTTGAAGAGCTAGCACCAACACCAATTGCATGAGCCCAAAAGTTTTCCTTCTGTCGGGTGATTATGTATGCAGAGATGCCAATGTTGAAAATGAATACATTACTGGAATTTATCGGCCCATTAAAAATTAGGATATGGGATAATTGATAGAGGCAGTGCTTCTCCTGGCTACCTAGTTCTAGGGAAAGAGAAAGAAAGGGTTTGCATTTATATCGTGCCTTTCACAACTTCAGGACGTCCCAAAGTGATTTACAGACAAATGTAAGAAGTCACACAACACCAGGTTATAGTCCAACAGTTTTATTTGAAATCACAAGCTTTCGGAGCGCTGCTCCTTCGTCAGGTGAAGTGGAGAGATGCATAAAGACACAGCTTATATAGTCAGAGAATAATGCCAGATGATTACAGGTAATCTTTCTAACTGCCATTTATCACACCTCGGCAGAGAGATAATCACAGCAATCAAAGGTGTGAATGGTGTCCAAACAGGTTAGTAAGGAAAACATTACATCAAAGAGCAATGAGGTGGGGTCACAAGGGGTCAAATGTTGCAGATGCTGGGGTCTGTATGAAAAACAATAAACAGACAAAAAAACATTTTTTTTGCTGGAAATCACAGCAGGTCCGGCCGCATCTGTGTAGAGAGAACAAGCCAATGACTACTCGAGTCTGGGTGACCCTACATCAGGTGGGGTTACATGTAGGGTGACATGAACCCAAGATCCCGGTTGAGGCCGTCCTCATGAGTGCGGAACTTGGCTATCAGTTTCTGCTCGACGATTTTGCGTTGCCGTGTGTCTCGAAGGCCGCCTTGGAGAATGCTTACCCGAAGATCGGAGGCTGAATGTCCTTGACTGCTGAAGTGTTCCCCGACTGGGAGGGAACACTCCTGCCTGGCGATTGTTGCACGGTGTCTGTTCATCCGTTGTCGCAGTGTCTGCATGGTCTCGCCGATGTACCATGCTCCGGGGCATCCTTTCCTGCAACGTATGAGGTAGACAACGTTGGCCGAGTCACATGAGTATGTACCATGTACCTGATGGGTGGTGTCCTCACGTGTGATGATGGTATCTGTGTTGATCTGGCATGTCTTGCAGAGGTTGCCGTGGCAGGGTTGTGTGGTGTCGTGGTCGCTGTTCTCCTGAAAGCTGGGTAATTTGCTGTGAACGATGGTCTGTTTGAGGATAGGCGGCTGTTTGAAGGCGAGTAGTGGAGGCGTGGGGATGGCCTTAGCGAGGTGTTCATCGTCATCGATGACATGTTGAAGGCTGCGAAAAACATGGCGTAGTTTCTCCGCTCAGGGGAAGTACTGGACGACGAAGGGTACTCTGTTGGTTGTGTCCCGTGTTTGTCTTCTGAGGAGGTCTATGCGATTTTTCGCTGTGGCCCGTCGGAACTGTCGATCGATGAGTCAAGCATCATACCCTGTTCTTATGAGGGCGTCTTTCAGCATCTGTAGGTGTCCATCGCGTTCCTCCTCGTCTGAGCAGATCCTGTGTATTCGCAGGGCTTGTCCATAGGGGATGGCTTCTTTAACGTGGTTAGGGTGGAAGCTGGAGAAGTGGAGCATCCTGAGGTTGTCCGTGGGCTTGCGGTAGAGTGAAGTGCTGAGGTGTCCGTCTTTGATGGAGATTCGTGTGTCCAAGAATGAAACTGATTCTGAGGAGTAGTCCATGGTGAGTTTGATGGTGGGATGGAACTTGTTGATGTTATCGTGTAGTCTTTTCAGTGATTCTACCGCCTCCCAAAGATACACAAAGCCAACACACCCGGATGTCCTATCGTATCAGGCAACGGAACCCTGTGTGAGAACCTCTCTGGATACGTCGAGGGCATCCTGAAACCCATCGTGCAGGGAACCCCCAGCTTCTGTTGCGACACTACAGACTTCTTACAGAAACTCAGCACCCACGGACCAGTTGAACCAGGAACACTCCTCGCCACAATGGACGTCTCGGCACTCTACACCAGTATCCCCCACGATGACGGCATCGCTGCGACAGCCTCAGTACTCAACACCAACAACAGCCAATCTCCAGACGCCATCCTACAACTCATCCGCTTCATCCTTGACCACAATGTCTTCACCTTCGACAACCAGTTCTTTATCCAAACACACGAAACAGCCATGGGGACCAAATTCGCACCCCAATACGCCAACATCTTCATGCACAAGTTCGAGCAAGACTTCTTCGCTGCACAGGACCTCCAACCAACGCTATACACCAGATACATCGACGACATTTTCTTCCTATGGACCCACGGCGAAGAATCACTGAAAAGACTACACGATAACATCAACAAGTTCCGTCCCACCATCAAACTCACCATGGACTGATCCTCAGAATTGGTTTCATTCTTGGACACACGAATCTCCATCAAAGACGGACACCTCAGCACTTCACTCTACCGCAAGCCCATGGACAACCTCAGGATGCTCCACTTCTCCAGCTTCCAATCAAGTGGGCTGCTTTGACCCAGATGGTGTTGAGCTAAGTTGACTTACAAGTTATTGAATCGTAGCCCTGTACAGTAAAAAAATATTAAAACAAATAATCACTATATTACACAGCCAGATAATTCCAGCATGCAGAGCAGAGGTCTGATAAACAATTGTCTTCCTGGTCTCTAATTCCTTCATACAAGATAACTCAGCAGAGAGGATGACATGAAGGCACAGCCTCCCTCAACTCCTGGCCCATGCTCACATATCTTTCCCCTTTAAAAACTTTAAGCACCGGGAGAGAATCGGCTACAGGATCAAATGTAAGATGCATGCATCAAATCTCTTGGAGACCTTTTAATCTTCCTCTACAGGCATCAAATTTAAATGGAAGAACTCAGAGTCTCCATTTTAAATACTGGCAGGTTGGCATTTTCAGCGTAAAGTTAGCACCCTTTTCCAACTGCAAACTAGGCTGGGGATGGGCGAAGGTTAGTCATATGGCTTGACTTCAACCTTAGATGTTTGTTTTGTCAAGTATCTTTGACCCTACATCATAAGACACAGAAGTAAGTGGGAGAAAAATACTATTATTTAAATTTAGATCTGTGTGTCAAGTTTTTACTTTAAAAAATGTACAGAAAATCTGCTAAAAAATTGAACTATCCAGTCAAAAGTTATTTTACCATACATGGAGAAATGTGTAAAAATGCATAGACAGATCTGCTGCTAAATTTTTGTATTAGTTAAATTGTAAAATAAAGCTTCATTGTGATGATGGGTGGGGCTGTAGTGCTAACTTTCCTCAGTGGCTAACAGGGCTGCTTTGAAGGTGAGTTCGCAGTCCATAATTCACATTCACTCCTATTTAAAAAAAATTAATTTACTGTTTTAATGGTTTCTTTTGCCCTTATACCACATGCATAAATTTGTTATCTAACAAATGATGACAGATGGACCAAGTTTTACAGTTCCAACCCTATAATCTACCAAAGAACTTTTCACTTTAAATTCATCGCCACAGAGTCAGTTAGGTCGTGGGTTCAAGTCCCGCTCCAGAGACTTGAGCACAAAAATCTAGGCTGACACTCCAGTGCAGTACCGAGAGAGTGCTGCACTGTCGGAGGTGCCGTCTTTCGGATGAGATGTTAAACTGAGGCCTCGTCTGCTTTCTCAGGTGGACGTAAAAGATCCTGTGACACTATTTCGAAGAAGAGCAGGGGGAGTTCTCCCCGGTGTCCTGGCCAATATTTATCCCTCAATCAATATCACTAAAAACAGATTATCTAGTCATTATCACATTGCTGTTTGTGGGAACTTGCTGTGCGCAAATTGGCTGCCGTGTTTCCTACATTATAACAGTGACTACAATTCAAAAGTACTTCATTGGCTGTAAAGCGCTTTGGGACATCCTGAGGTCAGGAAAGGCGCTATATAAATGCAAGTCTTCCTTTCTATTTTAAAAACACTTTCTCTCCCAACCTTAATTTTCTCCCTCACCTGAAGGTAGATATGTGCTCAAATATGCTAGCAGACATCCATTCTCATCAAATTGTTATTTTCAAATGTGAGACAACAGCTATTGCAACGTGTTACAAGGTGGCTGGGTATAAGAATTTAACATATCTCACATCTCTCCTTATCTGTGCTGTAGTCACTGCTGATTGCCTTCTCTTTGATATACATCTAATTGCTGTGAACATTAACACAAAAGCAAAATGGTGCGGATGCTGGAAATCTGAAATAAATACAGAAAATGCTGGAAATACTCAGCAGGTCAGCATCTGTGGAGAGAGAAGCAGAGTTAATGTTTCAGGTTGATGACCTTTCGTCAGAACTGGAAAACATGGCAAAGGGTGAGATTGGAAGGAGGGATGGGATCAGAGGAAAGTGAAGGGGAAGAAGGATTCGGAGTGGCGTTGCTGTCTAAGCGTTGTTGAAGCTTGCGGTCCTTGACACCTGAAAGGAAGAAAAAAAAGTCCTCAAAACACCGGATGAGGCGAAGGATGAAATGGAACTGCAGACTGGGACAAATTTGAAATAGGCTGAGTCGGTGCTGCTGAAGAAAGAGGTCAAGAGCATGCATGTGGTGGGGATGGCGTTGAGCGTCAATCTCAGGAAGCAGCGAGAGCAGTGGTTCGAGGAACGCTGAATATCATGGAGATATCTGTAATCATGGGTGTATCCGAATCATGAATGGTGGAATTTAAGTTGGAAACACTTGGGGGGAGAAATTCGGTTAGTTGCGCCAGTGATTAGCGCCTAAAGAGGCCGAGAAGTGGGGCGTTAGCCAATTTTCACCCGTGCGCAGTGAACCCAGCGCCTCTTGCTATATTGAGTGGGTTTTAGCGCCGGCACTAAATCTTAGCGCCCCCTTGTGGGCGCAGGCAGATCATGACATCATTTCAGTGTGCAACGCCTTTCTGGCGCCCCGGACCGGAAATTGAGTGGCGCCTGCCTCTGTTCCGCCTGGCGCTAATAGTGACAGCTTGCTGGAACGTTCCCAAGTCCTTCTCGGGCTAGGGGGGCACTATTTAAAGGGGACTGCAGTAGTATAAAAGCGGCAGCCATTTTGGGTGGGCATCTTGCTGGTTGTTGGAGAGAGTTGCTGACCTTCAGTGGGAGAGCGTACTTTTCATTGAGCCAGCGGTGCCTTTGGACCTTCAGCCCTGTCCACAACAATTTGCTGGTGAGATATTACTGCGTCTTACTTCTTTCACATTATAATGGGAGCTGCTTTGGAGGGGAACGTCCTGCTGGCTGAACATATGGCAAGGGCACAGAGGCGGAGGGAGAGAGGGCCAGGAATGGCCAGAAGGAGGAGGGGCAATGGACGTTGCCAAATGCGACCGTATGCTGCCAGGGTTTTCAGGCAGCAGGTGTCATACATTACCATGTCGGAGGAGCAGTGTATGCAAAGGCTCCGATTCGGAAAGGATGTGGTGACTGAGCTGTGCCACCTGCTTGCTGAAGATCCGCAGCTGCGGTTACGGTGCAGGACCTCTCTGTCAGTGGCCGTCAAAGTCACTGTTGCCCTAAACTTTTTCGCCAGCGGCTTGTTTCAGGCAGCAACTGAGGACATTGCAAATATTTCTCAATTTGCGGTGCATTGCTGCATCCGGCAAGTTACAGCTGCCCTATATAGGAGGCGGGGATTAATCACCTTCCCTTTGACCCTGGAGAAGCAGGGGCAGCGTGCACAAGGCTTTGCGGCTATAGCGGACTTCTCCATGGTGCAGGGCGCCATTGATTGCACACACGTGGCTTTGCGGGCGCCATTACAGAATCCCGAAGAGTTCCGCAACCGCAAGGGGTTCCACTCCCTCAATGTGCAGCTGGTCTGTGACCACCGGCAGATGATCATCGCGGTCAACGCCCAATTCCCTGGCAGCAGCCACGACGCGTTCATCCTGCGGCAGACCTCAGTGGCTGACCTTTTCGAGGCCCCGGCTCACCCACGAGGCTGGCTTCTTGGCGACAAGGGCTATCCTCTCTGCCCATGGCTCATGACCCTGCTCCGTTTGCCCAGCACCCCGGCAGAAGAGCATTACAACACCAGCCATCAGGCGACCAGGAACATTGTGGAGCACACAATCGGTGTGCTCAAGCAACGGTTCCGTTGTTTCGACCATTCGGGGGGCGCCCTGCAGTACTCGCTGGAGCAAGTGTCGCACATCGTCGTGGTCTGCTGCATGCTCCACAACCTGGTCATCCGACGCACCCAGCCAATGCCAGCCGACCTTGAAGGTCCAGCAGAGCAGGCGGACGAGGAGGAGGAGGAGGAGGAGGAGGAAGAGGAGGAGGAAGACGGGAGGGGTCCAGAAACTGGAAGGACCATCCGTCAGAGGCTCATAAGGACTCGGTTCTAGGCCCCTCTGACGGAATGCTGGGTGTAATTGGAACAGTGCCCTCCGGTTCGCCCAAAGCCTATGAAGGCCACCATGCTTGTAAATAGTCTAGAGTTCCAGTGTAAATAAAACATTTTCTTTATTTTCCAAAAAGTGCTTCCTTCCAGCATGACAAAGCAATGGCAACAGAAAGCATAACTAACGAACTAACACATAACTGTCTGGCAAACCCGCGACACTACCCAAAACATGACTAACATTCACAGCAGGTGTAGACGGCCTTGAATTCTACAAATGAGACATCTCAACAGCTCCCTCTACTCTTTACCCCTTGATGGAGATCTACTTCTCTTACGAGATCGGCCCCTTCCCTCCCTGCAGCTCCTCCGTAATTGGACCCCAGTGGCTGCGTCAAGGCTGGGGGACGCCTGCTGAGTGTCCGAAAGTGCAGAAGCCCCTGAGGGGCGGCCTGGACGACCTCTGGGCTTGGAGGGCCCAGATGCTGACTGCTCCAACTGTGCATGGTTGGAAGCAGTCTGTCCTGCAGGTGGTGGCAGCTGCAGTGGAGACGTGCCAGCGGTGGCATCAGGAATGCTTACATCCTGAGAGCGGACACCTGCTCCGTGGTCGGCCGACACACTGGCATTCTGATGGGGCAGCACCGCAGCATGCGCCACAATCGGCTGGTCCACAGATTGATGGCCTGCTGTGGTGCTGCAAGGGCCCCGGGTAATCCTGCCTGATCCAGCTAGGGTGGCAGCAGTCAGTGTTCGCGTGGCCTCAATCTGCATGTGCAGGAGGCCAGCAAGTGACTGCGTGGCAGCACTGAGCACTTGCGTGGCAGGTGCCAGTGCTTCGGAGAAGCCCTGGACAGTCCTTTCCACTGCTTCGGACAAGGCCGGGACAGCCCTTTCCACTGCTTCGGTCAAGCCCTGGACAGACCTTTCCAGGGCTGGCCCGAAGCCCTGGACAGTCCTTTCCATTGCTGCCCCGAAGCCCTGGACAGTCCTTTCTATTGCTGCACCGAAGCCCTGGACAGTCCTTTCCATTGCTGCCCCAAAGTCCTGCACACTCTTTGCCAGTGTGTCGATGGAGTCAGGCATCCTCCCCACTGCAGCCATCAGCTCAGTGTGCCTGAGCCGAGCCTGGGCGCTCATTTCTGAAAGGCTACGCACCTCCTCTGCACTCTGTGCAGCAGTCATCGTGGCCTGCCTCGCCCTCCGGGGAGATGGCCCCCGAGCTTCCCTACCCCCCTCGCGTTGCTGCAGCCCGCTGGTTCCTGCAACTGGTTCCTCATCAGAGACCCCCCCCCACTCCCCCCCAGGGAACTACTATCCCCAGTCTCCAGATGGGCTGGCTCCCCTGAGGCTGGCACAGATGTTCCGGCTTCCTCCTGCTCGTCGCCTCCGGAGGCAGTGGCACTGGCAGCTTGAGGGCCCGGCTCCTGAGCTGGTGATGCAGCATCTGAAAGCAGGGCAGTTGAAGAGTGGCTTTAGCGAAAGGACAGGGTGGCAGCAAGGGATGCAAGATTGCTGCAATGCTATGACATGGGTCCAGAGTGAAAAAGCATGCTGGTGGGGGTAACAAGTGGAAGGAGACAGCTCAAAAAGGCGAGGACCTTACCATCGCTGTGCACAATGGGGTCGGCAGCTCCAGTGGTGACAGGACCAATCATACGGCCTCCAACAATCTGGTGGACTCTCTCTTCGAGATCCGTGAGAGTCTGGAGTTGAGGACGTCCTCCTTCGGTGCGAAGCTGCTCCTTGCGGTTCCTCGCGGTTCCTCGCCAGCTTGGCCTGCAGGAGAAAGGACGGGAAGTGATGAAACATGATGTCCTGAGTTGTCATCTCATGCCCCCCATGGTGGAATAGCCCTTACATCATGCCCTGAGTTGTCATCTCATGCCCCCCATGGTGGAATAGCCCTTACATCATGCCCTGAGTTTAATGTGCATGTGTGTTCCCAGAAAGGACCATGGGTGCTTGCTGACAGATGGCCAATGGGGCATCGCGCACCCTCTGGCCATAAAGTCAGGTGCAGATGGAGGGATGAAGAAGTTTGCCGAAACACACTCACCCTCACGACCCGAGTGAGATCGTTGAATTTCTTCCTGCACTGCACAGGGCTCCTGGTCACCATGCTGTTGGAGTTGACCTTTTGAGAAACTTCCCTCCAAGCTCTTCGGTATTCCTTCTGATTAGACCGCCTGCCATTGTTGGGGTACAGCACATCTCGCCGGCGCTCCACTGCGCCTACCAATTCATCCAATGCCCCATTGGTAAAGCGCTCCGCTCTCTGCCTCACCCTCTCCATCTTCTCAAAGTTTGTAACGCCGCAGAATGGCCAGCTCCGATTTTGAGGCCTACAAGGCGCAGAGTGTGGCTGCTGATCCTTACTGACCCACCCCTTTAAGAGCTGGCCGGCGCCTGAAACTCTCGTGGTCATCGGTAATTGACAGCACCTGCGCTGCGCCCACCCGCCCCGATATTGAATAGCGCCGCCAGGTTAGCGTCTTAGGAGTCCCGTGTAACGCCTGATTTTGCGCCTCAATCACCTTTAGGGGCGCTGCAACCTAATATCGCGCGAGGTGGCGATAAGTTGCGTCTGGCTATAAAATTTGCGCAGCGCCAATTCTAATGCCCCAAGCGGGCCTATACCCAATTTCTAGGCCTTGGTCTTTTAGCAAAGGGCAGCACGATGTCTGATGTTCCTGATTCTGATGGTTTTTCCATGTGCAATATTTGCTCATCCGTTTTCTATCATGATTGGCTTAGAATCAAGCAGCTGTTGTTGAAGTTCTGCACCTCCAACTAGCGCAACTACTTTGATGGGTATGGTGCGTGTCCATGCTGTGATCAAGAGGAATGAGGCAATGAATTCACACATTTTTTGGTGAGTTGTGCTGCTCACCATACACTCGCGAGGAATCCTAGGATCTGCTATCTGGCTAGCTAGTTCTCAAACCTGTGCTTGTCAGTTTGTAATTACCAGTAGAGTGATAAGAGGGTTCTCTTTGGGGTTGAGATGGCTCCAACTCGAAAAGTCTGCTGATTGAAGTTTGGAACTAAGTCAATCCTTTGTGGTAAACTGAACCAGACAGGTCCAGACTGCTCCAAGGTAATATTGATTGATTCGCCATCCTAGCTCATTGGTTATAATGGAAAATTCACTGAGATCGTTCACATTCGGTTCCAGACAGCCCTTGTAAACCAATGCCTTAATGGGTAGAGTGGTCCTAGCTGAACAAGCAGCAAAATTATCACTACTTTGATAAGTACTGCAATGCACACAGTGTCCGTAATAAAACAGGGGAGCTGGAGGCAATCATGCGTTCTGAGGAACCAGACATAGTAGGGATTACTGAGACATGGCTACAGAAAAGTCAGGACTGGGAAACATTGCAGGGTATAACATATTTAGAAAAGATAGAGAGGAAAAAGGGGCAGGTGGATTAGCTGTACTTATTTGGGATAACATAATGGCAATAGAAAAAAGTGACACAGCTATCAGCAAAACAGAATTAGAATCCATGTGGATAGAGATAAAAGATAATAAAGGATCAATCACACTAATGGGGTAGTCTACAGACCACCTAATAGTGGAAGGGAGGTGTAGGAAGAAATATGCAAGCAAATTAGGGCAATGAGTAAAAAAACAGAATAATAATCATGGGGGATTTCAACTACCCAGATATTAATTGGACAGAAGAGGGGTAAGGGGATAAGGGAATGGAGTTCCTACAATGTGTACAGGACTCCTTTCTAACCCAATATGTAAAAAGTCCAACAAGGGATGATTCGCTATAGGATCTAGTAATGGGGAATGAACCAGAGCAGATAAGAAAAGTAAAAGTAGGGGAACATCTAGGCAATAATGACCATAATATAATACGTTTTAAGATAATCATTGAGAAAGACATAAGTATGACAAAGACCAGTGTAATAGATTGGAAAAAAGCTGATTTTGAGGGGCTGAGAATAGAACTTGGGAAAATAAAATGGACAACAATATTGGCAAACAGTGACTTAGAACAGCAATGGGAAACATTTAAAATGGTGTTCAACAGAGTCTAGGAAAAATATATTCTGCTAAAAAACAAGAACAAGCTAAACACTAATGAGACACCGTGGATAAATAAAGCCATAAGGGAAAAATTGACGGTAAGGAAAGAGGCATACATTAAGTACATGGAAAGCGGGGGAGAGCATGATAAGGGAGAATACAAAGAGATTAGGAGAGAAGTCAAAAAACAATTAAGAAGGCAAAGAGGAACTATGAAATTAAATTATCAAGGAACATAAAACAAAATAGTAAAATATTTTAAAGGCACGTAAATAAAAAAAGGAAGGTCGGGATGGAAATAGGGCCACTAAGGGATGGACAGGATAATACCACAGGCAGTGACAAAGAGATGGCAGAGATATTAAATAAATACTGTGCTTCAGTATTTACCAGGGAGATAGAACAGGTGGAGATGACATTGCATGATAATATTAGTAATGAGATAACTGCATTTAAAATAAAACGAGGAGATATATTAAATAAACTAATGAAACTCAAAGATGATAAAACCACTGGTCTGGATGGATTACATCCGCGCATTTTCAAAGAATCTAGGGAAGAGATAGCAGAGGCATTGCTTCATATATTTAGTAATTCATTAGAAAAAGGTGTAGTGCTAGAGGACTGGTGGATAGCTAATGTAATACTTATATTTAAGAAGGGAACTAGAATGTGTCCAGGGAACTATATACCAGTCAGCTTAACATTGGTGGTTGGAAAAATAAAGGAATCCCTACTAAAGGAGAAAAAGGAAGAACATCTAGAAACCAAAATGTTATAATAAATAGTCAGCATGGGGAAGCCTTGCTTGACCAACCTAATTGAATTTTTTGAAGAGATAACAGAGAGAGTAGACAAGGGTATTGCAGTAGATGCAATTTATCTAGATTTTCAAAAGGCCTTCAATAAGGTACCACATATTAGACTAATGATTAAGGTCAGGGAATGCGGAGTCAGGGGACAAGTAGCAGAATGGATAGCTAGCTGGCTTCAAGACAGAAAGCAGAGAGTAGGGGTAAAGGGTAGCTATTCAGAGTGGCAGAAGGTGGGAAATGGTGTTCCACAAGGATCAGTGCTGGGACCACTGTTCACAATTTATATTAACGATTTAGACTTTGGAATCAGAAACACAATTTCTAAATTTGCGGATGACACCAAATTTGGGGGGGAAGTCAATACTGAGGAGGACTGCAACAAATTACAAGAAGAAATTAATAAACTTGCAGAATGGGCATATAACTGGCAAATGAAATTCAACACAGATAAATGTGAGGTATTACATTTTGGTAAGAAAAATAGGGAGATCACATATTACTTGGAAAATGAGAATCTAAATGGGGTAGAGGAGCAAAGTGATCTCGGAGTATAAATACACAAATCACTAAAAGTATCGACACAGGTTAACAAGGCCATAAAAAAAGCAAACCAAGCACTAGGGTTTATTTCTAGGAAGGATGAGGAGAGGATGTATAAACTAAATGGTAGAATCCTGAAGTGAGTGCATGAACATGAGTGCATGAACAGAGAGACCTAGGGGTATATGTGCACAAATCGTTGAAGGTGGCAAGGCAGGTTGAAAAAGCAGTTAAATAGGCTTACGGGATCCTGGGCTTCATGAATAAAGGTATAGAGTACAAAAGTGTGGAAATTATGATGAACCTGTATAAAACACTGGTTCGGCCCTGAAATAAAGAATAGATTTGCCTTTCTAATCTAGGCTTTATTAACTTAAAAATCCTGTAGCACATCTTCAACACCCAGTCCCAACTAAAGGCTGGAAAGAACTGAATTTAAGATGGCCACCACAAATCACATGACATCAACTACCAATGAGATTACAGCATATATCCCAAGGCAGGAAACAAACAACCAATCACAATACTTCTCACTAAACATAAAGAATAATCACCACATTCACCCCTCCTTTTAAAATATACTCCAACCTAAATAACCTTTACAATTTATAATTAATTATTTACAACTAAAACTATGCACAGACAAAATAAAACTATTCAACATGACACAATACTAAGTGAGCAACAACAAATAGTAACATTGCACATAAGTATTAAGTATCTCTCAACTAAAACAATATAATATAATAGTTCAACAATTTTAAAACATTACTATCAATTTAAAAGTCCATTTTCAATCGGTCGACCGGATATCTTGTTCGTGTCGACCTTCTTAACCTTGGTGAAATTCCTTGCCCTCCCACACCAGGAGACACAGAAGTATCTTCTGCAGGAAGGCTATCCATATCCCGATTTTCAACGGTTTCCGGATTAGAAATCCCATCAGGAGGTAAACTGGGATGGTCATGAACATCCATCGAGGGCTGACTAATAGAAGTATAATTATCTGCAGTCGGATTGGAAATATTCATAGTATCTGTAACAGCATCCACATTATCTGAATCATGACTATTGTTAATATCCTCAGAAGAGGGCTGGCCACCACAAGGAGCCAAGTCTTTAATTGAAACGGTACTTTCTTTCCCATCTTGGAATCGAATATGAGCATATTGGGAATTTGCCTCCAACAGCTCCACCTCCTCCACTAAAGGATCATATTTTGACAATCTAACATGGCGTCGAAGCAGCACAGGTCCCTGCATAGTAAGCCATGAAGGTACCGAATATCCCGTAGTAGATCTCCGTGGATAGTTAAAGAGCCTTTCATGGGGGGTCACATTAGTAGCCGTTGAAAGCAATGATCTAATGGAATGCAGGGCATCAGGCAGTACCATTTCCCACTGTGTATTCTTAAGGTTCCGGGATGTCAAAGCCAACATAACTGCCTTCCAGATCACCCCATTGTATCGTTCGCACTGTCCATTACCCTGGGGATTATACGGGGTAGTTCTGCTAGTAGAAATTCCCCGACTCTGAAGGTATTCCTTCAACTGGGAAGACATAAAAGAACTTCCCTGATCCGAATGGATATACGCAGGCATCCCAAAGATGACAAAAAGTTGAGTCAGACATTTGATAACTGTAGCAGCTGATACATCTGCGCAAGGAAAAGCAAAAGGGAACCTTGAAAACTCATCCACAACAGTAAATATATATCGGTTTTGAGTAGTTGAAGGAAGAGGCCCCTTAAAATCGACGCTCAAACGTTCAAAAGGAGAAGTAGCCTTTATAAGATGAGCTCGTTGAGGCTTAAAGAAATTCGGTTTACACCGAGCACAGATAGAACATGATGAAGTCATCCGCTTGACGTCTTCAACTGAAAAGGGCAAATTCTTACTGCGTACGAAGTGTATCATCCTCGTAACCCCAGGATGGCATAAGGCATTGTGAAGATTAATAAGCGTATCTCCGTGAATCACAGAACAATAAGCCCTCGACAGCGCATCAGCAGCAACATTATCCTTCCCCGGACGATAAACTATATCAAAATGGTAACATGCCAACTCAATCCTCCACCTCATTATTTTATCATTCTTAATCTTTCCAAAATGTTTGACATCAAACATAAAGGACACAGACTTTTGATCAGTTACCAATGTAAAATGTCGCTCCGATAAATAATGTCTCCATTTACGCAGTGCTTCTACTATTGCATACGCCTCTTTCTCTATTGAAGAATGCCTTTTTTCACTATTGTTCAAGGTACGTGAGAAAAAGGCCACAGGTCTTCCATTTTGGTTCAGAGTAGCCCCAATTGCAAAATCAGAAGCGTCCGTCTCAATCACAAAAGGAACCTGCTCATCAATAGAATGCACAACTGCTCCAAGGATATCCTTTTTAAAATTATCAAAACACGTCCTGGCCTCCCATGATAGAGGATATGTCGTAACCCGAATAAGAGGCCAGATCTTCTGTGAAAAATTTGCAATCCAATTAGAATAGTAAGAAAACAGTCCAACAACTCGTTGCAAAGCCTTAGAATTAGTAGGACAAGGTAAATCAATCAATGGTCGCAGACGTTCTGGGTCTGGTTTAATCTTGTTTCCCGAGATAATGTACCCCAGTAGATTTACCTCAGTGGTCGAAAAGGTACACTTCTCTTTATTGAAAGTTAAACCAACTTTTTCCGCAGCTTGAAGGAATCTTTCTAAATTAGAATCATGCTCCACCCTTGATTTGCCACACACCGTGATGTCATCTAAGTATGAAAAGGTGTCAGAGAGAGAGTTATCACTTATAAAAGCATCCATTGCCCGTTGAAAACAAGCAACACCATTAGTAACACCAAATGGTATTCGGCAAAACTGATACAGCTTTCCACCAGCCTCAAAGGCCGTATATGGTTGATCCTTCTTAACAATAGGAATCTGATGATAAGCACTCTTTAGGTCAATAGTGCTAAAAACCTTATACTGAGATACTTTATTGATAAGCTCATCAATCTTAGGCAAAGGGTACGCATCTAATTGAGTATACCTATTAATAGTTTGGGAATAGTCTATCACCATTCGTTTCTTATGTCTCTCGTTAGTCGTGACAACTACCTGTGCCCACCAAGGCGAACAACTAGGTTCAATGATTCCTTCCAATAAGAGACGTTGAACTTCAGAATTAATAAATTCTCTATCCTGACTGCTATACCTTCTTGACTTGGTAGCAATTGGCTTACAATCCGGCATCAAATTGGAAAAAAGTGATAATGGAGAAATGGATAAAGAGGTTAATCCACAAATAGATAAAGGTGGCTTAGTCCCTCCAAATGAAAGACTAAGAGACTCGTGTAACTGAAGCACATCATGACCAATCAAAATATCCGCACAGAGATTAGGCAAAACAGATAGGCGTATATCAGTATACGTAGTACCTAGAAGAATCAATTTCACAAGGCAACAACCAGCTACTTGTGAAGTGAGAGTCGTCTGAGCCATACACACCTGATAGGAAACAGGCGAAATTTTCAAATGCTTCTCCTTTGCAAACTGAAGACTTATAAAACTCTCGGTACTGCCCGTATCTATAAGGGCCTTCACTTCCAACCCATTAACTTGGGCCGTAACTATAGCTTTGTATAGGCCATGAGCAAATGCAGCAGAAATTGATGCAATAAACGCCCTATCTAAAGGCTGAATAGTCACAGAGGAGGTAATTGAACCTGATGATTTACACACACGTGCGTAATGACCTCTCTTGCCGCATTTACTACACACAGCCTCCCGAACAGGACACTTCAGACGAGGGTGCCGGGCGTTCCCACAAAAATAACACTTCTGAATCCTAGAGGCAACAGCTGCTGAAGTAGAAACTGTTTCAGAATCTAGTAAACCACTCCTATTAAGTCCACATAATTCCTTTTCATCCGGAACTGCCGAAACCACAGTCACAGGCCGATTAAAAAGAGCATAAGAATCCGAACTTCTCTGAGCCACATCCAATGTAGAAGCTTGCTCAAAAGCACTCTTAAGATCCAAAGTCTTATTTTCTAACAACCGCTGACGAATTGATCTAGACAGTAATCCATTAATAAAAGCATCCCGTACCGATTCTTCCTTATATTCTTCAGCCGTCACAGCCTTATAATTACAGTTAACACTAAGGCACCGAAGTGCTTGTAAATAAGTATCCAAAGATTCTCCCACCTGCTGCCTACGGGCAGATAGAAGGTGACGTGCAAATACCTCATTCTTTGGTTTAACAAAAATCTTTTCCAATGTAGAAATAGCCACTTCGTAAGTTTTACAGTCCAAAATATACTTATACACATCCGGAGCAATGTAGTTGATCAGCATATTCAGCTTATTTAGAGACTCTTGATCCAACACGCCCAAAAAGTTTTTAAATGTACAATACCAGTGTTTCCATTTATCATCCACTCCTGCAGAATTAGGGTCAGCATTGAATCGTTCTGGTTGAAGATATCGCTCCATTCTGACATAAAGTTAATAAATTGAAATAAAGAATAGATTTGCCTTTCTAATCTAGGCTTTATTAACTTAAAAATCCTGTAGCACATCTTCAACACCCAGTCCCAACTAAAGGCTGGAAAGAACTGAATTTAAGATGGCCACCACAAATCACATGACATCAACTACCAATGAGATTACAGCATATATCCCAAGGCAGGAAACAAACAACCAATCACAATACTTCTTACTAAACATAAAGAATAATCACCACAGGCCCCAACTGGAGTATTGTGTCCAATTTGGGAAGGATGTGAAGGCCTTAGAGAGGGTGCAGAAGAGATTTATGAGAATGATTCCAGGAATGAGGGACTTCAGTTACCTTGATAGACTGGAGAAGCTGGGGTTGTTCTTGGAGCAGAGAAGATTGAGAGGAGATTTAGTAGAGGTGTTCAAAATCATGAGGGGTCTGGACAGAGTAAATAGAGGGAAACTGCTCCCATTAGCAGAAGGGTCGAGAACCAGAGGACACAGATTTAAGGTGATTGGCAAAAGAACCAAAGGTGACGTAAGAAAAAATTGTTTTACGCAGTGAGTGGAATCTGGAATGCGCTACCTGGAGGCAGATTCAATCATGGCTTTCAAAAGGGAGATGGATAAGTATCTGAAGGAAAAAAATTTGCAGGGCTATGGGGAAAGGGCGGGGAAGTGGGGCTAGCTGAAGTGGTCTTGCAGAGAGCCGGCTCGGGCTCTACGGACCAAATGGCCTTCTTCCGTGCTGTAACCATTCTATGATTCTATGATTCTCTGAACCTTGGTTAGACCACACTTGGAGTACTGTGTACAATTCTGGTCGCCATATTATAAAAAGGATATAGAGGCACTGGAGAGGGTGCAGAGAAGATTTACAAGGATGATACCAGAAATGCGAGGGTATACATATCAGGAAAGGAGAACAGGCTGGGTCTTTTTTCTCTTGAAAAGAGAAGGCTGAGGGGTGACCTAATAGAGGTCTTTAAAACCATGAAAGGTTTTGCTAGAGTAGATCCAGAGAGAATGTTTCCACTTGTGGGGAAGAGCAAAACTAAAGGCCGTCAATATAAGATAGTCACCAAGAAATCAAATAGGGAATTCAGAAGAAACTTCTTTACCCAGAGAGTGTGAGAATGTGGAACTCACTATCACAGGGAGTGGTTGAAGCAAATAGTATAGATGCATTTAAGGGGCGGTTAGATAAGCATATGAGGGAGAAGGGAATAGAGGGTCAAGCTGATAGAGTTAGATGAGGAAAGATGGGAGGAGGCTCGAGTGGAGCATAAATGGACTGGTTGGGCTGAATGGTCTGTTTTTGTGCTGTATATCCTATGTAATCCTATATACTTTGTACTGAGCTCTGTGATCTTAGCTGGTTAAACTCCAATAGTATCCCTCTGCAAACTTGGAGGAACCCCTAAATCTTGGGTCTATCAGTTTTCACCTAAGCACTCTGGACTTGGAAATATATTGTCGTTACTTCATTGCCATTGGGTCAAAATTCTGGAACTCCTTACTGAACAGCACTATGGGGACACCTTCACCACATGGACTGCAACGGTTCAAGAAGGTGGCTCACCACCACCTTCTCAAGGGAAATTAGGATGGACAATGCTGACCTTGCCAGCGACGCCCACATCCCGTGAATGAATAAATAAAACCAAAGGTAAATTAAGTATTTCCCAAATGGGGTAAGTGTGTGTAAGAACATAAGAAATAGAAGCAGGAGTAGGCCATTTGGCCCTTCGAGCCTGCTCCGTCATTCAATAAGATCATGGCTGATCTTCTACCTCATCGCCACTTTCCTGCACTATCCTCATATCCCTTGATTCCCTTAATATTAAAAAATCTATCGATCTCTGTCTCAACGACTGAGCCACCACAACCCTCTGGGGTAGAGAATTCCAAAGATTCACCACCCTCTGAATGGAGAAATTTCTCCTCATATCAGTCCTGAATGGCCGACCCCTTATTCTGAGACTGTGACCCCTGGTTCTAGACTCCCCAGCCAGGGGAAACATTCTCCCTGCATCTACCCTGTCAAGCCCTGTAAGAATTTTGTATGTTTCAATGAGATCACATCTCATTCTTCTAAACTCTAGAGAATATAGGTCTAGTCTACTCAATCCCTCCTCATAGGACAATCCCCCCCCATCCCAGGAACCAGCCTGGTCAACCTTCGTTGCACTCCCTCTATGGCAAGTATATCCTTCCTTAGGTAAGGAGACCAAAACTGTACACAATACTCCAGGTGTGGTCTCACCAGGGCCCTATAGAATTGCAGTAAGATGTCTTTGCTCTTATACTCAAATCCTCTTGTAATAAAGGCCAACATACCATTTGCTTTCCTAATTGTTTGCTGTACCTGCATGTTAACTTTCAGTGATTCGTGTACAAGGACACCCAGGTCCCTCTGAACACCAACATTTCCCAATCTCGCACCATTTAAAAAATGCTCTGCTTTTCTATTTTTCCTACCAAAGTGGATAACTTCACATTTCTCCACCTTATATTCCATTTGCCATGTTCTTTCCCACTCACTTAGTTTGTCTATATCCCCTTGAAGCCTCCTTGCATCCTCCTCACAACTTACATTCCTACCCAGCTTTGTATCATCAGCAAACTTGGATATATTACATTTGGTCCCCTCATCCAAATCATTGATGTAGATTGTGAATAGCTGAGGCCCAAGCACTGATCCTTGCGGTACCTCACCAGTTACAGCCTGCCAACCCGAAAATGATCCGTTTATTCCTACTCTTTGTTTTCTGTCCATTAACTAATCCTCAATCCATGCTAGTATATTATCCCCAATCCCATGATCCCTAATTTTGTTTAATAACCTCTTGTGTGGCACCTTATCGAATGCCTTCTGAAAATCCAAATACACCACATCCACTGGTTCCCCCTTATTATTTCTGCTAGTTACTACCTCAAAAAACTCTAACAGATTTGTCAAACACGATTTCCCTTTCATAAATCTGTGTTGACTCTGCCCAATCCTATTATTATTTTCTAAGTGCCCTGTTACCATGTCCTTAATGATAGATTCTAGCATTTTCCCTACTACTGATGTCAGGCTAACTGGTCTGTATTTCCCTGTTTTCTCTCTCCCTCCTTTCTTAAATAGTGGGGTTACATTTGCTACCTTCCAATCTGCGGAAACCTTTCTAGAATCTATGGAATTTTGGAAGATGACAACCAATGCATCCACTATCTCTATAGCCACCTCTTTCAAAACCCTAGGACGTAGGCCATCAGGTCCAGGAGATCTATTAGCTATCAGTCCCATTAATTTCTCCAGTACTACTTTTTTACTAATACTAATTTCTTTCAGTTCCACATTCTCGCTAGACCCTTGGTTGTCCACTATTTCTGGGAAGTTTTTTTGCGTCTTCTTCCGTGAAGACAGACACAAAGGCCGCGCTTTTATCAATGGAGGCGGGTTGGGTGCGGGTCAGGTGGTTTCTGTCTTCCAGTCCCGCTCCCAGCTGCATCTGGCCCACAGACGTGATTTTACGTTGATTGACCTTGTTAAGTCTGCCTTGCAGGCTTGCCGGCCAATTAAGAGGAAGCTGGTCAGATGACGTCATTTGATGATGCGTCATCTGCCGGTTTCCTTAAAGGGACCACGCACAATTTTGTTTTGACCATTGATTTCTCAGTGTTTGACAGCATTGAGGTGCTGAAAACACTGACAATCACTGCACAAAGGTCACCTCTTGCACCCAGACTCTCCAATGACTCCCTCCATAGGCTGGAATAGATGGCAGCTGCAGGTGAGGTGACAGCAGCGATCTGTCACTGGTGAGAGAGGTTCCCCCAATGAGTCTCTTCATCGGGAGTAAGTGGAAGCCAAGTGCAAACAGCGGAAGGAGCACACGTCAACCCAAGCACCCCACCCACCGGCCCCTTCAACCACCGTCTGCCCCACCTGTGACAGAGACTGTAGGTCCCGCATTGGACTCAACAGTCACCTGAGAACTAATTTTTAGTGTGGGAACAAGTCATCCTCGGTTCCGAGGGACTGCCTAAGAAGAAGAAGAAGGTACTCCCTCAATGCTGTTAAGTAGGGAGTTCCAGGATTTTGACCCAGCAACGATGAAGGAACGGAGATATACGTCCAAGTCAGGATGGTGTGTGACTTGAAGGAGAACTTGGAGGTGACGGTGTTCCCATGCACCTGCTGCACTTGTCCTTCTAGGTGGCGGTGGTCAAAAGTGGGGCTGTTCGCTAATGACTGCACAGTGTTCAGCTCCATTTGCAATTCTTCAGATAATGAAGCAGTCCAGGCTTGGGATGATAAGTGGGTTTGGGAGGTGCTGCCGAACAAGATTTGTGACTTGCTCCTGTAGATAGCATACACTGCAGTCTTCTTCCGCAACCGCTGCAGCCCATGTGGAAGTGGGTGTTTTCTGGTGGATGGGGTGAGGATCAAGCAGACTGCTATGTCCTGGATGGTGTCAAGCTTCTTGAGTGTTGTTGCAGCTGCACCCATCCAGGCTTTGGGGAGTCAGGAGGTGAGTTACTTGTCACAGAATACCCAGCCTCTGACTTGCACTAGTAGCCATGGCATTTATGAGGCTGGTTCAGTTGAGTTTCTGGTCAATGTTGATGTGGGGGATTCAGTGGTGGTAATGCCATTGACTGTCAAGGGGAGGTGGTTTGACTCTCTCTTGCTGGAGATGGTCATTGCCTGGTATTTGTGTGTCACAATGTTACTTGCCACTTATAAGCCCAGGCCTGGATGTTGTCCAGATCTTGCTGCATGGACTGCTTCTTTATCTGAGGAATTGCAAGTGGTGCTGAACACTGTGCAATCATTAGCGAACAGCCCCACTTCTGACCTTATGATGGACGGAAGGTAATTGATGAAGCAGCTTAAGATAGTTGGGCCTAGGACACTAGGATTCCCCCTTGACTTCAGTTATAATAGGGCTCTTTGGTGCCACACTCAGTCAAATGCTACCTTTTATGTCAAGAGCAGTCACTCTCACCTCAGAAATTCAGCTCTTTTGTCCATGTTTGGACCAAGGCTGTAATGATATCTGGAGCTGAGCGGTCCTAGCAGAACCAAGCCAAGCATTGGTGAGCAGGTTATTGGTAAGTGCCGCTTGACAGCACTGTTGACGACTCCTTTCATCACTTTGTTGATAATTGAGAGTAGATGCTCATTTCCTGGTAAGGCCTGTGACGAGGTTAGGAATGGGAATTTGAGCTGATTTCCTTCTCCCTTCCTCTCTAAGCCCTGGAACGTTGAAGCCAATTATAGGATGCCAACAAACACACTGGCTGTTGTTTGCAATTTAATTTCCTCCCTACTCTTCATAGAATCATAGAAATTCACGGCACAGAAGGAGGCCATTCGGCCCAGTGCATCTGTGCCGGGCGAAAAAGAGCTACCCAGCCTAATCCCACTTTTCAGCTCTTGGTCCGTAGCCCTGTAGGTTATGGCACTTCAAGTGCATATCCAAGTACTTTTTAAATGTGATGAGGGTTTCTGCCTCTACCACCCTTTCAGGCAGTGAGTTCCAGGCCCCCACCACCCTTTGGGTGAAAAAAGTTCTCAACTCCCCTCTAATCCTTCTACTAATTACTTTAATTCTATTGACCTCTTTTCTAAGGGAAATAGTCCTTTCTATTCACTCTATCTAGGCCACACATCATGTTATACATCTCAATTAAGTCTCCCCTCAGCCTCCTCCGTTCCAAAGAAAACAACCCCAGCCTATCCAATCTTTCCTCATAGCTAAAATTCTCCAGTCCTGGCAACATCCTCATAAATCTCCTCTGCACCCTCTCTAGTGCAATCACATCTTTCCTGTAATGTAGTGACCAGAACTGTACGCAGTACTCTAGCTGTGGCCTAACTAGTGTTTTATACAGTTCAAGCATAACCTCCCTGCTCTTATATTCTATGCCACAAATGTAAGAAGTCACACAACACCAAGTTATAGTCCAACAGCTTTATTTGAAATCACAAGCTTTCGGAGCGCTGCTCCTTCGTCAGGTGAAGTGGAGAAATGCATAAAGACACAGCTTATATAGTCAGAGAATAATGTCAGATGTTTACAGGTAATCTTGCCAACTGCCATTTATCACACCTCGGCAGAGAGATAATCACAGCAATCAAAGGTGTGAATGGTGTCCAAACAGGTCAGTCAGGAAAACATTACATCAAAGAACAATGAGGTGGGGTCACAAGGGGTCAAATATTGCAGATGCTGGGGTCTGTATGAAAAACAAAAAAACAGACAAAAAACATTTTTTTTGTTGTTGCTGGAAATCACAGCAGGTCCGGCCGCATCTGTGTAGAGAGAACAAGCCAATGTCGACTCGAGTCTGGATGACCCTGCGTCAGGTGGGGTTACATGTAGCGTGACATGAACCCAAGATCTCGGTTGAGGCCGTCCTCATGGGTGCGGAACTTGGCTATCAGTTTCTGCTCGACGATTTTGCATTGCCGTGTGTCTCGAAGGCCGCCTTGGAGAATGCTTACCCGAAGATCGGAGGCTGAATGTCCTTGACTGCTGAAGTCTGGGGTCGGGGAACACTTCAGCAGTCAAGGACATTCAGCCTCCGATCTTCGGGTAAGCATTCTCCAAGGCGGCCTTCGAGACACACGACAACGCAAAATCGTCGAGCAGAAACTGATAGCCAAGTTCCGCACCCATGAGGACGGCCTCAACCGAGATCTTGGGTTCATGTCACGCTACATGTAACCCCACCTGACGCAGGGTCATCCAGACTCGAGTCGACATTGGCTTGTTCTCTCTACACAGATGCGGCTGGACCTGCTGTGATTTCCAGCAAAAAAAATAATGTTTTTTGTCTGTTATTTTGTTTTTCATACAGACCCCAGCATCTGAAATATTTGACCCCTTGTGACCCCACCTCATTGTTCTTTGATGTAATGTTTTCCTGACTGACCTGTTTGGACACCATTCACACCTTTGATTGCTGTGATTATCTCTCTGCCGAGGTGTGATAAATGGCAGTTGGCAAGATTACCTGTAAACATCTGACATTATTCTCTGACTATATAAGCTGTGTCTTTATGCATTTCTCCACGTCACCTGACGAAGGAGCAGCGCTCCGAAAGCTTGTGATTTCAAATAAAGCTGTTGGACTATAACCTGGTGTTGTGTGACTTCTTACATTTGTCCACCCCAGTCCAACTCCAGCATCTCCACACCATTCTATGTCTCGGTTAATAAAGGAAAGTATCCCGCATGCTTTCTTAACCACCTTATCTATCTGTCCTGCTACCTTCAAGGATCTCTGGACGTGCACTCCAAGGTCTCTCTGTTCCTCTACACTTCTCAGTATCCTACCATTTTTTGTGTATTCCCTTGCCTTGTTAGCCCTCCCCAAATGCGTTACCTCACACTTTATCAGGTTGAATTCCATTTGCCACTTTTAAGCCCACCTGACCGGTCCATTGATATCTTCCAGCAATCCACAGTTATCTTCCAGTGGTCCACTGCTTTCCTCACTATCAACCACACGGCCAATTTTTGTATAATTGGCAAACTTATTAATCATGCCCCCTACACTGAAGTCTAAATGATTGATATGTACCACAAAAAGTAAGGGACCTAGAACTGAGTCCTGCGGAACCCCACTGGAAACAGCCTCCCAGTCACAAAAACACCCGTCGACTATTACCCTTTGCTTCCTGCCACTGAGTCCATTTTGGATCCAACTTGCCACTTTCCCTTGGATCCCATGGGTTTTTACTTTTCTGACCAACCTGCCATGTGGGACCTTGTTAAAAGCCTTGCTAAAATCCATGTAGACTACATAAAATGCGCTACCCTCATCAACCCTCGTTAGCTCCTCAAAAAATTCAATTAAGTTAGTCAGACACAACCTTCCCTTAACAAATCCATGCTGACTGTCCTTGATTAACCTGTGCCTTTCTAAACGACGATTAATACTGTCCCTCAGAATTTTTTCCAATAATTTACCCACCACCGAGGTTAACCCTGTAATTACTCAGTCTAGCCCTTTCTCTCTTTTAAAAAAATGGTACAACGTTAGCATTCCTCCAGTCCTTCGGCACCACCCCTGTAGCCAGAGAGGATTGGAAAATGATGGTCAAAACATCCGCTATTTCCTCCCTTGCTTCTCTTAACATTTCATCCGGGCCTGGCGATTTATCTACTTTCAAAGATGCTAAACCCCTCCTCTCTCATTATATGTTTATTCTCATCTAATATTTTGCACTCCTCCTCAACTACAATGTATGCATTGTCCCTCTCTTTTGTGAAGACAGATGCAAAGTATTTATTAAGAACCATACCCACATCTTCCGCCTCCACACACAGGTTACCTTTTTGGTTTCTAATATGTCCTTAACTTTCCTTAGTTATCCTCTTGCTTTTTATGTATTTATAAAACATCTTTGCATTTTCTTTGATGTTACTTGCCAATATTTTTTCATGCCTTCTCTTTGCTTTCCTAATTTCCTTTTTAATTTGACCCCTGCACTTTCTATACCTCCTTTATTTCTCCGAGCTATTTCAGTCCCCAAAGCAGGTTTACCCGTTTGTTGCAAAAAAGGGAAGCTTTTGGAGCAGAACAAATAAAATCTGACAAGGAACTATTTATGTGCACGTGAGGCCCTGCAGAGGAAATTGTTGAAAAAATGTAAGTATTGCTGGGAATCAACAAATAGGGCTTATTCCAAGGAAAAACACCTACCAACAACTGTGGCATGGTTGAGAAAGTGGGTGTATAGTTCTTTGTGCAGCTTACTGTACTAATTCTGTGCTCTTTCTTATATTCTTTATAGTAGAACCCTCAATAGCTGTGCTGCAGTTATCTGCCCTCCCCAATGTCTTGCCTGAATTTTCATGGGACAAAGCCTGCAGAAGACGTTGCCTCGGTTTACTGCCCGCAAATATCAATCTCCTCCCATATGACAGAATTAAGGCTTAGTCCCAGAAAGATTTAATTCAATCTGTATTGCACTTTATTCATTTATGTGCATAAGAATTGCTTTGCCATCTTTGTAAGTCCAAAGACTTGGAAACAATGATCTGCTCATTTCCATATGGGTCCCTTCAATATGGTTGACGGAGGAGGTTTCTCTGTATCTCTGCTTTTTGTTAAGCTCACTGTGGCAGCTTTTTTGGGATGATACGATTGACATCAGAGCTCCTGAACTGGGGAAGGGAAAAATATTCAGCTAGGGTTCCCACTCCTGATGGTTATCCAGTGACTCCTGCTGGGAATGGCACCTGTATGGATGCCAGGATTAGGACATCGACAAAGTTGAATAGGCTGCCAACATTCACTGTTCAGGTCACATGTGATGACTGACCACTTGGGTGAGGTACTGGAGGCAGAAAGTGCATGTGGAACTGTAGTCCATCAAGAACCAGGTCCTTGGGGAGAGGAGCAAATGGGAAAAGATACAAAAGCTGGTGACCTCTTGGTTTTTGAAGTGTTTTTTACTCTTCCTCTGAGCAGAGCTTCAAACCCTACATCCAATTCATCGCCAAGATTGCTTATTTTCATTTACATATTATCTACCTCTGTGTACATCACTGTGACTGAAACTCTCACCCTTACTTCTGTCATCTACTGACTCAATGGCCGGAATTTTAACTTGGAGGCGGGTAAGGAGCGAAGGGGGGGGGGGGGGCGGAAAGAGTGGCTGGAATGCATTCGGGAAACCCGGGAGAATGGGGTTTCCCCCAGGACATGCCTAATTTAATGGCAGGGCCTAATTAGCATTTTGATTCACTGTTTCCTGCCCCAGGTTGAGACGCTGGCTGGCTTACGGGCAGGTAGCAGAGAGGATGGAAGGAGGAATTGGAGATGGGTGGGGGGGGGGGGGGGGGTGGTAGGGGCAGGGGATGTAGGAAGGCCGGGATCGTCGGAGGCTGGAGATTAGTGGGAGGCGGGTGGGGGGCGGTTGGTGGAAAGATCCAATCAAAGTCCAGAAAGAACTTCCTAGGAGTTTTGATTTCTTCATCTTTACTCTCTGAAGAGGCACGGTGTTGCGTCGTGAGTTTGCAGGCCATAAGGACAGCAGTACATAACTTCAACATCACTAACAAGGTAATGATCTTGATTATACTTTGCAACAAGAGGGGTGGCTCAAAGTACCTTCCAAAATAAAAGAATATCCTTGATATATTGGCCACAGGCAACACTAAGCAAATGTAGATGGAGAAACCCTCTGAATTCTGCGTGCGTTTAATGTCCCAATATTGAGGAATGTAGGGTGCCACTCCACCAAACACCATTGCCCCCACTGCTATCCAAGAAGCCAGCTTGCTGACAGGTAGGGCAAACTGCTTAAGGGAACTCAGACTCTCTTCCATTTTCATTTAAATATAAATCCAGGCAAGTCTTCCAAGGGGGGTGGGGAAGGGTAGGAAGACTGGGATTGGAGGGGGCTGGAGATCAAAGGCTGGAGTGGGGCCAGGGATTGGAAAGCTGGAGGGGGAGTCGGAGGCTGGAGAGGAGATCAGAGGTCTTGTGGGAGGAGATCGGAGGCCTTGTGGGGGGAAATCAGAAGGGTTTTGGGGGGGGGGGGGTCCGATCGCGCGCGGGGGGGGGGGTGGGGGGTGGTGTTGGCGAGGCAGGATCGCTGGCTCCAGCAAATCAGTGGACTTACCTCCTGGTTGTAACAGTCCTCGCCTCCCTTTAGCTGCCGGGTTCCCCGAGGCCTGGGAAACCCAGACGCCCACAGTTAAATTCAAAATGGAGCTTCAACATGAGGCACACAGCCTCATTATAACATTACAATATTATAATCTTGCGAGCGGCTTGGCCCCCTGCCCCCCTTCCGTTAAAACCGGAAGTGGGTGGGCTGGGGTCGGGATTCAGATCTTTAACACTTTAACTGCCCACCCGACCCCAATCCACCCGATTTTTGGGGTTAAAATTCCCCCCCAATGCATCCAGACTTCACAACCCTTATCTAAAGGTCTCCTTATCTAAGGAAGGATATACTTGCCTTGGAGGCGGTGCAACGAAGGTTCACTAGATTGATTCCTGGGATGAGAGGGCTGTCCTATGATGAGAGATTGTGTAGAATGGGCCTATACTTTCTGGAGTTTAGAAGAATGAGAGGTGATCTAATTGAAACATACAAGATTCTGAAGGGAAGGTGCTGAGAGGTTGTTTCCCCTGGCTGGAGTGATTAGAACTAGGGGGCATAGTCTCAGGATAAAGGGTCGGCCATTTAAGACTGAGATGAGGAGGAATTTCTTCACTCAGAGGATTGTGAATCTTTGGAATTCTCTGCCCCAGAGGGCTGTGAATGCTGAGTCTTTGAGTATATTCGAGACTGAGATCGATAGATTTTTGGACTCTAGGGGAATCAAGGGATATGGAGATCGGGCGGGAAAGTGGAGTTGAGGTCGAAGATCAGCCATGATCTTATTGAATGGTGGAGCAGGCTCGAGGGGCCGTCTGGCCGACTCCTGCTCTTATTTCTCATGTTCTTACATCCTATCCTGCAGTCCTGCTCACCTGTTACCTTGTCCTCACCAAAATCCACTGGCGCCTAATCCTCCCAACACATGAATTTCAAAACCCTCTCGCAATCCACCAGTTTAACGGCAGATTTGGGTTGGAAAGTCAATGTTATTTCCAGGATTATCTGCTGGAAGTGACCTCAGCCATTGAAATATCTACACCATTAGTTGTTAACTGTAACTAACTGTGTTACTTTAATTACATAATATTATTCAATTCTTCCCAAACATCTCACCAGATAATGTCATCGGCACTGAGGAAAATTATTCAAAAACAAAAATTGAAACAAGGAATCAAACAAAGGAGGATAAAAGGATGATAAACTCATTGATAGTTTATTGTAACAGTTTGATTTTAATAAGAGTTACTGATTGGGAAACCTGAAACACAAGTAATGATAGAACACTGGATCACCATGGTTTCAACAATTGTATGATTCTGCATTTAGCTTCAGAAGCTTCGGTAACCATGGTTTTAGTAAGTGTTTACATTGGTGGTAAACAGGAACACTAAAAGTGAGAAGCAATGCCAGCCGGCTAAAATATTAGGCAATACTGCAGACAAGAAAGAAGACATTTCATCTGTGAACTGAATATGTGTTGCAACAGAAAATTTCTGCACACTTAAAACAGTAGATGAACTTGTGGAAATGAATTGCCACGAAGTGCAGTGAGCATATTTGAGAGGAAAATGGAGTGGGTTCCTGCATGAGAAGAGAAGGGTACAGGCATGAATCTTGGCAGACATGGCGAGAGAAATGTCTGTCTGGAACAAAAGTCAAGATTTTACATACGCAACCAACTGGGTGGGCTGAATAGCCTTCTATTTCTCATGCTCGCGTGTCAGCTTCTCAAAAGATCCTCTTTGCCTTATAGAGGTAGGTGACTGCACTGAATGCATTAAAATATCCACTCGCAGCATCTATACATCACCTGCAAGGGTCGGTCCACACAGGTTTTTCCTTCCATTTGTTGGTATTTATTTCTGTCCTCCTCCATTGAAGATTCTAACTCTGTTCGGACATTGTTCCTTTCACAGCTCTCCAGTGACTTCAACTCATTGGCCCGGAATTTGCGGTGGGTAATAACAACAAACTAACAGCGTTCGCTGTTATTACCCCACCATTGAAACTGACCGCAACTTCAGGACGCAGCGCGTGCGCATCCTAACGCGGAAATCCTGAAGTTGCGGTCAATCATTCACTGCTCCGACACTGGCTGCGCTGTGCCCATCACCACCCCACCCCCCCAACCCCGACTGCCGGCAGTCAGTGTAATCAGTTAAGCGAAAACCTGGGCTTTTCTGCAGTACTATCGCTATTAAATACCCCACCCGCCCCTTCAACCACCGTCTGCCCACCTGTGACAGAGACTGCAGGTCCTGCATTGGACTCATCAAGTCACCTGCGAACTCATTTTTAATGTGGATAGAAACATAGAAGATAGGAGCAGGAGTAGGCCATTTGGCCCCTCGAATGAGATCATGGCTGATCATCCAAACTCAGTACCCTGTCCCTGCCTTCTCCCCATATCCCTTGATCCCTTTAGCCTTAAATATATCTAACTCCTTCTTGAATATATTTAATGAATTGGCCTCAACTGCCTTCTGCGGTAGAGAATTCCACAGGTTCACCACTCTGGGTGAAGAAATTCCTCCTCATCTCAGTCCTAATGGCTTACCCCTTATCCTTAGACTGTCATTGAAGTCATCCTCGGTTCCAAGGGACTGCCTAAGAGAGAGAAATGTTAGGACTTGTTGGATTAGGTGTAACTGTTGTTTAAACAGCGTATTGACTGCTGAACAAACGTTATGGCCCTGAGAAACTAATTTAAATTTTGTGAAGTGTCAAATTTCTCCATTACGATCAAAATTACATTTTATGAAACTTTAAATTTTTTACAGAATTAAAAAAAAAAAATTTGTTCATATTTATTTCAGGTTTATCTTTGCCTCATGTGAGAGCCCCAATCTTTGTTTTGCTCTAACAACTTTAACACTTCTGGGTTCCCTGTCTGTGAGAATTCTGCATTGCGATTGTCTGCTTAGACAGTTTGTTTACGTCGCAGCAGGGCGCACTAGGGGATCCCCATTATAAGAGCGCTGCAATCACTTGCGCATTGAAAAAGGCAAACTTCTCGCCACAGAGATTGCGAGATCTTTGTGGGCAGCTTTCTTCAGGGCCAGCGGTGAGTGCCTTTGCTTTGCCGCTGATCACAAATTCTGGGCCATTGTTCTTCCAGCTGCAAAGCTTGAAACATCTCCCCCTGTAGCACTGTCACTGTTGTTGCTGTTTGTCCACTATGAGGAGCATAGTGTTGGCAAGCTGTTTGATTCTGGAGGGCATTACAACAGAGCCTGATCCGTACATTTACACAAGCACTTTCCAGGAGGGGTTCCTGTATACCATGCAGGATCTGGAACCTGGTCTGCTATTTCCCTCCTTAGTACAGGGGCAATTAAGCAATTTTAAAACCCCTACTTTAGTTCATATCAGAGATTGAACTAGGGACTTTATCCATCTACGATAGCAAAATACTGCAGATGCTGGAAATCCGAAATAACAGAAAATGCTGGAAAATTTATTAGTGGCACCCTCCAGAAGGCTTCTTGAAGAATGATTAGGAGTTTCTCAACCATTAATGCTCTCTAATGTAGAACTTTAGAATGAACAGCACTTAACACTGAAAAATGAAACTGTCAAATTTTGCATATATTTCAGTGCTAATCTCCATGTGCCTTCCCCACTGTTGAGGCTATGCACTGTAGTATACTCTATGCTTGTAGCATCTTTACCTACCACCATATTTTCTGGGCTGTGTGACGACGTCAACTTGCAACTTCTGAATAAGCCCAGAGATTTGTTTTTGCTTCTCACTTGCCTCACCCTGTACTAGTTCAAGCCGTTCTTGTTGCATTACTGTTCAGCATGTCTTCAGTAGCAAACATCACTGTTTCAAAAAAGTCCAATTTTTAGGTCTGTAGAATGCTGGATGGTTTAATCATCTGTGATGTGGAAATACAAAACATAGCGCATAACTAGGCACACTTCCCCTCTCCTCCCCTCCGCCCGCCAAAAGATGTCCGCGATCGCTGAGAGTGATGTCTCTGCTTGCTTGGCCACATTTAGACTGGCACATGGCCGGGTGACCATTTAATATGAGCACATAAGGTCCAGTTTGATTGAACTTTTATGGGAATTGGATAAATACTTGAAAAGGAAAAAAAATCTGCAGGGCTATGGGGAACATGTAGGGGGAGTGGGACTTATTGGATGGCTTTCAAAGAGCTGGCACAGGCACAATGGGCCGAATGGCCTCCTTCTGCGCGATAAGATGCTGTGTGACTGGCGAGCATTGCAAAAAGCCATCTTTATCGTCGGCCCAATCTGGAGACTACTGATGTGATGTGGGTATAATTAGTACAGTTTTAAACAGGCCGCACAGTATTTTATTAGTGGCACCCTCCGGAAGGCTTCTTGGAGAATGATCAGGAGTTTCTCAACCATTAATGCTCTCTAATGCAGAACTTTAGGATGAACAGCACACGGAAAAATGAAACTGTCAAATTCTGCATATATTTCAGTGCTAATCTCCATGTGCCTTCCCCGCTGTTGAGGCTTTGTAGTATACTCTATGCTTGTAGCATCTTTTCCCACATTACAACAGTGACTCCACTTCAAAAAGTACTTCATTGACTGTAAAGCGCTTTAAGACGTCCAGTGGTCGTGAAAGGCGCTACATAAATGCAAGTCTTTCTTTCTTTACCTATCACCATATTTTCTGGGCTGTGTGAAAATGTCAACTTGCAACTTCTGAATAAGCCCAGAAATTTGTTTTTGCTTCTCACTTGCCTCTCCCTGTACTAGTTCATGTCATTCTTGCTGCATTAGTGTCAGCTGTGGCTCAGTGGGTAGCATTCTCACCTTTGACTTGAGCACAAAAGTCTAGGCTGACACTCCAGTGCAGTACTGAGGGAGTGCTGCACTGTCAGGCGGTGCCGTCTTTCGGATGAGACGGTAAACCGAGGCCTCGTCTGCTCTCTCTGGTGGAGGTAAAAGATCCCACAGCAAATTGGCTGCCGCGTTTCCAACATGATAACAGCGACACCACTTCAAAAAGTATTCAGTGTCTGTAAAGCGCTTTGGGACATCCAGAGAAAGACTTGCATTTATATAGCGCTTTTCACGACCACCGGACATCTCAGAGGTCATGAAAGGCGCTATAGGAATGCAAGATCCTTTTTTTAAAATTAGAAACATAGAAGATAGGAGCAGGAGTAGGCCATTCGGCTCCTCAAGCCTACTCCGCCATTCAATGCGATCATGGCTGATCATCCAAACTCAGTACCCTGTCCCTGCCTTCTCCCCATATCCCTTGGTCCCTCTAGCCTTAAGAAACATATCTAACTCCTTCTTGAATATATTTAATGAATTGGCCTCTACTGCCTTCTGTGGTCGAGAACTCCACAGGTTCACCACTCTGGGTGAAGAAATTCCTCCTCATCTCTGTCCTAAATGGCTTACCCCTTATACTTAGACTGTGACCCCTGGTTCTGGACTCCCCCGCCATCGGGAACATCCTTCCTGCATCTAGTCTGTCTAGTCCTGTTAGAATTTTATAAGTTTCAATGAGGTCCCCTCTCATTCTTCTGAACTCCAGCGAGCATAAGCCCAATCGACCCAATCTCTCCTCCTACGTCATTCCTGCCATGATTAACAGTGACATCACTTCAAAAAGTACTTCAGTATCTGTAAAGCGCTTTGGGACATCCGGAGAAAGACTTGCATTTATATAGCGCCTTTCACGACCACCGGACATCTCAGAGGTCATGAAAGGCGCTATAGGAATGCAAGATCCTTTCTTTTTTTTTTAATTAGCTTTCAGCAGCATCATAGCACAGTACGGTTTCCAAAAAAAAAAGACCAACTTTCGGGATCTGCAGACAGCTGGATGGTTTTAAATATTCCTGGTGAATCATCTGTGATGTGGGGAAATGCTCAACAGGACAATTGCCTTGAAGAGTTAATGGAGGGAGGGTGGGCGGGGCCAGAGGTATTTTGATTGACAGGAGGGAGGGTGGGCGGGGCCAGAGGGGTTTTGATTGACGAGGGTGGGTAGGCGGGGCCAGAGGTTTTTTTTGATTGACAGCAGGGTTACGCACAATGCGTCTGACGTCAGGCAGAGGCCGAAAAAGGCTGTGTGGGAATCGGGACGCCGCGCGCGCACAAAAAAAAACACAGGTAAAAAAAAATCATCATTATTATTATTATCCGAACAAACCCAAAAATCACCGAGTAAACAATGTGATCGGAGCTTACATCAATAACCCAAAACAGCTCGTCGTCTTCGGTCAGGGTTCCTTACTCAGGGTGGTGGGAGGAAGGGTAGTGAAAACAAAATGGGGTCAAACTCGGCGCAAGAGGTGGGGGGAGGTGGAAATAAAACCGGGCTGAAATTTATGATAAGATGCGGCTACCATGCCTCAGCCGACTAAGTCTGCACCCTAACCCGCCTCCTCCCCCCGCCCGGACCACCACCAACCAAACCTCAGGCCGGTCTGGGTTTCAAAGCGCTGGAGAAAAAAAAAGGGGAGGGGGGGTGGGGGTGTCGTCGAAAATTTGCGGCGGCCGACGGCTGCCCGTCGTCACGTGACACGCGCCGGCCAGTCAGGGAGCGCGGCGGGCGTCACGTGACGGGCCCTCCGCCAATCGGCATCCCTGACACGGCGAGGGGTGGGTTGTTGTGTGTGGGGGGGGGGATGGTGTAAGTGAGGTTCCATCTACCAAATGATTCTCATTTTCCCGTCTCTTACTCACACTTCTCATGAACCTAATCGTAGCCTTTGAGCATGATGGGAATCTTTCATGGCGAAGCTTACGACGTCACTTTTTTTCCGCCTAAAGGGTGGGGGGGAGAGAGTCGTTCCCCCTGTCAGGCCGGCGGCCAATGGCGGGGCGGGTTTGGCGTCACGTGGCGGGCGCCGACCAATGGGGACGGGTGTTTTTCCATCACGTGGGGGGCGCTGGGGGCCAATCGGCGCGTCCAAGATGGCGGGCGGTATATACGGTGTCGTCGAGGTGGGGGGAGCCATTTGCCGAGCGGAGGCTCGGGTTCAGCTGGGGGGGGGAAGTCGTTTGGCGTCGGATTTAAGCGAAAAATAAAGAATTTTAAAAGGAAACAGGGCGGAAGAGAGGAGGGATTGAAAAATAAACTCTGTCCCCCAACCCCTCCGAGGCGCCGGTTGTCTTATCTCCCTCCCCCAGGACGAGCGGGATTGTTTAGCGGCAGCATGGAGCGCCAGAGCGGTTCTGCGGCCCCGGCAGGCCCGACGACACGGTGAGTGCCGGCGGGTGGGGAGCAAGGCCCGAAGCAGGCCGCGGGTGGAGGGAGGGAAGGGAATGAAGGGGGAGAGGCCGGCGGGGTGGGTGGGTGGGGAGATCGGCTTTTATTGTTAGCGGCGCTGAGCGGGAAACGGCCTCCCCCGACGCCATTTTGTGTGCGAGGCCCAGCAGCCGGGGGCGGACTCGGGAGCTCCGGCGCCGCTTTAAAAAAAAACACCCCAGCCAAATTAAGATAAAGCAACGCCTGAGAGCCGCCCCACACGGCGGCGGGGCTTCACAGTCGATGTCGGTGCGCGGCCGGAATTGGCAGTGTGGTTAGTTTGAACGCCGCCCTCCTTAATATATATATTTTTCATTCATCATATATATTTGGGGGGTGGCCTTGTATCTCTGCCTGGCCCTTCTGGGTTGCAGCGCCGGGATGGCAACAAAAAGCCCATTTAACTTTTGCGCTGAGCCGAAGATTATTGACCTGATTATAAAAAAAAAAAGGGGGGGTGGGAGGGGGAATGTTTGATTTTTTCTCTGCGGCCTCCTTTGTTTTCTAAAAAGAAAGGCGTAAAATATGTTTCTGAAAAGTAACTTTTTAAAACTTGAATTATTATTGGCTTATGTAGTGCGGATAAAAGCAAAAATCAAAAATTATTTCAGTATTTTGCTTTTTCGCCTTCAGGGAGGCTGCTGTAAGTTGCCCAAGGCTGCGCAGAAATTGGCTTTGATTTGTTTACTTAAGATTATGGGTTCAGGTGCCGGCCATTTCAACAAGTATAAGTGTGCGGAAGTGGGAAGTTTATAGACTTAATCTCGTTATTTTAAATAGCTGTGTTCTAGTGAAGTATGTAGGAAAGGTTTTTTTTCCTATTGCTAGGTAGTTGTGCAGTTGCAGGCCGTCTCTGGCATTGTTGAATAGTGTCTCTGGAACATGGCGCAGGAGTGAGGCTGATGGTGCAATCATAGGAACAGGATTAGGCCATTCAGCCCTTCCAGTCTGTTTGACATTCTATTAAATCATGTCTGAACTATACCTCAACTCCATTTACCTGCCTCGCTCTGTATCCCTTGCGTAACAAAAATCTATCAATCTCAATCAACTGAAGCATCATTTCCTCAGTTTTGTATTCCAATCCCCTTGAGACAAAAGCCAATATTGCATTGCCCCATATGATTACATTTCGTACTTGTGCATTTGTTTTGTGATTCCTTTCCTCCTCATAGCTCCTACTCAACATGAAAATATTCTGATTTTTTTTTCTTGGATCTAAAGCGGGTGACCTCGCACTTCCCCACATTGAATTCCATCTGCCACGGTTTTGCCCACTCACGTCGTCTGCCTTTGTTCCTTTGTAACTTTTTGCTCCCATTTACACAACTTACTGTACCTCCTAACTGCAAACTGGTATATAAAACTCTCCTCTTTCATCTGTTAATATATACAGTGAAAACCTGAGACCCCAGTACAGCACGGTGGCATAGTGGTTAGCACTGTTGCCTCACAGCACCAGGGACCCGGGTTCGAATCCAGCCTCGGGTGACTGTCTGTGTGGAGTTTGCACATTCTCCCCGTGTTTGCGTGGGTTTCCTCCGGGTGCTCCGGTTTCCTCCCACAGTCCAAAAATGTGCGGGTTAGGTTGATTGGCTATGATAAATTGACCCTTAGTGTTAGGGGGATTAAATATGTGTGGTTACGAGGATAGGGTGGGATATGTGTTGGTGTAGGGGTTACAGGGATCGGGTGGGATATGTGTCGGTGCAGGCTCGATGGGCCGAAATGGCCTCTATCTGCACTGTGGGGTTTCTGTGATTTCTGAGATCCTGGGAGGACATCCCATGTTGCATTCCGCCAATCAGAAATCGTTCCCTTTATCCCTTGTTTCTGTTTCCTATCTCCCACCTAATTCGCAACCCATGTCACATTTATTTTTGCTAATCTCTTGTGTGATCCTCATCAAAATCCTTCTGGGAGTCCATATAGACAACATCCATTGATCCTCCCTTATCCGGTGTTTTAGGGGATTGGGGCTTCTGATTTGATATCCCCCCCCCCCCCCCCCGGTGGCTTTTGGTTGCATAATTGGGGTTAAAACATGGTTATTTTATTTATGTTTATCCTAAGAGTAAATTAGTGCCTTGACCAAATGCACGTTAAGGTTGTAATGCATTGCGCTTGTGTGTGAATGCTTACCCTGTCATACACAAAATTGCTTTTCCTCAACCTTGTATTTACAGTACCAGTGATTATTTTGATGGGAGGAGAAGGATATTCTTCTGGAAGTCAAAGGCTTAACTGGAAAAAGTGCTTTTCTATGTTGTGATGCATCAAGGTTCTGTTGTATCTTGGTATATGAAACACACAATTGGGTGTTTTCCTGTTTCATTTAACAATATCCATTGGGAATGTGGTTGTAATACAAATCGTTTGACTTGGTACATATTCCAGAGAATTTAATGTAATTAAATTATAACCAAGACAAGAAATTGAAGCACATATAGACAATATATAACGAATACATATGTTAAATTATTCCTTTTATCTAAATTTTACAAATTACTATTATGTTGAATTTTGTTGGTGTTTCCAAGAACCTAAGAGAATGCAGTAATGTTTGTAGGTGGCTGCATCGACTATAATACATCAATTCTGTTCCTAGTTAAATATTTAGTGATCTATAGAGAGACATTTAGTGAGCAGTACTGTATAGTTAATTTAAAAAAAGTATTTCAGCTTGCTTAGGGAGCTGTATTTATTCTCTGGGTCTTCCTCCTCTTAATACAGTTTGCCTGTAGCAAATGGAGTAATTTTTTGTGGTTGGAAAATGTAATTTTAAATGGCTTGCTATTTAAAAAAAGCTGCTCATTGTATAATTTCACAACGATTTTGAGAGAGACTTGAAATCTTTTCAAATTCTGCATGTCGTAATGTTATGATGCAATCGGAGAACTGTGATCCCAGGAAAATCTTGGCTGTTGTGGTTTTGGAGGCCAATTATAATGAAACTAAACCGTGTGAAATGCTTAATTTCTCCAGTTTTCTGAAAAATAGATTTTTGATCCATATGTTAAATCTGAATCTGCAGATTCAGTTGATTATTGACTTGCGCATGTGAAGTTGCAGGTCTGTTTGCTGTTTTAAGCCAGTGCCAGATATTTTTCATTATACAAAACAAGGAAAAGGGTGTACTGTATATATGCCTGAAGTGAAGACTGGGCAATTTAAGCAGTGTTCTGCAAATCCAGGGTGTGCAAAGCCGTATTTCTTCTTTAATTAGAACCCCCCACCTTAAAGTCACAGGTGTGACTAAAACATTTCATTATAATATCACATTGGGGTGTTGTGTCTAGGTTCCGTTTGGTGTAGTTTTTTGGGGTAATTAGGAGTTTGACGTTTCTAAATTTCAGTACAGAAAACAGCAGATAACCATTTCAGATGTGTATTGGGGAGCCCCTTGTGTCTTTTGGGGATTTATATTCCCCGTTCTTGTTGACACCAGTTGGCTCCGAGCGATTACAACATACAGTCCTAACAGAAAGCAGAGAGTTGGGATAAATGGTTCGTTCTCAGACTGGCAATCAGTAACTAGTGGTGTTCCGCAGGGGTCAGTGCAGTCATACACAAGCAATTTCCCTTGCTGATCTGTCCTGTATTTCTGATACCTAGGATTTATCTTCAGGAAAAGTGTAGTTATTCAAACATAGTACAAGAAATCTTTGAATTTTTAAAAAATCTCTGCTCCCTATTTGCACTCAGAATTCATAGAAGTCAATATGATGGAATTAAACTGCAAGCTAACCTTTTTATTGGCATGTTAGTTTACATGGATTACTCCTCTGCGTTATGTTATCCCACCTCTCCCCCGTTTGACAGCCATTTGATGGAAAGAATTAAGTTAAAAAGAATAAGTTGCACTTTCTGTAAGGAAGAAAAAAATCTCTTTCTAATGCTATTAAACTTAACGCTGTCTCCTGATGACTGCTCCAGGGCTGCCTTTAATTTACTTGTAATTTTAATCCAATTTCGTGATGAGCAAGAAAGCTAAAAGCATACTGAGGAACTTAGTTGCCATTTGCGCTGTTATTCAGCGGCACAATTTTTACCTGAATATACAAATTTTTTCGTGAGTAATATAATCAAATACATGTTTGTAATGTGACCTCCTTTAAGGTGTATGTCCATTAAGGCATGAGAGATGAGGAAGGAAAAACTGAGTGTGTGTAGTTTTTTTAAACAAAATTAACAAAGCAGTCGATTTCAAGCAGTTTCCTCGCATTGTATGCTTGTATGGTGATTGTACAAGGGAAATGTTAACATTTCTGAAACACCTGATTTAAACTAGGAAGTCTGTAGGGTAAAGATTTCTTCAGTGAAGTCTGAGTAGCTTAGGTGGATGGGAGCAAGGAAAGTGTCTGTTCACAACAATCTGACGGAAAACTTGCCAATTTCAGTTTTTTTTTAGCAAAATACAATGAACTGATTATTTTGCAAGTGTGACAAATTTTGTGTTATACTGATAAGACTTCATCCTCTTTTGGTAAAACCATAAATTTAGACAGATAAAAACTGTAAATAAACCATTAAAACTGTAAATAAACCAATAAAACTGTAATAAACCAATAAAACTTCAAATAAACCTTAATAATCAAATTAAAATTTGGTTCTCCAGCCCAATTATGCACTCCAGTCCCCGCGGCGCCCACCGGTCACGAAAGTGATCTAGCGCGCCGGCGGACACCGCGTGCTCCAGCTCTAGGGCCACCCGGGCGCGAACATGGCCACGGAAGAGAGGGAGGCAATCCGGCCGGACGACCCCCTCGACCGCCCGCTGCCTGGACCAATTAATGGCCTTCTTCGCCAGGCCCAGGAGCAGACCCACGAGGAGGCCCTCCGACCTGCCCGCTCCCCTCCGCACCGGGTGACCGTAGATCAAGAGCGTGGGACTGAAGTGCAACCAAAACTTGAGGAGCAGCCCCTTCAAATAATGAAAGAGGGGCAAGACTTCATTACTGCATGTGTTTTTCTCTTGATCCCCCCACCCCCCTCCCTGTGGACATTGACTCTTTAATGAGGTATTATGTCATGGGTGCTGCCGTCCTCCTGTACCTTGCAGCCATTGTCACATCACTGTGATAGTGAGTGTTGGCAGACTCGTAGCCACCAACTCCATCCCTCTCCCTGGCAACTGTTTGCAACTTTGGTGCCGTATTTGACCCCGAGATGAGCTCCTGACCACACATCCATGTCATCGCCGAGACTGTCTATTTCCACCTCTCTCATATCGTACGACTCCACCCCTGCCTCAGCTCTTCTGCTTCTGAACCCCTCATCCATGCCTTTGTTACCTCTAGATTTGACTATTCCAACACACTCCCGGCCATCCTCCCATCTTCCACCCTGCCTAAACTTAAAGCTCATCGAAAACGCTGCTGCCCCGTGTCCTAACTCGCACCAAGTCCCGTACACCCATCACCCCACGTGCTCGCTGACCTACATTGGCTCCCGGTTAAGCAACGCCTCGATTTTAAAAATTTTCATCCTTGTTTTCATATGGCCTCACTCCTCCCCATCTCTGTAACCTCCTCCAGTTCTACACCCCTTGGATATCTGTGCTCCTCCAATTCTGGACTCTTGTGCATCCCCGATTTTAATCGCTCCACCATTGGCGGCCGTGCGGCACGGTGGCATAGTGGTTAGCACTGTTGCCTCACAGCGCCAGGGACCCGGGTTCAAATCTGGCCTCGGGTGACTGTCTGTGTGGAGTTTGCACATTCTCCCCGTGTTTGCGTGGGTTTTCTCCGGGTGCTCCGGTTTCCTCCCACAGTCCAAAGATGTGCAGGTTAGGTTGATTGACCATGATAAAAATTGACCCTTAGTGTTAGGGGGGATTAAATACGTGGGGTTACGGGGATAGGGCTTGGGTGGGATGGCTGTCGGTGCTAGGGTTTGGATGATCAGCCATGATCTCGTTGAATGGCGGAGCAGGCTCGAAGGGCCGAATGGCCTACTCCTGCTCCTATCTTCTGTGTATCTATGTGCCTTCAGCTGCCGCGGCTCTAAGCTCTGGAATTCCCTCCCTAAACCCCTCTGCCTCTCTTTCCTCCTTCATCTGTCCTAATATCTCCTTATGTGGCTCGATGTTAAATTGTGTTTGATAACACTTCTGTGAAGCACCTTGGGATGTTTTACTACGTTATATAAATGCAAGTTGTTTGTTTATTTAATCAAGGGAAGGATCACAGCCAAGCCCAGTCTTGTCCTTGTCTGATGCCTGCGTGCATTTCCCACAGGTGATGCTGGACAGCAATTGGGAGTGGGGATATTGGTGGATTTTACTTCTCCTCCTTGTCCTGGGGATACTGAGCCTTGCCACAGACCACCTCCTTCTGCCCCAGCTGCAATTGGCTAACTGTGCACAGTAATCAAATATGGGACCTTTGTTCACGGTTTAGCTACTTGTTGAGCCATTGAGAGTCATAGTTTACGGCACAGGAGGCCATTTGGCCCATCATGTCTGTGCCGGCCAAATAAGAACGATTCAGCCTAATCCCACTTTCCAGCTCTTGGTCTGTAACCTTGTAGGTTACGGCACTTCAAGTGCTTATCTGAGTACTTTTTAAATGCGGTGAGGGTTTCTGCCTCTACCACCCTTTCAGGTGGAGAGTTCCAGACCCCCACCACCCTCTGGGAGAAAAAAGTTCTCAACGCCCCTCTAATCCTTCTATGAATTATTTTAAATCTATGCCCCCTGGTTATTGAGAGAGAGGGAGTAAATCAGCACCAGAGCAGCTTTGTCGGGTCAATGGATCTTAAAAACAGGGAATCAGACTCGAGTGTTTTTAATTTCTATTGGTTAGTATCACGAGGCTATTAGTGGAGTGTAACAGTGGATGTGTGAAATCTTCGTGCAGCCTTCTGTTTTCAAATAGGATTTCACTGACGTATATTAGTGATTGAATGAAATTTTCAAACCTACATTGAAAACAACACGCATCAGTGCAGTTAAATTATATATTTTGTTCTCCTGGACTTGTTTGTTGTCTGGAGTATTTTGAGCCATCAGGGTATAAAGTATTGGTTGGAGCAATTCGGAATGGTTTAGTATCCACACAAGAAACTTACTGGCATTGGCTTCTGGCTGATTTCCCCCACCCCCCTGTAGGGTACTGGTGCTTTAAAGACTAGTGACATATGCTACATTATAAGCAATGAAAGTTGGTGCTTTTTCAACAGAATTTTTTGTTTTCTAAGGTGAGGGAAACTAGTGCTGTGGAATGCTTGGCTTGAAGCACAGATCCCCACTCAAGTCGCTGAATACCACCTCTACAGCACCAATTTCTAGTTTTTTGGCTACCTGTCCGTATAGATTTCCTGACTGAGACCTGTGGGTGATAATCACCATTCTCCATACTGAGACAATATTGTGAAATTATTAAAAAGCAAATAGGATATTGCGATGTGCAACGTACGGAGATATGTCGCTTGGAACATCCTGTGCAAATCGTTCCACCACAGTTCAGAAGGGGCATCCGTGCACTGTTCAAGGTACAGTCTGTTCTAAGGGACCACTTGACCAGTTGCTACTTTCATTGATGATCTGTGGGAATTGTGTTGCTTCTGTTTCTCTTCCAGCACTCTCGTCTGTAAGAGCCACAAGACTCATTCCCCTAGTTGTTGCAGCATTTCCAAGTCTTATAAGAATGTTGCCAACCATTAATGACTAATGGATTGGTTTTCCTATAGCCACCTCCTGCAGTTATTTGTAATTTTTTTGTCACAGGATTCACGAGTCTCTCACATTTCTTCTGATACATTGCTTGCATTTACCAAGATCTTTGTCTGTTGTGCACGTCGATGTTATGCTTGTGAATGTATTGCAGCAGAAGGGTACCCCTTTAATTTTTGCTGTTGAATAGCTGTTACATTTTTTATTTATGTGACCAGAGACCTTTTGAATTTCTCACTAGATTGATGTTTTGGTTGCTGCCTTTGGTAGTGTGGTAAACCACTTGTTGTTGATACACACTGTTGTACCTATGCATGTCTCAACATGTCTCGGCTGGCTCCACCCACACAGGCCCAGGTATAAAGGTGATTGACCTGCAGCCCCCTGCCTTCTTGGAACCCAGTCAACCACGAGAGGCATGCTCTGTTCTTTGCTAATAAAAGCCTTTAGTTACTCTCTTAACTCTCAGTCTTTTATGAGTAATTGATAGCGCATCAGGTAGTAAATGATAAATTGGAACTGTCCTTATGGGTGGGGATGGAGGGGCAGGAAGGAGACACACAAAGTTGGGATGAAATCCTTACGCTGCATACCCTGGGAGTAGATGTCTTGGAATTGTGGGTTAAAGAGAAGCATGTATTTTTTTAAAGACGCGTTGTATTCTCTGGAGGATACTTTTGAAGCCAATCTTTCCAATGTTTTAGATCCTGTAGCAAGCTTCTAAATTCAGCCTTTCTTGCCTCCCGAGAAAGCTAGAGTGACGGAAGCCAATAAAACGAGGTCAGGTTGCTCGTGGATGAGTATGCACAGTTAGTTTCGACAGTCCACTCCTGTTTGAAACAATGGTTGTAGTAGGATGAAAGGAGTGCTTCTGACATTTAAAAATAAAATCCTGTTTGAACTTTTGGTATTAACAATGACATTTTATGAGGTTAGCTTTGATCTTTTGGTTGAATAGCATTCTGACCCTCGCTGCTTAGTCTTACAGAAGACGAAGAATGGCTATATGTGTGCTACTGGAGGTTCCTTGGCACTTGCGAAACTGTGAATCAGCACCTTGAGAAGAGGGCAGAAAATGAGACCATGGTTTTTGCTTTCTCAGGTGGGCGTAAAAGATCCCATGACACTATTTCGAAGAAGAGCAGGGGAGTTCTCCCCGGTGTCCTGGCCAGTATTTATCCCTCAATCAACATAACAAAAAAAACAGATTATCTGGTCATTATCACATTGCTGTTTGTGGGAACTTGCTGTGCACTAATTTGCTGCTGCGTTTCCCACATTACAACTGCGACTACACTTCAAAATTACTTCATTGGCTGTAAAGCGCTTTGAGACGCCTGGTGGTCGTGAAAGGGGCTATAGAAATGCAAGTCGTCGTCTTGGTTTGGTAGGGTGGGGGGGTGGTGGGAGAGAAAGAGAATGTCTTTGGAAGTTGTCTTCAATAGTAGGGGGAAGGGACTGACCAAGGTGCCGTGGAGGACAGGCTAAAGTCGACTCTGATTGCTAATGCCCATATTTATGTATGCACCCGAAGGCTGCAGCATTACCACTTGGCCAGTGCAATGTCTCCGTTGAATGCAAATGCTGTACAGAATTATTTGTTACTTTGGGGCCTTCGATAAAGGGCAGCTGGGATTGTATTATCATGCCATGTCCTGTCCAGTGCCAAAGGGAGGAGTGAGCAGAATCTGCAGAGGCGGTGCCACTTCCCCCATTAACATTTTTCTGATAATATCACCTTCTAGTCTTAACTAATTCTGTATAGAGGAAGAATTTTTGCTAAGATCGAAACACTTATGAATGAGTCAGCAGTGAATATGGGTGGGTAGGTGAGTAATTTATAAATGCAACAATTTACTGATAGTGTGGAATTTAGGAAGGCTGATTGAGACTAGCAATTTTCGGGTGAAAAGGATAAATATAGGTAGATGTGGAGGGTTTTCTGGTGAGTTCATATATCAGCCTGTCCAGAAATCAGCTGCATAATTGCCAACATTCAATACATTTCCTGTTTTTTTTTTACACAGTTTCCATGTGTGTTTAATTCACCTAGTTTGCAGAAAAGAAAGATGATGCTGCATAGGGAAATTTCAATTGTTTACGGGGGTTGGGCGATGACATAGCTGAACACGCTGCTCTTTGATCCCTGGAATGTCACCAGATCCAGACGGCATTGCTGAGATGCAAGTCTGTCTCTGGCTGTAAAGCTCCTTCATGAAATGTAGAAGAACGAACAAAACTGGAATTGGAATACTTGATGCTGCCACCGAATGCCTAAAGTGGTGCTGATATCCCTTACCCTGGTGAACTCTCAATTTTTCAGTTTAAAAAAAAATATTGATTTACAATCTCTTTAGGGCTCCTTTACAGCTTGGTACAGTTATCCTGAGAGTAGCTGAGCCCTACAGAGCTGGAATATTGCAGATTCTCAATGCAGTTTGTGCTGAGAGCCGCTTCAGTCAGCCCTGGCATGGACGCTCCAATCACTTTGCTTGCCCCTTGTTAAGGCAGGGAAGAGCGGATTGATTTCTTGCTCCTGGTCACTGACCAGTAACACCTCTCTGGTGAAGGCCCAGCAGCGCCTATATTTCTTAAGGAGGCTGAAGGGATGTAATCTGTCACCCCGATCCTCTCTAACTTTTACCGCTGCACTATAGAGAGCATCCTGACAAACTGTATCACAGTATGGTATGGCAGCTGTAGCTACTATGACCGGAATGCCCTGCAGCGGGTAGTCAAAACTGCCCAACGCATTACCGGCACCCGGCTACCGACCATAGAGCACATATACCAGAAACGCTGTTTACGAAGGTCACGGTCCATCATCAAAGACCCTACCCACCCCAGCCACAGTCTGTTCGCCCTCCTACCATCTGGGAGACGCGACAGATGCATTCGCACCCGTACGACCAGATTTAGGAACAGCTTCTTTCCCAGGGCTGTCATCCTACTGAACTCCACAAATAAACTCTAAAGCCCGCACATCTGCCAATGCACTTTATTATGGTCATATTTATGTTAATATACTACAAGCCAAATGTATGTTGAATGTTTAAATGTCTTAATCCAAATGTACACTCTCGGGAGCCACAAGCCTACATTTCGTTGTACTGCACTTGTGCACTAACAATGACAAAAGTTGATTTGATTTGAAGTGTGTGTCTGGATGCCAGGTGGGGATAGATAAATACCTGATCTGTTTTGAGACCGTGTGCATATAATGCCATAGAGAATTACTTTGCCACCTGTCCAGTTTTTACTGGTTTTTGAGTTGATGTATCGATGGAGTGACTGTGCCAGGCTTGAAGTATTTGCAAAAGCAAAATACTGCGGATGCTGGAAATCTGAAATAAAAACAGAAAATGCTGGAAATACTCAGCAGGTCAGGCAGCATCTGTGAAGAGAGAAACAGAGTTAACGTTTCAGGTCGATGACCCTTCGTCAGAACTGGAAAAAGTTGGAACCAACTTTTTCCAGTTCTGACGAAGGGTCATCGACCTGAAACGTCAACGCTGTTTCTCTCTTCACAGATGGTACCTGACCTGCTGAGTATTTCTAGCATTTTCTGTTTTTATTGAAGTATTTGCAACTGTTTATACTTTCATTTAAACTGTTTATTAAGCCATCCTATCTTGAGCAAATGATTATCCTGTTGTGGTGTTAGCATTTATAATATTGGTTTCATTAATTACACAGGTAAAGGAAATGTTTGGTAGAGAAGGTCTAATTTGTACAGTAGAAGAAAACTACTCCAAATAAATATGATGTGGTTTTTGCTGTGCTTTCAAAGGAATAAGTTGCTCTGTGAATAAGACTGTATATTTACCATATATACTTATGTATAATGTGTCCATCTAAAAATTTGTAAATAAAATGAGGGAAAACTTTGACAAGATATTACTCAAATTCTCATCTTTATATTGACTGGCATTCAAGAATACCTTCATGTTTTTTTCATTTCAGTCAGTGCATTTGTACCTCCTGTTGCTCCATTCTCCAGTGCAGTGATATCTAAATGGCAATTGTTCCTCCCCTGTTCACTTCAATCCCAATTCCAGCTGCTAATTCTAAATATCATGTCTTGTTTGCTGTTCTACTGTTCGCCACAGCGTTCCTTTTGACCCTGAGCTGAGTTTCTGACCCCCCCTATGCTCTCCACCACAAAGACTGCCTCCTTCCATCTCTGTCACATCATCTGCTTCAGCCCATCTGCCACTAAAACCCTCATCCATGTCTTTGTCACCCCCAGACTCGACTATTCCAACGCTCCCCAGGCCAGTTTCCCATCCCCCGCCCTCCGCGTGCATTAGCTCATCCAGACCTCTGCTGCTCATATTCTAGCCCGCACCAAATCCTGCTCACTCATTACCTCGTCCTTGCTGAACGACATTGGCTCCCGGTTCCACGATGCCTCACATTTAAAATTCGAATCCACGTGTTCAAATTGCTTCATGGTGTCCCTCGTTTCCACCCCCTCCCCCCATCTCTAACCTCCTCTAGTGACCCCCTACCCATGAACTTTAAAAATTCTCCCCCTTCCTTCCCAGCCTTTCAGACTCCACACTTTTAAATTCCCTCCATAAGCCCCTCTCCTCCTTTAGTGTTCTCCTTAAAACCCACCTCTTTGCCTTTGCTTGCCCTATCTTGGCACCATTTTTATCTGATTTCACCTCTATGAAGCACCTTTAGTTTTTTTTTGTTAAAGGTGCTACATAAATGAAGGTTATTTTAAATCAGCAATGAGCATTTGGCCTGAAGTTAACTGGGGCAAACATTCCTAGTTTTCTATGCAAGTGCGTAAGGCCACCAGCTAAACATGTTTGGTTAGTGCTTTGATGTGAGTGCACTGCAGTGAGGGAGAAAATTGTCAAGGGAATCATACTAGCCTACTTTCATTTACATTTTAGCAGTTAGTTGCTAAGGAATATAAGCAGAGCTGCTGGTTTTTGATGACTGAATAAGTCGCATTGTATTTTTGAAATTCAGGGATTTTTAATTGATCACTGATTCCGTCTGTTTATAATTAGGCCCGTTGATTTACTGTGCCTGAAGTTCAGTTCCATTTTTTTTATTGCCCGTGGAATTGAGAGTTTTTTGCTGCTGTGTTGGGTGCATATTCTGCAGTTCCATCCACTTTTCTGTGAACATGGGGCCATTTTGCGCACCCATGGTATGATCAGTGGGCAGGATGACCAGAAAATGTAGAGGTAAGGGACTTTTTCTTGGTGTTTGACCTATTAAAGGGGAAGGAAAGTCTAGTTGGAGTAGTTTCTATTTAAAATACTCTTTTCCAATGTCAGCAAAACACAAAACCTATTAACTGCCAAAAAAAAGTCGCACTTGTCTAACCTGCCACTTTTTGGATTGGTCACATCCATTGCTGCTTTGTAACTCTATTTAAGTGTGGCTCGGCATTTGGTATGGTCTTAGAGTTGATCTGGAGTCATTGTGGGGAAGCACATCATTTACATAAAGTTGCTTGCTCAACTGGTAATGTTGGGGAATCCTCTTGCTGATTCCCATCAACATGAATTGAGTGATTGTAGATGCATATGATTCCTTCCTGTAACTTGAGGTTCTGGATTGACTGAGAAAGGATTAGATTCAAAATGGGCAAGAAATTTTAAATAAAAACAGAAAATGCTGGAAATACTCAGCAGGTCAGGCAACGTCTGTGGAGAGAGAGAATCATAGAATCTACAGTGCAGATAGAGGCCATTTCGGCCCATCGAGCCTGCACCGACACATATCCCACCCTATCCCCGTAACCCCACGTATTTAATCCCCTAACACTAAGGGTCAATTTATCATAGCCAAATCAACCTAACCCGCACATCTTTGGACTGTGGGAGGAAACCGGAGCACCTGGAGGAAACCCATGCAGACACAGGGAGAATGTGCAAACTCCACACACAGTCGCCCGAGGCCAGATTTGAACCCGGGTCCCTGGCGCTGTGAGGCAACAGTGCTAACCACTATGCCACCGTGCCCGAGAGTTAACGTTTCAGGTGAAAGACCTTTCGTCAGAATTTTATATTGTTTGACAAGTAGCAACTAGACGGTATTCTTTTCAGGCAGACTTTGTGTAAACTTGAAAATGTTAGAAATAAATGGGGGCGTTCTTGTAATAAAAAAAAAGGTACTTGGATACCATTTGTACTGACTACAGTATGATGCCTTTCCATTGTACCCATTTATATAGTCTCAATAAAGCAGTTGAAATACCAACTCGGAAGGTCACGAGTAAAAATTGTAGCCGTGTTTGATGTTCAGGCTTGTCTCTGCTCAATGGCTGAGCAAAAATAAATGAATCTAAGATTCTGAAACACTTCTTGCTTTGGACAAGTTGTATTTCTAGTCCAGAGAATGGTGGTATAAAGAATGATACTGGAGCATTTTAGATGATCTATTTGTTGCATTCATTAAAGTGCTGTCAGTTTGAAAAGATATTGAGGGTGTGTCAAGTGTAAAATGTTATGTTGCAGCAGGGACAGATTTTTCAAAATAAGCTGGCCACTTCCCTGTAACATCAGTCAATATTACTAGACATGTTACAGCCTTCCGGACTCGACATTAGTTCAAGAAATTCAGATCATAACCTCTGCCCCCATTTTTTTGGATGGCAGTTGTTGATGATTCTGTAATTCCCATTTACACCTCCTCTAGACACATCTTTTGTTTCTTTACTTGTCCCATTACCGTCTCCTTTTGCCTTGCACCATCGTCCCTTTTGTCATTCAATCTCTCCTGCCTTCCACCCTATCACAGACCTTCCCTTTTGTTCTTTCATCCCCCCCCCCCCAACCTTCCCTGCCTCTGTACTTGCTTAAAAACCTGTTACATCTCGAACCTTTTCCAGTTCTGACGAAAGGTCATCGACCTGAAACGTTAACTGTTTCTCTCTCCACAGATGCTGAAACATTAACACTGTTTCTCTCTCCACAGATGCTGCCTGACCCGAGTATTTCTAGAATTTTCTATTTTTATTACTAGGAATCTTTCTTGCAATGAAATAAAAACGTTGTGCAATTTTGAATATTGCAGCAATTGTATTGTTTTGTGTAGCAATCTCATGCTACTGAGCTCACCCACAGGAAGTAGAAACTCTGGTTTTGCAATTGAGCAGTAAATTAGTTCTTAACATTACGTGGATTTGCACCTTTAGTCATTCCTATACAACCTGTATCATAACTAATTCTCAATTGGCATTACTTGGCTCTGCGTTAGCCCTGATTTCCCTTCCTCCTTTCAATTTTCTCCCACCTCTCCAAAAGACACTTTCACAGGTGCTGGCAGCTCACAGCTGAAAAATGAACAATTGGCTACGGCCCTTACTGCTGCCCTAGCAGAGAATCAGTTAGCATAGTCTGGAAATCGAACCTGGGACTACCACGTCTCTATAGCTTAGTACTGTACTACACAGGGTGGAGTCTTTGCTGGACCTTTTGGGGAAATCTAGGCTAATGTCTCTTGACGCGTTGGTAGCGTTCTTGCCTGAGAGTCAGGAAGTTGTAGATTTAAGCCCAACTCCAGGACTTGAGCACATAATTTAGGCAAACAGAATGCATTTCTGAAGGAGTGCTGCGTTGTCCCGACGAAGGGTTTCGACCTGAAACGGTGACTCACACTCTCTCCACGGATGTTGCCTGGCCTGCTGTTGTTTTGGATTTCCAGCATCCGCAGTATTTTGCTATCGTACTGCGTTGTTGCATTCAGGTGGATGTAAAAGAATCTTTGACATTATTCATAGAGCAGGGAATTTTCCTATGGTCTTGGTCAACATTCATCCCTCAACCAACACTAAAAATATTAAGTGATTTATCTTCTTTGCTATTTGCGGGCAGTCGATGTGTTTTTTCTAAAAAAAAACTGACTATACTACAAAGGTAATTCATTGAATATGAAATGCTTTGGGATGTCCTGAAGGCATGAACATTTCTTATTTTTCACGTAGACTGCGTCATTTTACGCAGGAGAAACAGTAGAGACTGCTGTAGTGGAGTGTTTATTTTTGGTTGCCTTCAGTTTAAGCCTTGTAGGCCGAGCTTTATGCTGATGGCGTGCAGTGGTGTGTAATGCATAATTAATTGACCTAGTTGCACTTCTGGAAGTAGTCGTCTGTTGAGTGAGTCATTTCTATAGAGTACTAATATTTTTTGTCCTGAATAGAGTAGTCTGGTGGCAGACCAAATCCGACTGCCGCTAAATGTGCAAATGAATTAAACATACTTGTGACGTATGTAAAAACATTATTGAAATGAAAAAGGACTAGTCGGTCACCTCTGGCTATGAATTGCTGCCACGGTCAGACCCCATCTGTTCTTTGCTTCTCAATTCCTAACAGCCCATCTGGCCCCTGGATTTCTTCTACAAAAATCTTGGGTTTGTTTTGAAATTATCTACAGGCTCAGTACTCAACGCATTGGGTGGCAATAGTTTATGGAAAACGACTGAACAAGTATACATGCAACGTTCCCTCTAGTCTTGTGCCTAGTGGCTTTTTAATTTTGAATGTAGGTCTCATTTTAAGGAATGTACTGGATTTAAGAAAAAAAAATAGCTTGCTGTTTTCAGTAAAGAGGAGAATTTGTTAGCACTAAGTCCAGTGTTTTGTTGAGTAATGGCTTATTCAAACTTAGCATTGATAATATATAATTTAATTCCACAACCTTGAATTGTCTGCTTCTGGTATTGCATCCAATATGTTGTATTATTGCCATTTAATGTAGAGACACTATTTAAAACTGGCATTCATTTGCTCTCAATCTTTGCTCTACCTTTAGACAATATTCAGTAGATTTTTTTCCCCAGCAGCTTCTACGGTAACCCAATTTATTTTTATCTCCTGATTTCTATAAACAAGCGAAACAAAATAATAAACTATAATAAAATGTCTAAAATATTAAAAAAGCTGAATGCTACTTTTTTTCAATGGAAAAAGAGGTCAAAGTTAAGACGTTACAATTTGAAAAACAAGTGGTGCGAAAGTTTATTGGATGTAAGTTATATGGGTTGAAAAGTGGAATGCCAATAGGAATTCTGATTTCCATTGCCTATTTCGTCCTCTGGTATTGTTCTGCAGCAGCTGCTGGCATGTTCTGGAAAGGATTGTGTGTCCCTGAGAGAATTTATTACATGTTTTCATTACTATACCTGCACTTTATAGGCCACTCCTAATAAATGGGGTCAAAGGTGTCGATGCTGTCAGACTTAATTGATGTTGATCATGATGGTGTTTTTGAAAGGGTGTAATGGTAGGCTTTAAAAAAAACCAGGCACTTCAGCTCTACAAATCAAAGAGCAATGAAAAAAACCGGAACATTTATTGTCTGCTATTTCACTTCACCATAATTGTAACTGGACACTTCACAACTAATTAGTGGACAGACATTGCAGTTCAAATATTATCTTCAAACTGTTGGTTTGTGTTAATATAGCCCTTTCTTATTTAATGCTCATTCTGAAAGGGTTAAGACACATTAAATGCATTTGAGTTTTTTTCTCCTTTTTCTTTCCCTACCACAACTGCAAGATAAAGATTTCCATTCTTGTTTAGATTTCTTTCTAAGGGAAAAACAAAGCTATCTAACAGTGAAAAAAGTAAAGAAATATTTTTTTTAATTGGCTGGGTTTTTTTAATAGTCTACTTTCAAAATGCAAGATTGAAATAAACCATCTCATGGTTAGATACAGTATGTTGCAATTATAAAAAAAATAATTTAAAATATACATAGAAATACTTAAAAAGTTGCAACAGAGAAACCGGCCATTTGGCCATAGTCAGTGTTGCTGCTTACCGTCCATGTGAGCAAATAATCCTAATACCCTGTTCCCCTATCCTTTCTTTCGTCCACCTATCCCAACTAATCTTGAATCTTCACCTAGTTTCTGCTTCAACCGCTAACGCGGGAAGTGAATAATCTCTTAAATTTTAAATCTTGTGCCTATGGCCCCTCGTTCTATAATCCTCAACTACTGTGCAGCCTGCTCCTATCTACCCTGTCTCAACCTTTCTTAATTTTAAACTCTTGTATTATATAGCACTGTGATCTGCATTGTTCTAACAAAAAGGCCCTAGTTTTCCTGGTGCTTTATTGTATTTGTATTTCTTCATACCAGCAGCGTGCTAGCCTATCGACATTGTAGTCTATAAAGCCTCATTGTCCTTCATATAGTGTGGAGCCCATAATACTCTGGTCTTAAGATTTTATATAGCTTTTATATTCTTATTCCCCATGAGATCAAACCTAGAATTGCAGGAGCATTTTTTTACACCTATTATCAACTCGAGGTATTGCTTTTAATGTCCTGTGAACCTGTACCCCCACATCCCTCTGCTCCTCCTTAGCACCAATGTTCTAAGTTCTAGGGAAACTGTGTATGTTACCAGTTCAAGAGAAAAACAAAACTTTTAATGGGTTGGGCAGTGGACTAGGGAGCTAGTGGATGTTTCAGCTCAATCGCTGACATTGAAATAAACTATTACAATAATGAGGCTATTCAGGCATCAACTGTCTATTACCTTAAGTTCCAAATGATGCATCTGAAACACAATTATACAGACAAATTTAACTCTGCTTTCTGTTCTCACCTCCCTGTGGTGTCTTCATTTTACTTCAATTTTGCTTGCTTTCTAGCTGATGTACTCGTCTCAATTTTAACCTTTTAACTTCTACATTATTTTTAATGTGTTTATTATGTGTCTCTGCCCAATTGTCTGTTTTGGAGCTGGGAACTATATTTTAAAAGGTTGATTTTTTTTCTTCTCATTCTTAAGATTGATATAGTTCCATCACAGAAATGTCACTGTGTGTTGGATGTAAATATTGCATACAAGTTAGGGATTGCTACCAATGAATTAATTCCATAGCCTAAAAGCTACAAAATTAACAAACGTGCCCATGGCTCTCGGAAGGCATAAGTTTGTTGATGCATAGGTAGTTATTTCAGAATTAATGGGCAGGATGTTATGATTTTTGAGCTAGTGGGTGGATTGTAGGTAATTGGATGGAGCAGTATTCATATCGTTTTTGTATTTTAGTTTCTGTCTCAGTTACTCCTTTGATACCATTGCATGTGTCCGTTACCTGCGAGAGTTGTCAGTTTTTCACTAAGGAGTTGGGGGGTGCAGTTTATTTGTAACCCTTAGCACAAGTGGAGGAACCCCCATGATTGTTACGGGTTAAGTGGTTCATTTTGCTGAACGCGAGGCAATTTTGTTTCCATTAGTGGGACTCTCCATTTGTCGTGGGAGAGAGGCAACTAGCATATTATATTGCAGTTACCTTTTGTATCAGACCACATGTTGTGCTGACTCATGTTTCTAGTCTGATGTGCTAAACTTCCCAAAAAAATTAAATCTCATAAATTTGACACATTTCGAGCAAAATGAGACAAAATAGCCTTCTGAGCAATTGCAGTTTGTAGTTGTACTTACAGAAGCTCCTTGGCAAAATGCAGCAGAGCTGCTGATCTTTACGATAGCAAAATACTGCAGATGTTGGAAATCCGAAATAACAGAAAATGCTGGAAAAACTCAGCAGGTCAGGCAACATCCGTGGAGAGAAATTTGAGTTGACGTTTCGGGTTGGACCCTTCTTCAAAACTGGAAAGAAAAGAAACTAGATCGAGGGCAGGGCTGCGATCAGACAAAAGAATAAAAGAAACAAAAGAAGTAAAAGAGATTAGAAGCTAGACGAGATGGTAATAGGCTGGGATTAGGTGTAAAGTGTACTGGCAGGGCAAAAGATAGCTGCCAGGTGTGAGAGAGAAACAAAAGGAAAGGGGGTGGGGGGGGGGGGGGAAAGGAGTGGAACAATTGCTGATCTTTACATTTGATTTGGGACAGTGCCATGTTTTACATATATTTCTGTTTACATAAATGTCAGTGATGCTGTAGGAATGCCAATTTTTATTTTGCCAGCATGTGAACACATTTGTCTACATAACTGTCTTCACTCCACTTCAAAACGATTTCATTATGTGAAATGCTTTGAAATGGTTTTCAAACATAGCTATATAAATGCTTGCAGTACTTATCATATATTGAACATCGTAAGCTTGGTGGTTTTTTTAATTGTCACTCTCCAGAACAGGCTCCCGTCTGCTAGTATTTACTCCTTTCTGTTTTTTTGCTGGGTTTGCAAAAAAAAAAATCTGACCGCTTCCTGATCTGCCTGGAACCAGACCAGTCACAATGATGAGCTATTTATAGCCGAAGTGGCTGTACAGAGCCCTCGGAGGAATGCAGTAAATTAGACTATAATTTTCAATCTTCTACTTGCAATGTCTTCGAGAATTAAGAACATAAAAATTAGGAGCAGGAGTAGGCCATACGGCCCTTCGAACCTGCTCCGCCATTCGAGAAGATCGTGGCTGATCTTCGACCTGAAGTCCACTCTCCCGCCTGATTCCCCATATCCCTTGATTCACCGAGAGTCCAAAAATGTATTTATCTCAACCTTGAATATACTCAATGACTCAGCATCCACAGCTCTCTGGGGAGAGAATTCCAAAGGTTCACAACCCTCTGAGTGAAGAAAATCCTCTTCATCTCAGTCTTGTCCTGAGATTATGCTCCCTAGTTCGAAACTCTCCAGCCAGGGAAAACAGTCCCTCAACATCTACCTTGTCACAGCCCCTCAGTATCTTATGTTTCAATGAGATCACCTCTCGTTCATCTAAACTCCAGATAATATAGGCCCAATTTACTTTAATCTCTCCTCTTAGGGCAATCCTCTCATCCCAGGGATCAATCTAGTGAATCTTTGTTGCACCACCTCTAAGGCAAGTATGTTCTCCCTCAGATAAGGAGACCAAAACTGTGCACAGTACTCCAGGTGTGCTCTCACCAAAACCCTGTACAATTGTAGTAAGACTTTCTTACTCTTGTGCTCCAACCCCCTTGCAATAGAGGCCAACATGCCATTGAAATTGATAGAACTACAGATGTGTTTCTTCATGAATGCAGTTGAATTGCTGTACTGATCAAAAATATAAATGGCATAATCTGGAACTCATCAGCAAGCCCACGAAATAATGTCAAAGCTCTGATTTCTTTTTGCCCGATTAGGCAAATGAAAACCTGTCATGTATCACTAGCATTGGACAATGGAGAGTGATTGGAGTGATCCTGCATCTCTACTAAAAAAAAAAGTGTGAAATTTAGCTATGAAGGGTCAAACTAATAGTGCAAGACATACTTGCAAGACATACTTAAGAAAAGACATACTTGCTCTCGAGTCAGTACAAAGAAGGTTCACTCGGTTAATCCCGGGGATGAGGGGATGGACATATGAGGAGAGGTTGAGTAGATTGGGACTCTACTCATTGGAGTTCAGAAGAATGAGAGGCGATCTTATTGAAACGTAAGACTGTGAAGGGGTTGGATCGGGTGGATGCGGGGAGGATGTTCCTGATGATGGGTGAAACTAGAACGAGGAGGCATAGTCTTAGAATAAGGGGCTGCTCTTTCAAAACTGAGATGAGGAGGAACTACTTCACTCAGAGGGTGGTAGGTCCATGGAATATGCTGCCCCAAAAAGCTGTAGAAGCTACATCATTACATAAATTTAAAACAGAAATAGACAGTTTCCTAGAAGTAAAAGGAATTAAGGGTTACGCGGAGCAGGCAGGAATTTGGACATGAGTCTAGGTTCGGATCGGTCGTGGCCCTGTGGGTAGCGGAGCGGGCCCAGGGGCCGTGTAGCCTGATCCTGCTCCTATTTCGTGTCTAATTCTGTTAGATTCAGGAGATGGTTCTGTGATAGTAGATTGGCGGTTAGGATCAGATCAGCCATGATCTTATTGAATGGTGGAGCAGGCTCGAGAGGCCGATTGGCCTACTCCTGCTCCTATTTCTTATGTTCTTATGACCCATGCCTGTAGCTGAAGGAAATAGGGTACTAGGCTGTATTCACAGAACTATCCATTACCAAACGAAAGATAGCATTTTGTCCTTGAATAAGACCTTGGTTTGGCTTTATTTAAAATAGTGTCCATGGTGGGTGATATTGAGGCTTTGGAACAATTTCAGCGGAAGGCCACATGAATCATTCCCAGTTTAAAACACTGTAGCTACACAAATAAGCTGAAGGAGCTGGGTCTATTTACTTTAAAGAAGCACAGACTCGGGCGATTTGATTGATGTCTATAAAATAATGATGGGTCTAGATTCTGCGCACACTTACAAATTTAACCAGAAAATCTATGAACTTCTTTGCCTAAATTGCAATTTCACTCATGCACTTGTACCATAATGGCAGAAGCAAGTGGCCTGCTCTACTTCCGTTTATGTACTTCAGAGCAGGCATCTTGGAAAAGTATGTGTACTTCCATGATTTCTGTAGACTCCACAACAAACATTAAGCCAAGCTGCTATGTGTTGGGGAGAGCCAAAAAGAACCAGCTGAAAAGATAAGCTGGCAATAACTTGCAACTGAATATTTTAACCCATGAAAATAAATGCCAATTCAAGTTACAAGACAATGCAGAAACATAAATGGAATCTTCAAAGTCAATTGAAATCTAATAAAAGCAGTTTTAAGAAATAGACCATGGACGAATAAAGCCATATGGGAACAATTGAGGGGGAGGAAAGAGGCATACATTAAGTACAGAGACAGCAGAGGAGTGCATGATAAGAGAGAATACAGAGATTAGGAGAGAAGTCAAAAAACCAATTAGGAAGGCGAAGAGGAACTATGAAATTAAATTATCAAGAAACATAAAACAAAATAGTAATATTTTACAGGCACATCAATTTAAAAAAAAAAAGGAAGGGTGGGATGGGAATAGGGCCAGCAAAGGATAGACAGGACAATACCACAGGTAATGATCGGGTGATGGCAGAAAATGAAATCATTATTTCGCTTCAGTATTTACCAGGGAGTTAGATCAGATGGACATGGCATTGGATGATGAGATGAGTAATGAGATAAGTGAATTTAAAATAAAAATGGGGGATATATTAAATAAACCAATCAAACTCCAAGAGGATAAAACCCCATGTCCGGATGGATTGCATCCACGCATTTTAAAAGAATCTAGGGAAGAGATAGCAGAGGCATTACTACACATATTTAATAATTTAATAGAAAAAGGTGTAGTGTCAGAGGACTGGGGGATAGCTAACGTAATTCTTACATTTAAGAAGGACGATAGAACATGTCCAGGGAATTATAGACCAGTAAGCTTAACATCGGTGGTAGGAAAAATAATGGAATCCCTACTAGAGAGAATAGAAGAACATCTAGAAACGAAAAGTATAATAAATAGTCAGCATAGATTTTAAAAGGGAAAATAGAAGAGCTGAAAGGTCACTGGAGAAAATGATAGTAGACATTTGCGATAGCATTGCTAAAGCATTTTTAGCTGCATTAGAAGTCAGAGGCCTGTTAAAGACTGTATAGGACCAGTGAAAGATTCCCAGGGACAGGTCTAAATGGACTTCCAGAGGATGGCAGAGATACTAAATAATTATTGTGTGTCTGTTTTTAATCTTGAAGATGATGCTTACCTATCAGCAGGAAGTTGCGCTGTTATCAATAAAATTGTAAATTTTAAAATAGATGAAATTATCATCTTAGAATTAGAAACTTTATACTTGATTGGGCTGATGGCCCAGATGACATCCGCCCAAGGGTCCTTAAAGAGTTGAGATACAGGAAACTTTGTGATATCTGGCACCGACGGGACCGAGCTGTTGCCGTCCCATCAAAACTGCCGGACAAACCAGCGCTAATGTTAAAACATATGGAAACTTTTGAGCTCCGTATCTAGCAACAAACCCAACAGCTTCTAAACAGTCGGCCGTAGCTTGCAAGCGTCTCTGTAGCTAAGCAGCAACTTTAGCTAGACCTTGCAGCGCCTGACTGGTGGAAAAAAAAAAGCAACGAAAAGAAAAAAAACTTACTGAACCGACTCCTGAATTTTGCCGGTGGCTCGAGCATTCCGGACAGTTAACCTCTGGATAAATCAAAGTTTCCTGTATGTGCTTTGCAAGCTCCTTGTTCGCATCTTTAACATCTCATTAGAGCCAGGAACTGTTCCCTCAGACTAAAAGGATGCTCATGCAGTTCCAATTTTCAAGAGAGACAAGGCACCATTGGGAAACTATAAGCCTATTATATTAGTTTGACCTCACTTATTGGAAAGATGCTCGAAAGGATCATGAGGCTCTATATGATCGCTTTGACAGAGAAGGAGCCATCAGAGACACCTAATATGGCTTCTGGAAAAGAAAGACATGTCTTACTATTTCAATTTTGTGGAAAAAGTCACTACGTTGGAGGTGAGGTTGCCCGGTAGACATTATCTACCTGGATTTTCAGAAAGCATTTGAATACTTCACATCGGGCTACACCGCAAGATTTTATCTTGTGGAATTAGTGGGTAGCTGCTACAGTGGATTAAGAATTGGCAGCATACCCACAGGTAGAAAGTTATCATTGGCAGTGGATCTGCTTCGACAGGTTACCAGCGGTGTGCCACAGGGATCGGTATTGTGGGCCTTGCTTGTTTGAGGATACCTCAATTATTCTATTGAGTAGGCCTTTGGATCGGATTATTCTGGTATTGAACTTGGAACTTCATGTGTGTAATTACTGGCACTCAGTATTTTGAGAATTTAAGATTCATCCTGGCTGCAGTCTTGTTGCAGACATTGCCATCGCAGACTTTCTTCAAAACATAAAGTGTAATTGAAATCTTTCACTTTGAAAACTGTCTAAAGTAGGAAACCAACTGCAACTGGCATTGGGAGTTTGAAGTATGTTCTTATAATTTGAAATTAATATTTTGCTGTTGGGGTCCAAAAGTAGTTTGGGAAACATGCTTGAATCGGTTTACAAATTCTGAAATGTTTAGGGTTATGGGATGCATTTGCCAGGGAATACCTGATAATGTATTTACTCTTAACGTGTTTTAACTGTTTCCAATTTAATCTAGTTTGATAACTGTTTTATATGCACTGTTCGCATGGTTTTAGGTTTATAAATGGTGCATGTTTTGCATATTTTTTAAATTGAGTTTCTATGAAGAATAGTTAACCTAAAGCTGGCAATTTTAGATTTTTTAATGGGGTGAGGAGAAAAGAAAGACTTGTATTTTCAGTTGGAAAGTTTTGTTGAATATGGCACCAACGATCGATTCTTAATTGAGTGTCGAAATATGCTGAAAATTCAGTATCTAAATGTCATGCTATATAGATTGAAGTGAGATTTACTTTTATTTTCAGTTACGGGACATCACTGCATATTCATTAATTTGCATAGCAGTGGCTGTGTTAATTGGAAATGAAAAGTGAAAAACTGCACATGTTGGAAATCATAACTTGTCTGTTATCTGCACAGATGTTGACTAACCTGTGTTTCCAGCATTTTCTGTTTTTGCTATGCTAATTATAATAGGATTCTCAAGTTTGCTAAGTAAAGCTGATTAAACTGCAAATGTGTAAATCACAGCATTGTTAATTTGCTTTCACGTTGGTGTGTTCATGTTTGGTATCGTCTCCTTGGCTTACTTGACTTTAAATTGGAAAGATATATTCATTATAAATTAATCATTAAGTAGCTTGATTTAAAAAAAAAAAAAAAAAAAAAAAAAAAAAATTCAAGCCTGCAGTTTGTTCGGGAGGGGGAAACGCTGAACCTGGGTCATTTTTGTACTGGTGAGACTGACGTTGACATTTTCATATTGGCCCCAGAGAGAATATTGGATAATATTTCTAAACTTCTGCAGAAAAGTAATTTTACAACATCAGGTCCGTGCCCTGGCAGAAATTGAATCCAAGTTGAGACTTGTTAAAGTTGTGCATTCTTCCAATGAGTTTGGTGAGTAGTTAAGCTGTACGGTACAGGAAAGTCCTGGGTTTGGTTTCTTGGGTTGGAATCACTTGAGTGTTGGCCGTGGCTCAGTAGGTAGCACCCTCGCCTCGGAATCAGAAGGTTGAGGGTTCAAGTCCCACTCCAGAGACTTGAGCACAAAAATCTAGGCCAACACTCCAGTGGAGTGCCGAGGGAGTGCTGCACTGTCAGAGGTGCCGTCTTTTGAATGAGACGTTAAACTGAGGCCCTGTCTGCACAAAGGTGGATGAAGATGATCATATGGCACTATTTCAAAGGAGAGGGTGTCCTAGCCAATATTTATTCCTCAATCAACATAATTAAAACAGGATTATCTGGTTATTATCACATTGCTGTTTGTGGGAGCTTGATGTGTGCTAATTGGCTGCTACGTTTCCTACATTACAGCGATTACACTTAATAAAAAAAAAAAGTACATCATTGGTTTTAAAGCACTTTTGGATGTCCGGTGGCCGTGAACGGCGCTATATAAATGCAAGTCTGTCTGCCTTATGTTCTTATGTCTTCCTTCTTCCTGGGTTTGGGGGGTGGGGGGGCAAGTCCCTAGCGTTCCTGCTCCTGATTGCTATCTGGCAAATGTTGCTGGATTTGTGTTTTAAAAAAAAATGTAATTGTACGTCTGGTGAGGATAAGGTAAGGGTTGACGAGTGCTGATACTGTCCAGGCCCACACATGAAATTGGCTGTTTGGGTGAAGAAATCTGGTGCCTGGTGGAGCTCTATTCCAGCAAGGAGTCGTTGCTTTTTAAAAACGAGGAGTAAAATTGGTGAGGAAAAAGAAATTAGTCGATCTTTCATCTTGGCCACTTAATTTTATTTTATTTTTCCATTGTCTTTGGTCTACAGATTATGTATCTGTCGTATTTACCTCATGTTGTGCTTTGATGCATGGTGTAGTGCAAATTGATGTTATAGTTTCTATTTAAACTGATTTTCCATATTGGTAAAATAATTTTAAGTACTCTTCAGCAATACCTAGTGAGGGTTTTCCATTGAGTTGGTGGGCTGCCACTTGCTCTACCCTGCACTTTTCTTCCACTTTAAGTGTTGAGAAAAAAATGGCCATAATAAAAATGCAATTGAATTGATTGTTATTAATGGACAAAGTTTAAATTGACCTAAGTAGGTGACGGCCAGTTAATATGAAATGCAGCTTTAATTGGTACTTGTTGATGACTAGTAGAAAATAATGTGCAGAGGGGAAGTGAACTGTGCTGCAGTGATTGGCAGTGTCCTATTAAGTATGTTCACACCTCTAATTTTTACAGCTTTGCAGTGGAAAGATGCATTTAATTTTATAAGTAATTTGCTGTATCTATGACTCGATAGATTTTGACATGGGAATTCCCCGTGCTCTTACTCTTCTTCCCAGTACATTAAAATGTTCCTTTGTTGTGCAACTGAGGTGTTGTAGTGATGCAGAATATACGGAGTTCACTTACAATTATTTGTGCAATGTGAAATTATCTCCGTGTCAGTATTTGATGTGGGTTAAAGTGAAACTTTCAACATCAGTTAACATTTTGGGACATTGAGGTTTTAGATCAGTGAGTGAAAATGATGATTGTTATCTGTCTTTGTGGTGCATGCATAACCTTCTGCAAGAAGGGCATCAGTGTTTGCCATTATTGGTCTTTTGCAGGGATAGGTTAGGTCATAACTTTCTCCTGTGGCACAGGAAACTTTGGTTTATCCGGAGGTTGTATGTCCGGAAACCTCGATCTAACGGCAGAAATCAGCAGCCGTTTTGGTTAGGTTTTTTTTCTTCTCCTAGCATTTTTTTTAACAGTCAGGCTCTGGATAGCATCTCTGTAGCTTAGCAACAGCTTCAGAGACACTTCCAAGGTACGGGCTGAGTGTTTACAAGCTGTTGCTAAACAACAGTGTTTGTTGTCAGATACGGAGATGAAAACATAACAAGGAATAGGAGCAGGAGTAGGCCAATCGGCCCCTCGAGCCTGCTCCGCCATTCAATAAGATCATGGCTGATCTGATCCTAACCGCCAATCCACTATCACAGAACCATCTCCTGAATCTAACAGAATTAGACACACGAAACAGGAGCAGGATCAGGCTACACGGCCCCTGGGCCCGCTCCGCTACCCACAGGGCCATGACCGATCCGAACCTAGACTCATGTCCAAATTCCTGCCCGCTCCCCGTAATCCTTAATTCCCTTTACTTCTAGGAAACTGTCTATTTCTGTTTTAAATTTATGTAATGATGTAGCTTCGACAGCTTTTTGGGGCAGCATATTCCATGGACCTACCACCCTCTGAGTGAAGTAGTTCCTCCTCATCTCAGTTTTGAAAGAGCAGCCCCTTATTCTAAGACTATGCCCCCTAGTTCTAGTTTCACCCAACATCGGGAACATCCTCCCCGCATCCACCCGATCCAACCCCTTCACAATCTTATATGTTTCAATAAGATTGCCTCTCATTCTTCTGAACTCCAATGAGTAGAGTCCCAATCTACTCAACCTCTCCTCATATGTCCATCCCCTCATCCCCAGGATTAACCGAGTGAACCTTCTTTGTACTTCAACATTAGCGCTGGTCGGCAGCAGCTCGGTCCCGTCGGTGCCGGATATTGTGAAGTTTCCTGTACATAGATAAATAATAGTTTCATTTCTTATGCAAATATCCTGGCATTAGCTTGTGTTTCTGAAAATGGGCCTATGTGGTTCAAGTTCCTGTCTGTCAGTTTTACTTCTGGGCATTAATATTGGCACACATCAGTTTCCATGGTTTTCTTTTCCAATTTTCCCTTCCTCTTGCTGGTATCTTATTCAGTTGGCCACGTGAGCCTAGATGGTGAGTGTTGCAGGCCATTCAATTTTGAGGGGCATCACAGTTACGCCTGGTCCACCTTTCACCTGATCTCCACACATACACTTTATAGCAGGAGTCACGAGCTAGCAGTAAAGAGCAAGAACCATGGCTGTTTAATTTTTTCCCTCTAGCCACTGGTAATAGCACTGCAGTCAGTCTGGCTGGAGCGCTAACTCCTCACAGCGGCAAAAATTCTGGCTGGAACTGAGACTTTCTTGCTAAATCTCAGTAGGGCTGTGCAAGCCATTGGTGCACGTATACCCCCAGGTGTCTCTGTTCAGATTCCTGACTTGTGCCTTGTAGGTGGTGGAAAGGCTGTGGGGAATCAGGTGGTGAGTCACTCGCTGCAGAATACCCAGAAGTGTGAAGTGATACATTTTGGTAGGAAGAACGAGGAGAGGCAGTATAAACTAAAGGGTAGAATCCTAAAGGGGGTGCAGGAACAGACACGTGGAGGTATACGTGCACAAGGTCCAGCCTCAACTGGAGTATTGTCCAATTCGGGGCATCGCACTTTTGGAAGGATGTGAACACCTTAGAGAGGGTGCAGAAAAGATTTACAAGAATGGTTCCAGGGATGAGGGACTTCAGTTACATGGACTGGAGAAGCTGGGGTTGTTCTCCTTGGAGCAGAGAAGGTTGAGAGGAGATTTGATAGAGGTGTTCAAAATCATGAGGGGTCTGGACAGAGTAGATGGAAAGAAACTGTTCCCATTGGCGGAAGAGTCGAGAACCAGCGGACACAGATTTAAGGTGTTTGGCGACATGAGGAAAAACTTTTTTGCGCAGCGAGTGGTTATGATCTGGAATGCACTGCCTGAGAGGGTGCTGGAGGCAGATCCAATCGTAGCTTTCAAAAGGGAATTGGATAAGTACTGAAGGAATTTTTTTTTTGCAGGGCTACGGGGAAAGGGCGGGGGAGTGGGACTAGCAGAAGTGCTCTTGCAGAGAGCCGGCACGGTCTCTATGTGCTGCAACCATTCTATGATTCTAACTTCTGACCTCTTGTAGTCACAGTATTTATTTGCTGGTCCAGTTAAGTTTCTGGTCAATAGTGACCTCCAGGATGTTGATGGTGGGGATTTGATGATGGTAATGCCATTGAATGTCATAGGGAGGTAGTTGGGGTTTCTCTTGTTGGAGATGGCCATTGCCTAATACTTAAGTGGCAAATAACATTGGCACCACACATCAGCCCAAGCCTACCGTTGTTCAGGTCTTGCTGCATGTGGGCACGACCGCTTCAATTTTTGAGGAATTGTGAATGGAACTGAATGCTGTGCAATCATCAGCAATAATCCCACTTCTGACCTTACGATGGAGGGAAGGTCATTATTGAAGCAGCTGAAGCTGCATGGATTCTGGGACACTGTCCTGAGGAACCCCTGCAGTAATGTCCTGGGGCTGAGATGATTGGCCTTGAACAACTTCTTCCTTTTGTGCTAGGTATGACTCCAGCCAGTGGAGAGTTTTCCCCCTGATCCCCATTGACTTCAGTTTTCTTAGGGCTCCTTGGTGCCACACTTGGTCAAATGCTGCCTTGATGTCAAGGGCAGTCACTCTCACCTCACTTCTAGAATTCAGCTCTTCTGTCCATGTTTGGTCCAATGCTGTAATGAGGTCTGGAGCGGAGGTCTTGGCAGAACCCAAACTGGGCATCAGTGAGCAGGTTATTGGTGAGTAAGTGCCGCTTGATAGCACTGTCGACGACACCTTCCATCGCATTGCTGATGATTGAGAGTAGACTGATGGGGTGGTAATTGCCCGGATTGGATTTGTCCTGCTTTTTGTGGACAGGACATACCTGGGCAATTTTCCACATTGTCTGGTTGATGCCAGTGTTATAGCTGTACTGGAGCAGCTTGGCTAGAGATGTGGCTAGTTCTGGAGCACAAGTCTTCAGTACTACAACTGGGATGTTGTCTAGACCCGTAGCCTTTGCTGAATTCAGTGTGTTTAGCCATTTCTTGGTATCACGTGGAGTGAATCAAATTGGCTGAAGACTGGCATCTGTGATGGTGGGGACCTCGGGAGGAGGCTGAGATGGATCATACTGTCGGAACTCTGGCTGAAGATGGTTGTGAATGCTTTATCCTTGACTTTTGCACTCGCGTGCGGAGGTCTGCCATCATTGAGGATGGGGCTGTTTAATTGCCCACCACCATTCATGACTGGATGTGGCAGGACTGCAGAGCTTTGATGTGATCTGATGGTTGTGGGATCACTTAGCACTGTCTATAGCATGCTGCGTCTGCTGTTTAACATGCATGTAATCCTGTGTTGTAGCTTCGCCAGGTGCTGCTCTTCTACACTCCTCATTGAACCCAGGGTTGGTCACCTGGTTTGATGGTAATGCTAGCGTGAGGGATATGCCAGGCCATGAGGTTACAGATTGTGGTGGAATACAATTCTGCTGCTGATGGCCCACAGCGCCTCATGGATGCCCAGTATTGAGCTGCTAGATCTGTTCTGAATCTATCCCAATTTACCACGGTGGTAGTGCCATGCAACACGACGGAGGGTGTCGTCAGTGTGAAGACGGGACTTCGTCTCCACAAGGACTGTGTGGTGGTCACGCCTTCCCCCTTCTGGCCCCCCCCCATGTAATGGTGAGCCATTTAAAACCCAAACTTCAGTATTTCCTGATTTACTTTTTTTTTTGCTCTTTTCAAACTTGGTTTCCTGCAATGTGGGCATTGTCACTTCATTTTGGCTTCCCAATAATTAATATTTTTGAGATGCATCTGTCAAAACCTCAGGTGTCGCTTTTTTAAAAAGTAAAGTGGAAGAAAATCATTCATTTCCAATGTAACAAATCATTCTCTCCAACAGAAAATACCTTCTAATTAACTAAAGGGGTTGCACTTTGTGGGGGTGGGGCGGGGGGTGGAATAAAAGAGCAATTTTGACCTCTAGTTGTCCTGAAGAGCTGCCTGAAAGCAGGCACAGCAAATACATCTTGTGGCTTTAAAGGGATGTACTGTTGCACACAGCTGCACTGTAATGGCATAATACAAATCATGCATTACATGTTAGTCCTGTAAAAGAGTGTCCTGTAACCTACAGTGAGCCACACTATGGAAGATCACAGACCTGTTGTGTATTTCTGGAACTGTGGGCTTTTATTTCAAATTGTCACGTTTACTTCAACGTCTCTTTCCACAAGAAAACCATCTATGTGTTAGGGGCGTCAGGACAGCAACATATGCAAGCTAGGTGCTGTGTCACAGAGCTTCATCTTGCACATCAATTAGTGGAATGTTAAAGGTCATCTTGCGCAAGCATAGCGGGGGGGGGCAAGACTGAACAGCAACATTTATATAGCACCCTTTAACATAGAAAAAAATGTCTCCAGGTGCCTCAGTGGTGTAATCGGGCAAAAATCAACACCAAGCCAAAGGAGGAGATACTATAAAAGCTTGGTGAGAGTTTTAAGGAGGCACTTAAAGGAGGAGAGGGAGGTGGAGATATGTTGGGAAGAATTTCCAGAGCTTCTGGCCAAGATGATTAAAGGCACATCCATCAGTGGTGGGGCACAAGAATTTAGGGATGCACAAGAAGCTAGAGGTAGAGTGTTATCGGAGGGTTAGACGGGTTGGTGAAGGTTGCGGAAATAGGGAATTTAAACAAACATGAAAATTTTAAACTTGAGGCATTGGAGCACCAGCTGCCGACGTAGTGAGGGTGGTGGGTGAGTGGGACTTGGTGTGGGATAGGATACAGGCAGCAGAGTTTTAGATGAGATGAAGTTCATGGAGGATGGGAGACTCTCCAGAAACCATTGGAATAGTTGAGTCTGGAGGTCACAATAATATGGATGAGCATTTTGGAAGCAGATGGGTTGAGGCTGGGCCAGTGACGGGCGATTAGTATGGAGGTGGAACAAGGCTGTCTGTGATGGAGAGGATATGTAGTTGGAAATTCTGATTGGGGTCCAATTGGACGCCATGCGTGCAAACAATCTCATTCAGCTTGAGACAGTGGCTGGGAAGGGGGATGGAATCAGTGACACCGTACAGTTCTGGAGATTGTGGCGGGGCTGAAGGCGATGGCTTCGGTCTTCCACAATGTCCTTCACTTAAGCATTGGGCTCATCCAGGACTGGACGTTGGGGAAGCAGCGTGACAACACGGAGGCAGTGGCGGTGTCGAGAGAGCTGGTGGAGAGATCAAGCTGGGTGTCGTCGATGCGCATGGGAAACCTGGCCTAATGTCTTCAGATTATGTCATTTGAGAGAAAATTTTAAAAATACAGCTTTTATTGCTATTTTGTTAGGTGGAATAAATTGGTCCCCCCCCCCCACCCCCCCTGCACTTGACCGCTTTCTCTGCATTTAGATCCTGTGCCGAATATTGGCAAAATAAGAGTAGAAACGGGTGTGGTACTGGTGGAAGCAATATAAGAGAATCACTTACGGTGAAGAATTTAGAAGCAACATTAAAATGTATTGCTGGCTTTTTTTTTAGTTTTCTTGCCTGTAGCATATTCATGCCAATATACTAAGCTTAGTGATAAATGAAGCTGGACCCCAGTTTCATTAAACTATTGTTGAACTTGTTTAGTCTGGTGCTCATTGATTATTTTTAATAGATATATATTCCCATTCTTTGGGAAAGGTAGAGCATGAATTGTGTTGGCCAGGACAGTTACTGTCTGCAATGGCACTGTGAGCTGTCCCAGATCAGTTGTTTTCAATGATTAAAGCCTGATGCAATTGAAACCATATCTTGATGGCACTAAATGACCCAGAAACAGAACCTTGAAGGAAATAAAAAATGGAGATTGTCTTGCTCCCAAGCGACAGCTGAAACATTTTAGGTTCCTATTTCTGTTAGAGCAACGCTGGCTAGTCATTCTGGACTTTGTGTTGTGTGTAGTTGGGACAACTGTTTTAGAATGGAAAGTGAAATCTGACCTACTTGACAGTGTTACTAAAATGGATATATAAAATTTTCAAATGCCAACTTGAACTGTGGAAAAACACAAAGCAATAAAGTTATGATAGCAAAATACTGAAGATGTTGGAAATCCGAAATAACAACAGAAAATGCTGGAAAAACTCAGGTCAGGCAACATCCGTGGAGAGAAATTTGAGTTGACGTTTTGGGTTGGACCCTTCTTCAAAACTGGAAAGAAAAGAAACTAGATCGCAGGCAGGGCTGCGATCGGACAAAAGAATAAAAGAAATAAAAGAAGTAAAAGAGATTAGAAGCTAGACGAGATGGTAATAGGCTGGGATTAGGTGTAAAGTGTGCTGGCAGGGCAAAAGATAGCTGCCAGGTGTGAGAGAGAAACAAAAGGAAAGTGGGGGGGGGGGGTGGAGGAGTGGAACAATTACAAGAGAAAATGAAATGGGGGCCAAGCTTATGATCTGAAATTGTTGAACTCGATATTGAGTCCGGAAGGCTGCAGAGTGCCTAATCGGAAGATGAGGTGCTGTTCCTCGAGTTTACTTTGAGCTTCCGTGGAACAATACAAGAGGCCAAGGACGGTGAGGTCCGAGTGGGAATGGACTTGTCTGGAGGAGGGGCGGGAGAAATATTTTAAGGTATAGTTCATGGTTCAAGTACTGGAATTGATAGTGTGGCAGTGAGTTGAGGGAATGAATTATGCCTTCAGAGTGCTGATAGTTTCAGTGAAACTAATGTGCCGGGGCTGACCAGTTTTATTCATTTTTAGGGTCTGATGCTGAAAGAAACCGCCACAGTTAAGCTGCTCACATATTAGGAATAGCTTTATTCAACAACAACTTGCAGTTATAATAGCACCTTTAACATAGTAAAACATTCCAAGGTGCTTCACAGGCGAGTTATAAAACAAAATTTGACACCAAGCCGCATGAGAGATTAGGGCAGAAGCTTGGTCAAAGAGCTAGGTTTTAAGGAGCGTGTTAAAGGAGAAGAGAGAGCTTAGAGAGATGGAGAGGTTCAGGGAGGGAATTCCAGAGCTTCGAGGCTTGGTAGCTGAAGGCATGGCCGCCAATGGTGGAGTGTTTGTAACTGGGGATGCTCAAGAGGCCAGAATTAGAGGAGCGCAGGTATCTGAGGGTTGTGGGGCTGTGGGAGATTACAGCTGTGGTGGAGGGTGCGGCGAGGCCACGGAAGGATTTAAGAACAAGAATAAGAACTTTAAAATTGGGGCTTTAAACTTTTCAGTGAGTGGTTTTGAAACTTTTTAATGCGGGCCCTAATGGCAAATGGTGATGTACTCCTGGAAATCCACTGCTTTTATTGACAGGCTCTGGTCCCCTGTTGTAAATAGAGTTTGCAATCCTGGAGATCCTGGACATTTTACTGCAGTCTGAAAGTTCTGGGATTGCAAAAGTGAAATGGTATTGAGAACAATGTTCACCCAGTCACTTCCCAAGAGCCTTGCTGCCTGCACTGTTGCTAGTGCTCGAGTGCAGTGAAGTCAGTTAGAGGGACAGGGCCACAACACAGGTGATTGAGAAAAGGGAACCAAAAATGAAGGGAGCAGCAAGTGAAGGAGCGAGAAACTGCTGTTTTGCTATTGGCCCAGTTATTCCCTCCTGTGACTTTCTCCCCTCTCGCTTATCCTGCGGTATATCTCCGATTCTGACCCCCTCCTATCTCGTGCCCCGTTTCTCACAGCTAATTCAGCACAGACCCAAACTTAAAAACTTCCGGGTGTGTGTACGGCGCAATGCTGTACCAAATGATCCACCATTGCATTGAGTGAACTGAATTGCATATTTCATAAAAAATACTGTAGTTATTTATCAAGCTGCTTTGCCCTTCGGTTTCCTCCCCTCTTCTGAATGCTTTGACTGAAGCGGAGGTATGTTTTCACAGATGTCCGCCACCCCCCAGCAATTCGTTCATGCTCCAATTCTTTGTGTGCACTTGGGCAGTGACTATTGGCAGGCAGTTCCTCGACTGACCCCTACAGACATCTGGTTTCTGTCAAGGATCACTGGACAGTGATTGGGAGGAGGGAACCCACCCTAACCCAGGGATGCTAAAGGTCAATTGTTGACCCAATCTAAGTTTTAATGCTCTCGATTCTTCTACCTCTGTGTTCCCGCTCTCCACTGTGGAGCTGAGAACAAGTTTCATTTACACAAGACTTTTGATGGCTGAAAGCTGGATTTAAACAGCATATTTCTAGCCAATTTCTGTAAATTAACATTGTTGAACCATAGCGGAGTTACTGTGGCACTGAAAAGGTTGGTAGCCACACAAAAATCATGTTGCATGATGTTAAAATGATTTGGATTTTTTGAATTTTTCTGTAGCGTATTGGTAATGTGCTCAATGCACCTTGTTACAATATAATGAGGTTTGTGCTGTATAATTACAACATTAGTAGAGATATGAAGTGGAACTTTCTTGATTAAAAGTTTGTACTTATTGTGATGAAATATGCCTGTGTTTAGTTTAGTTTCAGTTTCATTTCCTTACCTGTATTGTATTGTGTGTAGGGCTCCGCCTATAGCTGGCCCCTACTTAAGCAAGCCCCAGCGTGTCTCTCAGCAGTACAGCAGATCTCTGGATGAGAGACACTTCTCCAATGTGTATTACTTTGAGTTAATAAAAGCCTTGCTTTGCTCCGTTAACGTCGAGTCTCGGATTCATTGAGGCACATCAATTTTATTAACTCAATTTTCAACGCAATGGACCAACTCTTGAAACCTGAACGTTTGGATTTGGACCCGCATGCTTCGGACGCATCGGCACGATTCGGACACTGGTTTAAGTGTATGGAATTCTTCCTGGACAATTCCGCAGCCATCACAGGCGCTACGGACGCCGAGAGTATGAAACTCGGAATCCTGCGGAATTGGGTAAGCCACCGGGTTTACCCCCTCATCCAAGATGCCGACACGTACCCGGCCGCCTGCGACATCCTAAAGGCGCATTACCAGCAGCCTACGAACGAGGTGTACGCTAGGCATCTGCTCGCTACTCGCACACAGCGACCTGGGGAATCGCTGGATGAGTTCCTAGTCACCCTGAAAACGCTTGGCAAAGACTGCAAGTGCCAAGATGTAAAAGCCGCAGTGTACACTGACGAGCTTGTTCGTGATGCCTTTATCGCAGGCCTCCGCTCCACTTGCATCCGGCAGAGACTACTGGAAAAAACGGGATTGGACCTGAAACAGGCTGTGGACACAGCGCGAGCACTGGATGTGGCCCAGAGAAACTCGTACGCCTACTCTTCGGCTCACGCCGCCACGTGTGCACCAAGGGCGCCGCCATCTTGGAAGGCATCTTCGCAGCCCGACACCGTCGGGGCCCCGCTCTCCCCCCAGAAGCCCTACGACAGCCGCGACGCGTCGGGGCCCCAACTGCTACTTCTGCGGGCAGCCGAAGCACATCAGAAACCTGTGCCCGGCGAAAGGCACCACCTGCTTTAAGTGCGGTAAGAAGGGGCACTTCGGGAAGGTGTGCAGAGGGAACCCCGCTGGAAAACCCGCCACCGCCGTGGGAGCGGCCATCTTGGACGCCATCTTGCCCGACCTCGTGGGGTCCGCCATCTTGTGAGCAGACAGTGTGGACGCCATCTTGTCTCGATCAGGGCCCTACAGTGGCATCGGTCACAGTGGACCAGACCAGACCGCACCCGCTATCCAAATCAATGGTGGACATCGAGGTAAACGGGTGCGGGGTTAAATGTTTAATTGACAGTGGAAGCATGGAGAGTTTTATCCACCCTGAACTAGCACAACAACTCTCTAACGGTGGTCCCTGCTCGGGGGACCATCTCTATGGCTGATAAAACCCAGACATCGACCATTATGGGTTACTGCGCGGTACAATTGTCCGTTAACGGAACTGTATGTGATAATTTTAAATGACTAATCATGAATCTATGTGCGAGCGTGATCTTGGGCCTGGATTTCCAGTGCCACCACCAAAGCATCACGCTCAATTACGGTGGGTCCCAGCCGCCCCTCACAGTGTGCGGTCTGGCTACCCTGAAGGTAAAGCCGCCTTCGCTATTCGCGAACCTTACTCCCAACTGCCGGCCAGTAGCGACCAAAAGCAGGAGGTACAGCTGGGAGGACAGGCGGTTTATCGCGACCGAGGTAGACAGGCTCCTGAAGGAGCGCATTATCGAACGCAGCAACAGCCCGTGGCGCGCCCAAGTGGTGGTGGTGAGGGGTAGCGAGAAGAAGCGGATGGTGATAGATTATAGCCAGACGGTTAATCTATACACCCAGCTAGACGCCTACCCGCATATCCGAGATGGTGAACCAAATCGCCCAATACCGGGTGTTCTCCACCATCGACCTCAGGGCGCTGGTGGTACGCTGACTTACCAGACCAGAGGACCGCCCGTACACCGCCTTCGAGGCGAACGGACGCCTCTACCAATTCCTCAGAGTCCCCTTTGGGGTGACGAATGGGGTCTCGGTCTTCCAGAGGGAGATGGACCGCATGGCCGATGACCACCACTTGCAGGCAACCTTCCCCTACCTCGACAATGTCACCATCTGCGGTCACAACCAGCAGGATCACGACTCGAACCTCGAGAGGTTCCTGAAAACCGCACAAAAACTCAACCTCACTTACGACGAGGACAAGTGCGTTTTCAACACCACGCGCCTCTGCATACTAGGCAGCGTGGTGGAGAATGGGGAAATCGGACCAGACCCCGACCGATTGCGCCCCCTACGGGAGCTGCCCCTGCCCAACACTCCCAAATCCCTGAAAAGGTGCCTGGGGTTATTTTCTTATGCCCAATGGGTCCCCAACTACTCCGACAAAGCCCGCCCCCTCTTGAAAGCATCCTCTTTTCCGCTCTCTGCTGAGGCCCACGCCGCCTTCAAAAGCATTAAGTGGGATATTGAGCGGGCCACGCTACAGGCAGTGGATGAGAACACTCCCTTTCAAGTGGAAAGTGATGCGTCTGACTTTGCCTTGGCGGCCACCCTCAACCAGGCGGGGCGGCCCGTAGCTTTCTTCTCGAGGACCCTCCAAGGGCCCGAGATCAGACACTCCTCCGTGGAAAAGGAGGCCCAAGCCATCGTGGAGGCAGTGCGCCACTGGCGGTACTACCTAGCCAGCAAACGCTTCACCCTACTTACCGACCAGCGGTCGGTAGCGTTTATGTTCAATAATAAACAGAGGGGGAAGATTAAAAATGATAAGATTCTCAGGTGGCGGATCGAGCTCTCCACCTTCGAGTATGACATCATTTACCGGCCAGGGGCCCTTAACGAATCCCCCGACGCCCTCTCACGAGGGATGTGTGCCAGCGCCACCGGGGATCGGCTACAGACCCTCCACAACGACCTCTGCCACCCAGGGGTCACGCGGCTGTTCCACTTCATAAAGTCCCGCAACTTACCCTACTCGATTGAGGAAGTTCGGTCTCTGACCGGGAACTGCCGCACTTGCGCCGAGTGCAAGCCTCGGTTCTATCGCCCAGATAGAGCCCACTTAATCAAAGCTACACGGCCCTTTGAGCGGCTCAGCTTAGATTTCAAGGGCCCCCTCCCGTCAGTCGACGGCAATGTTTACTTCCTGAACATTGTGGACGAATACTCCCGTTTCCCATTCGCCTTCCCCTGCCCAGACATGACCAGCGCCACGGTCATTAAATGCCTCAACTGCCTGCTCTGCCTGTTCGGTATGCCGAGCTACATCCATACGGATAGGGGGGGCGTCCTTCATGAGTGAAGAGCTACGCCAGTACATGCTGTCCAGGGGGATCGCCACGAGCCGTACCACCAGCTACAACCCCCAGGGTAACGGCCAGGTGGAGCGAGAGAACGGGACAGTATGGAAAGCAGTCACCCTAGCTCTAAGGACCAAGGGCCTCCCTATCTCCCGCTGGCAGGAAGTCCTCCCAGATGTGCACCATTCGATACAGTCGCTATTGTGTACTGCCACTAATGCCACGCCTCATGAATGAATGTTTGTCTTTCCCCGGAAATCCACCTCAGGCGTATCCATGCCGTCATGGCTCTCCACCCCAGGTCCGGTATTTGTACGAAGGCATGTGAGGGGCCACAAGACGGACCCCCTCGTGGAGTCAGTGCACCTACTCCACGCCAACCCCCAATACGCGTATGTCCGGCACGCCGACGGAAGGGAGGACACCGTGTCCATAAAAGACGTCTCCCCAGCCGGTAACGACAACAACCACGACAACAGCAGCAACAACGATCACAGCAATTCTTACCCACCCACTATCCTTTCACCACCCCCGGAAGAACATCGACCATCGGTGCCCCCACCAACTACCCCTTCAACAACCCTGGCGGCGCCCCCGGCAGAGACCCAGGAGGCCACCGGGGACACCCGCGGCACCACAACAGCTGCGTCGGTCACAGAGGACTACCAAACCCCCGAACAGATTAAATCTGTAGAAGGGGTGAATGTGATGAAATATGCCATTCATCAGGCACTGTATTCCCTGTGTTTAGTTTCAGTTTCATTTCATTACCTGTATTGTGTTGTGTGTAGGGCTCCGCCCATACCTGGCCCCTACTTAAGCAAGCCCCAGCGTGTCTCACAGCAGATCTCTGGATGAGAGACACTTCTCCAATGTGTATTTGAGTTAATAAAAGCCTTGCTTTGCTCCGTTAACGTCGAGTCTCGGATTCATTGAGGCACATCACTTATGATCCAGCAAGTCCTGGAAAGGGAACAGATAGTTGTTTCAGAATGACATAATAGGATTGGTTTAGTTGGCTCTATCTACTATCCTGAGTGGAACCTGTTGGGTAACTTATTTATAGCCACTAGTAGATGTAGATATATTCTGTTTCCATTTTTCTGCAAGCAGTCAAATGTGGAATATGGATCAATGTCTACGCTTAAACTGTAATTAACTAATAGAGGAGATAGTTGATCTTAATCTTCACATTTACTGGACCATGGGGTGGGGGGGAGCACTTGCTTCACACTTGTGCCTAATCTGTGCTGTTCTTGAGTCCATGAAGAAGAATCTGGTGCCAAGCCTGCATTCCCCCATTTTTTCCCTCTAGGCCTTTTCCAAGAGGTAGCCTCCTACTATATACTCTTCACTTGCCGATTTATGGTTTCTGTATTTTGTCGCTCGTGTGTGTTGCCTCATCGTGCTTCCTTTGTGCAACGTGATGAGAATATTGCAAGATAGTAATAACTCTGGGCTTCAGATGAAATCCGTGCCTGAGCTTTGTACCCTGTTTCACTATACAGGAAACTTTGGTTTATCCGGAGGTTATATGTCCGGAATACTCGATCTAACGGCAAAAATCAGGAGCCGTTTTCTATATTTTTTTAGTTCTCGTTGCTTTTTTCCCCCCCCAGTCAGGCACTGCAAGGTCTGTAGCTATAGCAACAGCTTCAGCTACAGACGCTTGCAGCTGCAGCCGACTGTTTCGAAGCTGTTGCTAAGCAACAGGGCTTGTTGATTCACACGGAGCTTCTCAGTTCCGTATGTTTAAACATTAACTCTGGTATGTCCGGCACTTTTGATGTTACGGCACCAGCTCGGTCCCGTCAGTGCCGGATATCAAAGTTTCCTGTATACCATTTTAACTAGTCGTGTTGTGGCCTTTGGACATAATCTAGTTGAGTTCACGTACACCTTTAATCCTGTATTTTCATTTTTTCCCCCTTACAATTATCTTCCATCTTCTCTTGAAAGTGTTGACTTTTAATGATGCACAGTTCCATTGGCAGTGGCATTCCTCCGGTACCCCATCCAACAAATCATTCTAATGTGTGAATCGGACAGTTCGTGTATGAGTGTTGACAAATCTAGAGGTCCACGCGTTCAGCCAAACACTCGTCACTGGATGGTAATCTGGAGTATTAGCCAACTTTATTTCCATTTCCCCAGCCCAGTTGAGGTTAGCTGCCTAACTCTCAGCCTGGGTGAGATCGATGAACTCAGTATAGAGCAGGGATCGAAGTTCTTCCTGGTCTATGTGGCTCAATGCCCTACTGGGTGGTCCACTGACACTTGGTGAACTCAACTGTGTGTTCAATAAAAGTACTGGTTTTAGTCGCATGCTGACATAAATCATCATGTGCCCAATGTTTTGACAATCCAGCTGATAACCTGGTACAGTACTTTTCAGATCTGTTCTCAATTCCAAAAGCAAAACTTCTATAATATGCATATAGCTTCTTAGCTGGGCAGTTTTCAAAATTGATATGGTTGTTTAGGGGGGGTGGGTGGGGGGGAAGGGGGAGAGAAATGAGCTGTAGTTTCTTTCGCATGATGAGAAATGCTGCTGTTTCTGTGGGAGACTGGTGGAATCTCAGAACTTGATTAGCATGTGGAGTTTTAATTTGATATTGGATCACCGAGAGCTCCCAATCTCTTAATTTATTTTAAATGAATACCAGGTATTGTCTTCAGATGACAGCACATGTTGCTCACTAAGTTCTGCCAGTACAAAATAAATCCCAGGAACTATAACTAGACTGATAGAATTTTCCCCATTTCAATTTTATAAACATAATGCACAGTTACATTTGCCAGATTTATGCCGTGCTTGGATTACGCAGATTATAGCTCGTGATTAGCAAGAGCACAGCCACTTTCAAGCCCCACATTCAAATTAAGTACTATACTTGCCAGCTGCCCTCGTGATGTGATTTGGAATTGCTCTGTTTCTCCCCACATTGCAAGTGCAGTCAGCAGATGCAATACTCTGCCTGCACTGGGAGCGCTGCTAAAACCAGATTAGTAATCTTCATCTAGGTATCACTGCACGAGTCCACGCACTCATCCTCTTAACTCTACAAATCACTCTTGTAGAAATAATCCTACGTCTGTCCGCAGTGCTAAAACACTGATGTGATTGTGTAAGACACAGAGCATGTTCACTTGCCATTCCATGTTGCTCAGTAACCTGTGGAAAAAATACAATAAAGAATCTGTTTTGGGATTTTGGATAACTTTTTCCATTTGATATGAAAAGTTCTTCAATGCAACCTGCTAATTGTAAAATTATTTTGCTTTGCTCCCATCCAGTTGCTCTCTAATTTAAGCATTTTTAAGTATCCTACAAATGACTGGATAGATGGGATAATGTGAAGTACGGGTAGAACCTGAATGCAATCAAGAACGCTAATGAAAAATCATCGAATCCAAATTGTAAAAATGAGTTGTGACTGATTTTAGTGAATCAGAAATGCAGCCAGAATAATTTTAATTTACATGATGCCATCACAGTTTCCTGCGGGGCCCACGTGGATGCCCATATGGCCACCCACAAACCAGCTGTGACCACCAACCTGGTTGCAGGGTGGGAGATTATCACGAGCCATTGAGAGAATGAACCACCGTATCGGAATCATTTTAACAATGTAGTATATTCAGCTGTATAAATTTAGATTTTACTGACGAGTTGGGATGATGTAATTTGGTCTTCACTTTAACCATTGTTTGCCCTAATGACCTGGTAGCATGGAGTAGGATTAGCTTTGACAGCTCTTTGTCCCAGTACTCTTCACAATTATAGCAGTAACCGAAGGTGTTCAAGTATGAGAACATAAAATTTGGATCAATGAAAGATAGTTTGGCACATCAAGAGACTTTTTTGCATGGCTCCTCATTGTAAAGTTGGCACACTACTTGGTTAGCTCGTCCTCTGCTGCTTGCAGGTAGGTCCTATGACACTGTTGTAATGTTGAACCCCTCGTCTTATAAGTAGTCAATAGATTTCTGGGTTTATCACCTGTGGGGAAAGTAGTTGCATGAGCGTATGTAGAACGCAAATCTTTTTTTTTGCCTATACAGAACACAACCAAAATTGAGTTCGTAATTATTTTGTCTGAGGTTTTACTTAAAATGTTGGCATTTGTTTATTTTGAAGATTGCTTGTTGAGGGGTTTAGACAACTATAATAAGCAAAAAAAATACTCCTGTCGGCCCTGTTTGCCATTGCATTTTCAGTTGCTGGTAACTTTGCGAACGTGCATTTTGGACTGATTTTAATTACAGGAAACTTTTTTTATCCGGCACCAACGGGACCGGCGTGGTGCCAGTTGATCAAAAAGTCTGGATTACAGAGAGGTATACTTACCAAGGTACGAAAGCCCCGTACACGGCCACAGGTGCAGGAGCCCTGGTTACTCGGCACTTGTGCAGGAGTCCCAGTTACACGGCCACAGATCCAGGCGTCCCTGTTGCACGGCCACAGGTGCAGGAACCCCGGTTACACGGCCACTAATATACAGGAAACTTTGTGATATCTGGCACCGACGGGACCGAGCTGTTGCCGTCCCATCAAAACTGCCAGACAAACCAGCGCTAATGTTGAAACATACGGAGATTTTGAGCTCCGTATCTGGCAACAAACCCAGCCTCAACAGTCGGCTGTACCTTGCAAGCGTCTCTGTAGCTTAGCAACAGCTTCAGCGAGACCTTGCAGAGCCTGACTGGTGAAAAAAAAAAGCAACGCAAAAACCTAACTAAATGGCTCCTGATTTTTTCCGGTGGCTCGAGCATTCTGGACAGTTAACCTCCGGATAGACCAAAGTTTCCTGTATAGTAAAACTTACCTGAACCTACTCCAGAATTTTGCCGGTTAAGAGATTTCCAGATATTTAGGTGCCGGTTAAGAGAGTTTCCTGGATTGTGGCAATAGACTTGGCTATTTATCAGAAACTGCTCCACTATTTGAGCACAGTGGAAATTGAGGCTCATTTGTGGGGTCACATACCGTTATAAATAGAGGGATCTTTGTCATTGGAGCAATCACTAAGCAAATTCCTAAGTTTAATGTACTGTACTCCAAAAAATCTTTCAAAGTGTGTATGCTTTTTTAATTAGTGCAAAAATAGTTTTGAAAATGTGACCACCTGTTAGTGGGACTATTTTAGGTGGAAGTCCCAGTATCGGAAGGTGAGAAATTTGTACAATGGGTTACAGGACTCTTAACTATATCCATGTGCCACCTTCTCTGTTTTCTTTTTAAAAAGTATTGCAGAAATACAATTGCTGCAATCAGCTGAGGAATGAAACTAACAAAATTAAACCTGTGATTTCAAGAAAGTTATATAATGTACTAACTTTCAGAAGTTACTGAAATTTAGATTATGGCTCATTCCTGATTATTTCGGTTTCAACTGAATCTGTATAACTCAATACACTAATGCAAATGTTCTGGTCCTGTGGGGGAGGGGATTGTTAGCTTTGGCACACTCACTCAGGAATGTTACTGGTATGCTGTTAGCTTTTGGTATGTTGTATCAGTCGACATTTAACAGTTGCTTGTGATTGAAATTCATTTTTAGTTTGTTCGCCAGTGTGACTTACAGATCCGACCTCCATGATGTACATTACAAACTCATTGTACTATACTTGTAGAGGGTACTCAGTGCAGTGCTGAATAAACATTTTATTCCCATGAATTACTGGTATAAATTGTCTTTGTGACTGGGAATAACTCTTCATTCAGTGGCACCACATTAAATACTTCTACCGCTTGTTTTGTGTACGTGCCCTTTTTAAGTGCCAAAATTTTCATGAAGTCATGTGAGGCGCCCTTCACCTCAGTTGAGGAATATTTGGGAGTCGGGATTTGTTAAACAGTTAACACTAATGGAGCTAGTGAAATGGTTTGTTTCTTTGGCACTCTTAATTGTTGCCACATGATAATGTTTGGAAGCTAGTTCAATATTTTATGCAATGCTTACTTTGTAATGGTTACTGTTCAGTTTGAGAATGCAACTTTTTTAATATAATTATAATATGGTTGCTATTAGTCACAATTGCAAGTTTTAACATGCTCCCTGAACCAATATAAAATCACATTTTGTTTGGGCTGTAATCAATTGAAATGTTTCCTTTAGGAGATTCCAGGAAACAACCAAATTATAACTGGAACAGAAGGAAGGAGACTGACTTTAGTCCTGGTTAGGTAGTTATTAAATAGCCAAGAGATAATATGTAATTGTTCAATGGTTTATTTTGGTCACAATGGTGCGATTTCAATTTTAATGCATGTTGGCAGTGTTTGAATTGGGCATTGGTTGAACTTTTTTTTTGTTATCACATTCAGCAGTGGGAGTTAAGGGGGGAGTCAGCTCTATTTTTCTGCTACGTGATTTTTTTTATTGGCAAGAGCGGCAAACATTGTGCTACTTGAAACTTTGCATGGAGTCAGATTTGGCTTTCTGAGCTGAGTTATGGAAATCATTCAACATATTTGACTGGCAACTGCCCTCAATTTGGAGCACGGGGGAAGAAATTCACTGACTAGGTTAGTGATTATTTTCTTCCCCCCCCCCCCCCCCCCCCCAACTGATGATGCACTTGCTTAACTGGGAAAATCCAATTTCCTGGAACCAGGGGGAAGCCTTTTGAAGTAATAGACAAAGAACCGTGTAATTGAGGTCTGGAAAAACATTTGTGGAACATAAAATGGAAGTTGCTCCACTGCCCAAAGTGTCTAAAGCAATTCTAGTTAATCCCACCTGCTGTGCTGAAAGGAAATGGAGAGATGTTGAAGATGTATTTTAATATATCTTAAAAGATATATTTCAATACGGGAGGCAAAGAAAGGTTATGGGAAAAGATTAGCAGGCAACATTAAATTGAACCCTAAAACATTTTATAAATACCAAGTGTTAAGAGTTTAGCTAAGGAAAAGTTGGACTTATTAGGGACACACAGGGAAATCTTCATGTAGAGGCAGAGGACATGGCTAAAGTATTAAATTAGTGCTTTACATCTGTCTTCACAAAGGAAGCAGGTGATGTGAAGAGGAGAGGGAAGTTATGGACAGGATAGTGGCAGATCGAGAAGACGTACTAAAAAGATTAGCATGATTGAAAGTTGGTAAGTCTCCTGGTCCCGATGGAATGAATCCTAGGTTGCTGAAAGAGCAAAGATCGAAATAGCAGAGGCATTGGTCACAATCTTTCAATCCTCATTGGATGCAGGAATATTGACTGAGCACTGGAGGGTTGCTAATGTTATACCACTATTCAAGAAAGGGGAGAGGGATAAACCAGGAAACTACAGGTCAACCTAGCATCGGTGGTGGGAAAGTTATTGGAAACCATTATCAGTGACAAAATAAACTTTTATTGCATGGGTTAATCAAGGAGCGCCAGCATGAATTTGTTAAAGGCAAATCCGTGTCTGACTAACTTGATTGAATTCTTTGAGGTAACAGAGAGGGTTGATCAAGGTAGTGCAGTAGATGTATATATGGACTTCTGGAAGGCATTCGACAAAGTGCCACACAGGAGGCTTTTAAAATGGAAGCACATGGAATTAAGAGGAAAGTGGCGGTATGGGAACGGAAATGGCTGTGACAGGAAGCAGGTGGTGGTGGATGGATGTATTTCCGGACTGGGAGGTTTGCAGTGGTGTTCCCCAGTTTTGGGTCCATTACTCTTTTCAATTTTTATAAATGACCTAGACTCTAGTGTAGGGAGCAGCATTATAAAGTTTGCAGATACAGGAAACTTTGGTTTATCCGGAGGCTAACTGTCCGGAATGCTCGATCCACTGGCAAAAATCAGGAGCCGTTTCGTTATTTTTTTTCTTCTTTTCGTTGCTTTTTTCTCAACAGTCAAGCTCTGCAAGGTCTCGCTGAAGCTGTTGCTAAGCTACAGAGACGCTTGCAAGGTACGGCCGACTGTTTAGAAGCTGTAACAGGGTTTGTTGATTCACACGGACTCCGTATGTTTCAACATTAGCGCTGGTTTGTCCGGCAGTTCTGATGGGACGGCAACAGCTCGGTCCCGTCGGTGCCGGATAGCACAAAGTTTCCTGTAGTACAAAACTTGGCAAGGTAGTGGATAGTGATGAGGATAATTGTAGACGTCAGGATGATAGACAGGACGGTGAAATGGGCGAAAGCATGGCAGATAGACTTCACTACAGAGAAGTGTGAAGTGATGCACTTTGGGAGGAATATGGAAAGACAGTAAACTATAAAAGGCACGATTTTGAAAAGTGTAGATGAGCAGAGACACCTTGGTGTCCATATACACAAATCCTTAAAGGTGACGGGACAAGTTGATAAGGTGGTTAAAAAAGCATATGGATTACTTAGTTTTATAAATAAATAGAGGCATAGAATATAGGCCTCAGCTGGGGTATTGTGGACAATTCTGGCACCACATTTCAGGAAAGATGTAAAGGCCCTAGAAAGGGTACAGAGGAGGTTTACCACGATGTTACCAGGGATGAGGAACTTAGTTGAGGAGAGGTTGGAAAAGTTAGGACTGTTCTCCTGGGAACAGGGAAGGTTAAGCAGAGACCTCAGAGGTTTTCAAGATGTTGAGAGGTTTTGATAAGAGTAAATATTCCCTCTGGCGAGTGGGTCAATAACCAGAGGTCATGGATTTAAAATATTTGGCAAAAGCTCCAGAGGGGAAATGAGAGTTTTTCACGGGATCTGGGATGCTCGATCTGAAAAGGTGGTGGAAGCTGATTCCATAAATAATTTTAAATGTTTGTTGGGCAGGTACTTGAGGATGAGGAACTTGCAGGGTTACAGACAAGAAGCGGGGGTGTGGGACTATTGAATCGCTTTATCATTTTCAAGATTTTGATTAGATCTGCGTTCAGCCTTCTAAGCTCAAGGGAATGCATGGCAAAGTTATGCAACCTGTCCCTATTATTTAACCATTTAAGCCCTGGCAGAATGCTGGTGAATCTGTGCTGTACCCCCTCAATGGCCAATAGATCCTTTCTGAAGTGCGGTGCCCAGAACTGAACGCAGTGTCTATCCAGAATAGGTAAAATTGAGCTTTCATCGCCCTGCCTGGTTCCATTATTATCTATTCAGTCATAGCCAGAGAATCTCCTATAATGGCTTCTCTTCCTGCTCCCGCACTGTTTTCTCTGGAGATGCCCAGATTCTATACTTGTCTCCCTCCTATTTCTCATCTACAGGAAACTTTCGATTAACCGGCCCCTAAATAACCGGAAATGTCAGTTAACCGGCAAAATTCAGGAGTAGGTTCAGGTAACTTTTATTTCTTGCCTTGCTCCATGTGTTGCTGTGCAAGGGCGTGGCTGCAGCTGTTGCTAAGCTACAGAGACGCTTGCAACTTGTGGCCATTGTTTTGAAGCAAGCAACAGGGTTTGTTGCTTTATACAGAGCTCTCAGCTCTGTATCTTTTACTATAGAGTTTGGTTATCCGGAATTTTTGATGAACCGGCACCACGTCGGTCCCGTCCGTGCCGGATAAAAGAGAGTTTCCTGTACATGCTCCTCGATGACATCCGGAAACACATCAGGTTCCACATGTACACTTGACGACAGCAAGCTTTACCTCACCACCGCCTCTCTCAACCTCTCCATTGCCTGTGTTGTCAGGCTGCTTGTTCGACATCCAGTACTGGATGAGTAGAAATTTCCTTCAATTGAGAAGTCAGAAGCCATTGTCTTCGGCTCTGCCACACACTCCCTAGCCAAGGTTTTCACCTCCCTACCTAGCCACCGAACCAGATTGTTCGCAACCTCGGCATACCAACGGGAGGAGGCGGCCCCGTGAATCTCCTCAATGATGATGGAGCCCAGCATGTGAGTGCAGAAGACAAGGCTGAAGTGTTTGCAACCATCTTCAGCCAGAAGTGCCGAGTGGATGATCCTTATTGGCCTACTCCTGAGGTTCCCACCATCACAGAAACCAGTCTTCAGCCAATTCGATTCACTCCTCGTGATATCAAGAAACGGCTGAGCGCACTGGATACAGCAAAGGCTATGGGCCCCGACAACATCCCGGCTATCGCGCTGAAGTCTTGTGCTCCAGAACTAGCCGCGCCTCTAGCCAAGCTGTTCCAGTACAGCTACAACACTGGCATCTATCCGACAATGTGGAAAACTGCCCAGGTATGTCCCTTCCACAAAAAGCAGGACAAATCCAACCTGGCCAATTAACACCTCATCAGTCTACTCTCAATCATCAGCAAAGTGATGGAAGGTGTCACCGACAGTGCTGTCAAGCGGCACTTACTCACCAAACACCTGCTTACTGATGCCCAGTTTGTGTTCCACCAAGACCACTCGGCTCCCGACCTCATTACAGCCTTGATCCAAACATGGACAAAAGAGCTGAATTCCAGAGGTGAGGTGAGAGTGACTGCCCTTGACATCAAGGCAGCATTTGACCGAGTGTGGCATCAAGGAGCCCTCGTAAAACTGAAGTCAGTGAGAATCGGGGCGGGGGTGGGGGGAAACGCTCCACTGGTTAGTCATGCTTAGTGGTGGTTGAAGGTCAATCATCACAGCCCCAGGACATCGCTGCAGGAGTTCCTCAGGGCAGTGTCCTAGGCCCAACCGTCTTCAGCTGCTTCATCAACGACCTTCCCTCCAACATAAGGTCAGAAATGGGGATGTTCGCTGATGGCTGCAGTGTGTTCAGTGCCATTCATAACTCGTCAGATAATGAAGCAGTCCTTGCCTGCATGCAACAAGTCCTGGTCGACGTTCAGGTTTGGGCTAATACGTGGCAGGCAACATTCGCACCACGGAAGTGCCAGGCAATGACTATTTCCAACAAGCGAGAGTCTAACCACCTCCCCATGACGTTCAACGGCATTACCATCGCTGAATCCCCCACCAACAACATCCTGGGGGGAGAGGGGTCACCATTGACCAGAAACTTAACTGGACCAGCCATATAAATACTGTGGCAACAAGAGCAGGTCAGAGGCTGGGAATTCTGCGGCGAGTGACTCACCTCCCGACTCCCCAAAGCCTTTCCACCATCTGCAAGGCACAAGTAAGGCCTGGATGAGTGCAGCTCCAACAACACAAGAAGCTCGACACCATCCAGGACAAAGCAGCCTGCTTGATTGGCACTCCCTCCACCACCGACGTACCATGGCTGCAGTGTGTACCATCTGCAAGATGCACTGCAGCAACTCGTCAAGGCTTCTTCGGCAGCACCTCCCAAACCTGCGACCTCTACCACCTAGAAGGACAAGGGCAGCAGGCGCATGGGAACACCACCTCCAAGTTGCACACCATCCTGACTTGGAAATATATCGCTGATCCTTTGTCGTTGGGTCAAAATCCTGGAACTCCCTACCTAATAGCACTGTTGGGAGTACCTTCACCACAAGGACTGCAGCGGTTCAAGAAGGCGGCTCACCACCACCACCTCCAGGGGAATTAGGGATGGCCAATAAATGCTGGCCTTGCCAGTGACGCCCATATCCCATAGACAAATTTAAAAAAAAGATGCCTTGATGTCTTTCGCCATATGAGTAGGGCTGTTGAAATCAAAGTTGTGAAAATTGTAGTGTAGTTAGAGCAAAGAAATCTGGCATTCTGGTTTAAAGTGATTTAGTTCATTTAATTACAGGAAACCTCCGATTAACCGGCACCTAAATAACCGGAAATGTCGGTTAACCGGCAAAATTCAGGAGTAGGTTCAGGTAGCTTATTTTTTTTACTCCATTTGTTGCTGTGGAAGGGTGTGGCTGTTGCTAAGCTACAGAGACGCTTGCAACTTGTGCCCATTGTTCTGAAGCTGGGGTTTGTTGCGCTATCTTTTACTATAGCGTTCGGTTATCCGGAATTTTTGATGAACCGGCACCACGTCGGTCCCGTCCGTGCCGGATAGAAAAAAGGTTTCATGTAAAATGAATGGTTTACCTTTACTGTGGCTTTCACTTACAGCACAAAATATAATGCAATGTTAATGTAAGTTAATATCTGGGACTAATAGGTGTACTTTGTCAAGAGAAGTTAAATATTATGCGTCTAATCCACTTAAATGCATTGACATTTCACTTATTTTACAGCTAACTTATATTTGTAAGTTTGTAATCTTCCCATTGGTGTAATCAGGTGTGCTAATCCTTCCTGCATGAGTCTGTAAGGAAGTGTGGAGAAGTTGCAGTGTTTGCCATTTTGTTAAGTTTGTTCAATTTGTTTTGCTGTATCCTTGTGTTTTTTTAATGGATTTTTTTTGCCTTTAAGTACCGGTTTGTGATTTTTTTTTTAATAATAAAGCAGATCATTAATTGTATGCAGAGCCTGTTTCTTGTGTGTAGCTCTTTAGAGTAATATAATGCTTTAATATAGCCTTTGATCATCTTTCGCTGCACAATTCCAAAAGTGCTGGCAGGGTGAGGGCAACAATTTTAAAGTGCCTGAGAGATTAAGGGAGCTTCTGTTCCACTTTGACAGAAGGTACTTTCCTTCATGGTTTACGTAAAATTGCGTAGTTAATTATTTAACTAGTTTGCTAGAAGTAACGAGATTTTCAAAACATTAGTCACTAAACAGTTTATTTTGTGGAATGTTCCAACCGCCGAGTGTGAGCTGTGTACCTTCACACTTCATGGAAATAAGCTAGCATTGCAGCAGTTCTAGTGTGTGGGAGGGAAGTTAAAATAATGGTCTTTAAAATGGGTGTGTAAGGGCTCGTACCTTTGCATATTTATTGTATTAGTCACCATCGTGTGCACTGTGCCTGGTACAGCGCAGCAGTGCATCCACTTGCGGCACAGCCAGGTTTGTTTCGTATAGATATACTAAGGAGCATCGGGGCAAATTGGCCTGGTTATGTTGCAATCCTTTCACATCCTGCTAGTTATTTTGGTGTTTGAAACAATTGAATACAGTACTCGGATATTAATTAGAACATAGTTCAGCTTTAAAGTAAAATGTGTATGCATTATTTAATATGGTTATTGCTGACTATACAGAATATTGCGCCTGTTTAGTTTTCAGAATTTCACGAAATTTTATAATTGGATATTTTCTACTTTGCTGGTAGCCATTCTCTGCTCTAGCGAGATGGTTAGCATTTTGTCACAAGATGACGTGCTTACTGGAAAACATGGAAATCTCCTCATTTTTTCCTTTTTAAGTAGACTGCAGGGTGTCCATCAATGGATAAATTAATCACTGATAAAATTGTATTCTTATGAAACCCAATTTTAAAAATAAAGCCCTCCTGTATTTCAGCCAGCAATAGAAAGCACCGTGACGTCATCTGGTGATCAAAAGTCAACTAACGATCTCTCCAAAGCAGCTTAATGGCTGCTGCCAGGTAAGTGGGAACATGTCCATTTGGTAAACTTTTTTTTGGAAGTGTGTAGGTGAAGTGATGCAATGATTTTGTTCAGAATAGTTGATTGGCACATCTATTCTCCGTTAAACTGTTTGAAGGCACTTTTTTTTCCTTTGAGGCTGCAGGACCAGAAACAGCCAAGAAAAAGGTACCACAGAATTCTCTACTAAAGGTATACTGCAGAAAAGGTCAAAAAGCCTCAAGGTTGTTCATCACTGTTAAAACTTCCATGTTTTACAAAGCCTGTGCCTGCCTAATGCCGAAAGGCCGTAGTCCTCTTTGGCAGGCTGGTTCTCTTGTTCTTGGACAGTCCAAATCAGTACACATCAGTGAAGATGCTTAGTTCCAGCTCACGACATCGAAGAGAAGTGATCGTGCTACCACTTGAGCACACAACACCTGCAGTGACGTGACTTGCACTGCTCCATATTATGGATCTCTCTCTTGGGTGCTGTTTTCTAGGATAGGGGTGTTTCAAGATGTGGCCTGCGGAATCAATGTCCCCAGCAAGCTTTTTGATCTAGTCTAGTGCTTTTTTGTGCACTTATTTCGACTTCAGCGCTTTGAACTCCTTGGACCCAGAGGACTGGAAAACACTGCTCTCCACTTAGTTGATTTTGACCAGTTTTAGAGCAGCCACTTTGCAATGTCAGGAATCTGTCTTCACCTTTCCTCCAGGCCCAGAAACCTAAAGGAGCTGAGGCTTCCAAGATTTCCAGTTTCAGGGAAGATGGGAGAAATCCAACGACACATCTGAAAGTGAAAAGAAATCAATTCCAACAACCCTAGTTAAAACTGGAGCTGCCTTCAGTCTCAGCTTTGTTACTGTATTTGTGTGTTTCCTTTCTCTTTCTCTATCTGTGCCTTCCTCTTTGCTGCTCCTGTTCCTGTGCACCCTTCTCCCCAGGTTGATGGAACCGGCTAGTCCTGTTACTCTCCACTTCAGTCTCTTCAGCATCAATGCAGAGCGTAGGCCACTCATTCAGTACAGTGCCCCCCGTGACCATGTTCTCCCCTCACTCTTCCGACATCACAGGCCTTTCATTGATTCCTGTAATTCCCACCTACTGCATCCTCTGCACAAAACTCTTTCTAATTCATACAACTGTTAACTGTGACTCATGACTAAAGCACCTACCTTCAAGGCTCTAGTCCCACTTCCCCACCATATTTCAAACAATCAGATCACAATTCTGAATGAGTTGCTCTTGTTTTAACCAATAATGGGGAGGGAGTGCTTGAACTTGTGAGGAATGTTTAATTTTTCCATATGGGAGTTCTTGCATTTTGAGCTTTGGGTCTTGCTGTTTGTGTATATGCGGGGTCTTTTTTTTTCTAATTCGGTCCTGGGATGTGGGTGTCACTGGCAAGGCCAGCATTTATTGCCCATCCCTAGTTGCCCTTGAGAAGGTGGTGGTGAGCCGCCTTCTTGAACCGCTGCACTCCGTGTGGTGAAGGTGCTCCCACAGTGCTGTTAAGGAGGGAGTTCCAGGATTTTGACCCAGCGACGATGAAGGAACGGCCGATATATTTCCAAGTCAGAGTGGTGTGTGACTGGAGGGGAACTTGCAGGTGACGGTGTTCCCATGCGCCTGCTGCCCTTGTCCTTCTAGGTTTGTGTGTATGCAAGTTCTTGTGTTTTTTGTGTTTCCATAACCATTGTCATTTTTCAGAGAGGTTGAAGTCTCAGGATTCAGCCAGTACTCCAGTAGTATGTGCATCATAATTAATGTACTAAGTTATGTTTGAATAGTGGACTTCAGTTGGGAAATAAAGATATTGATGATAGAGGATTGGGAAAACTTTAAAAGACAGCAAAAAATAATAAAAGATTGATTAAGAAAGGGAAGATAGATTATGAAAGTAAATTAGCAAAAAATATAAAAACAGATAGTAAGAGTTTTTATAGTTATATAAAAAGAAAAAGGGTGGCTAAAGTAAATGTTGGTCCCTTAGAGGATGAGACCGGGAAATTAATGGTGGGAAATATGGAGATGGCAAAAACACTGAATGAATATTTTGTATCAGTCTTTACAGTAGAGGACACTAAGAATATCCCAACACTGGACAAACGGGGCTATAGGGGGGGGGGGGGGGGGCTAAACATGATCAAAATCACTAAGGAAGTGGTACTCGGTAAAATAATGGGACTCAAGACGGATAAATCACCTGGACCTGATGGCTTACATCCTAGGGTCTTGAGGGAAGTGGCGGTAGGGATTGTGGATGCATTGGTAATAATTTTCCAAAACTCCCTGGACTCAGCAAAGGTCCCGGCAGACTGGAAAACTGCTAATGTAACACCCTTATTTAAAAAGGGCAGTAGACAGAAGGCTGGAAACTATAGACCGGTTAGCCTAACATCTGTGGTAGGTAAAATTTTGGAGTCCATTATTAAGGAGACAGTAACAGGACATTTGGATAATCATAATTTAATAGGACAAAGTCAGCATGGTTTTATGAAGGGGAAGTCATGTTTGACAAATTTGCTGGAGTTCTTTGAGGAAGTAACATATAGGGTGGATAAAGGGGAACCAGTGGACAGTGTATTTAGACTTCCAAAAGGCATTTGACAAGGTGCCACACAAAAGATTATTGCTTAAGATAAAAAATCACGGGATTGGGGGTAATATTCTGGCGTGGGTGGAGGATTGGCTATCTAACAGAAGGCAGAAAGTTGGGATAAATGGCTCATTCTCAGACTGGCAATCAGTAACTAGTGGTGTTCCGCAGGGGTCAGTGCTGGGTCCCCAACTCTTTACAATCTATATTAACGATTTGGAGGAGGGGACCGAGTGTAACATATCAAAGTTTGCAGATGGGAGGGAAAGTAGTGAGTGAGGAGGACATAAAAAACCTGCAAGGGGACATAGACAGTGGGCAGTAAGTGGGCAGAGATTTGGCAGATGGAATACAATACTGGAAAGTGAGGTTATGCACTTTGGCAGGAAAAATCGTAGAGCAAGTTATTATCTTAATGGCAAGAAACTGGAAAGTACTGAAGTACAAAGGGATCTAGGGGTCCTGGTGCACGAAACTCAAAAGGTTAGTATGCAGGTGCAGCAAGTGATTAAGCAGGCCAATGGAATGTTGGCTTTCATTGCTAGGGGGATAGAATATAAAAATAGGGAGGTATTGCTTCAGTTGTACAAGGTATTGGTGAGACCGCACCTGGAATACTGCATACAGTTTTGGTGTCCATACTTAAGAAAAGACATACTTGCTCTCGAGTCAGTACAAAGAAGGTTCACTCGGTTAATCCCGGGGATGAGGGGATGGACATATGAGGAGAGGTTGAGTAGATTGGGACTCTACTCATTGGAGTTCAGAAGAATGAGAGGAGATCTTATTGAAACATATAAGATTGTGAAGGGGTTGGATCGGGTGGATGCGGGGAGGATGTTCCCGATGATGGGTGAAACTAGAACTAGGGGGCATAGTCTAGAATAAGGGGCTGCTCTTTCAAAACTGAGATGAGGAGGAACTACTTCACTCAGAGGGTGGTAGGTCCATGGAATATGCTGCCCCAAAAAGCTGTAGAAGCTACATCATTACATAAATTTAAAACAGAAATAGACAGTTTCCTAGAAGTAAAGGGAATTAAGGGTTACGGGGAGCAGGCAGGAATTTGGACATGAGTCTAGGTTCGGATCGGACATGGCCCTGTGGGTAGCGGAGCGGGCCCAGGGGCCGTGTAGCCTGATCCTGCTCCTATTTCGTGTGTCTAATTCTGTTAGATTCAGGAGATGGTTCTGTGATAGTAGATTGGCGGTTAGGATCAGATCAGCCATGATCTTATTGAATGGCGGAGCAGGCTCGAGGGGCCGATTGGCCTACTCCTCCTATTTCTTATGTAGGTTAATTGCACATGCAAGCGGGACACCGGGAGTCATGTGCTCTTCAAGTATGTCAACACTGGTGACTGAATAAAACACAATTCTAGCACTTCAGTGTGAGTAGAAGGACTTCCAGATCAGATGGGGGAGACATACCAGATACAGAGTCGGGATCCTTCTAATCTCCACTTTTAAGAGAACACTCTAATTGCTTCTCAGTTGCGCCAGATTAGAGACAGTTTTGTGTTGGGATTCTAGGAAATCCCACCATATACCAGGGAATCTCCTGTTTTATTATTTGCTATCTAAAACTTGAATATTTTAGGTTGCACCCTGTAATGGGAAGAAGCTATTTTGGGAGGCATGCAAAGGATGAAGGCTCACACATGGATTTGAACTTGTAATTCTTCACTCACATGCTCCACCCTGTGTTAGCCAATTGGAACTGTGACTTTCTTGTTAATAACTAATATTTCTCCTAGCTTCTTGAAGCAAACCATGTGTTCTGGTACCAGTAATTGTGGCTATTATATCACTGGAAGTGTATGTGTAAAACCAAAAAAAGTGGAACTTAAGGCTTCACTTGTGCACCTAGGTGCCTCTTTTTTATTACCTCAATTTCTCTCATATTGTACATTGTTGGTTTAATATACAATTTATATAGCTCAATTTGCATTGAGTGGAGATAATGAGTGAAACGAAATGAGTCTTGCGTAGTTTACCAATAGCTCAGAATTCTGGTTCTGGTATGTGGTTTTGATTTTTATTGTGGCTGGCTGTGGCATTGACATCTGGTGCCTATTCTGGCTGTGTTGCTGTAGTTTTGTGTTTTTCCCTGTGATGAGAATGTGGAACTCGCTTACCGCATTGAGTGGTTGAGGCGGATAGCATAGATGGCCTTTAAGAGGAAACTAGATTTGTACATGAGGGAGAAAAGAATAGAAGGATATGTTGATGGGGCAAGATCAAGTAAGATAGGAAGATGCTTGTGTGGAGCATAAACGCTGGCATAGACCTTATGGGTCTACTGGGCCTGTTTCTGTGCTGTAAAATTCTTAGTAATTCTACCTACTATGCTGACTTGGTACCTGTGTCTCCCAGTCATTGTGGGGAGATTCTCACTGTGTTGGAAATCTGTCAAAAATAAGAACCAAATTTGAGAATTTTTCCTAGTTTAGCATCAGTAATTATTTATTTTTAGGCTCCACAAGAATGCTGGTGCAAGATAAGCCATGTACTGTACCTGGCATAGAATCTGTTCGCCCATTTCACTATTTGAAGAGCAGGGAGGTATCCTGTCTTGTATTCCTTCCTCAACCAGCATCACCGAAAGGCAATTTTAATTGGCCTTTGATCTCATTTCTGTGTTGTGAACTTATTTGGAAAATTGTGAGACCTGTAGCAATATATCATGCAAGTTTGTTCCTTCCTCTACCTCGTGAGTGCAGTGAAAATAAATGATGTGCTTTTCTGCTAGAGATAAAGGAAGATAAGTGGATAAGCTGAATTTCTGTTTAGTTTGGAAAGGAAATGAGTACACGGAACTGTAAAATCTGCCCAAATTCAGCATAGGTAAGGGGGGCTGAATGGTGGGTTTATATGCCAAAATTTCTGTGCTTCATTCCACAGCAGTGTCCAGGAACAGTCTGTATCATGGGGCCAGGAAGTCCTGAAGAGAATAAACAAGTTTTCCAAATGCTTGCGTTCTGCTTTCTGTGGAACTGAACCAATGGGACTGCGTGCGGTACTCTCCCAAGACCGGTTTTCCAAATTTTTGGAAGCAACTGTCCCTCTTTGATCGCCTGGTCTCTCCGGCCCATGCAGTAACTGCAGCATCAGCCAGAGCGTCTCTGAACTGCTGACTAGGAAGTGCAGGATTGAAAACTTGTGGCTGTTCCTCCGTTATATTTTTTGGGAGGGGTGGGTGGAGACACATTGGCTGGCCTCACTTACCACTTGGCAGGAACATGGCTGAGACGAGGAACTCAGCTGAAGAGGAAAGGGTAACAATGGGCCCATGTCCAACCACTGGATGGTGCTGAGCATTGGTACTTTAAGCAAGCGATATCTCCGCCCAAGACAGTAAATTGTTTATTCAAAGTTCTTGAAGTTTGGGGTTTATCTATTTTAATTAGTGCAGACCTAAATGTGACTTGCTGAACTGAAGCACGTCATTTTCTCCTGGGCTTTCTTTTTGTGGATTTGAAGCCCGTGCAACATCTGCCCCCTCCAACTTGACCGGCATGCATCTGCTGGTACAGAAATTAAAATATGCAACATTTTCTCTAAGCTCCCTTCTATGAAATTTTTAGCTCTGCATAAATCTCCAAATTTACATTGATTTCATTGCTGAAGAATACTGCCCAGAGTCAGAATTAGTTATCTGGTGCTGGATCTCTGCCAGGTAATTAGTTGAGGCGGCTGTTCTGAGCAGCTTTCTCCTTGCGAGCAGCAGCTGTTGAATTGGGTATATATTAAGAGGGGAGATCTACGAAACAAATATCCTGTTCACCAGTTGCCCTACTGACATATATAGTGGGATCTGTGCCAGCAAATGTTGGGGATCTGCTACTGTGCTGGGTGTTCGATGCAAAGAATCTCACTCCCTTACCTTGGAGAACAAAGATTTTGTTTGCAGTTGTAAAAATGCAACCGCTGGGGTATCAAATATGGAATTATTTTGTACCTATTGCATGTTGTGTACTTGGTATTACAGGAAACTTTGGTTTATCCGGAGGTTATATGTCCGGAATACTCGATATAACGGCAAAAATCGGGAGCCATTTTCTATATTTTTTTTTAGTTCTCGTTGCTTTTTTTTTAACCCCCAGTCAAGCACTGCAAGGTCTGTAGCTATAGCAACAGCTTCAGCTACAGACGCTTGCAGCGGCAGCCGACTGTTTTGAAGCTGTTGCTAAGTAACAGGGTTTGTTGATTCACACGGAGCTTCTCAGTTCCGTATGTTTAAACATTAACTCTGGTATGTCCGGCACTTTTGATGGTACGGCACCAGCTCGGTCCCGTCAGTGCCGGATATCAGAAAGTTTCCTGTATAATACTCAAGTAAGAACATAAGAACATAAGAAGTAGGAGCAGGAGTAGGCCATACGGCCCCTCGGGCCTGCTCCGCCATTCAGTAGGATCATGGCTGATCCGAATCTAGACTCACGTCCACTTCCCTGCCCTCTCCCTGTAACCCCCCTTATCTGCTAGGAAACTCTATCTCCAATTTAAATTTATTTAATGTTGCAGCTTCCACAGCTCTCTGGGGTAGCAAATTCCATAGATTTACTACCCTCTGAGTGAAGAAGTTTCTCCTCATCTCAGTTTTGAAAGGGCAGCCCCTTATTCTTAGATTATGCCCCCTAGTTCTAGTCTCACCCATCAGTGGGAACATCCTCCCCGCATCCACCCGATCAAGCCCCCTCACAATCTTATGTTTTGATAAGATCGCCTCTCACTCTTCTGAACTCCAATGAGTAGAGTCCCAACCTACTCAACCTTTCCTCATACGTCAACCCCCTCATCTCCGGAATCAACCGAGTGAACCTTCTCTGAACCGCCTCGAGAGCAAGTATATCTTTCCTTAAATATGGAAACCAAAACTGCACGCAGTATTCCAGGTGTGGCCTCACCAATACCCTGTATAACTGCAGCAAGACTTCCTTGTTTTTATACTCCATCCCCCTTGCAATAAAAGCCAAGATTCCATTGGCCTTCCTGATCACCTGCTGCACCTGCATACTAACTTTTTGTGTTTCATGCACCAGGACCCCCAGATCCCTTTGTACTGTAGCACTTTGCAGTTTCTCTCCATTTAGATAATAACTTGCTCTTTGATTTTTTCTGCCAAAGTGCATAACCTCACACTTTCCAACATTATATTGCATCTGCCAAATCTCTGCCCACTCACTTAGCCTGTCTATGTCCTTTTGCAGGTTTTTTATGTCATCCTCACTCATTGCTTTCCCTCCCATCTTTGTATCATCGGCAAACTTGGATATGTTGCACTCGGTCTCTTCCTCCAAATCGTTAATATAGATTGTAAAGAGTTGGGGTCCCAGCACTGACCCCTGCGGAACACCACTAGTTACTGATTGCCAGCCCGAGAATGAACCATTTATCCCAACTCTTTGTTTTCTGTTAGATAGCCAATCTTCCACCCATGCCAGTATATTACCCCCAATCCTGTGATTTCTTATCTTGATCAGTAATCTTTTGTGTGGAACCTTGTCAAATGCCTTTTGGAAGTCCAAATACACTACATCCACTGGTTCCCCTTTATCCACCCTGTACGTTACATCCTCAAAGAATTCGAGCAAATTTGTCAAACATGACTTCCCTTTCATAAAACCATGCTGACTCTGTCCTATTAAATTATGTTTATCCAAATGCTCTGTTACTGTTTCCTTCATAATCGACTCCAACATTTTGCCAACCACAGATGTTAGGCTAACTGGTCTATAGTTTCCAGCTTTTTGTCTACTTCCCTTCTTAAATAAGGGTGTTACATTAGCAGTTTTCCAATCTGCCGGGACCTTTCCTGAGTCCAGGGAGTTCTGGAAAATAATCACCAATGCATCCACAATCCCTACCGCCACTTCTCTCAAGACCCTAGGATGTAGGCCATCAGGTCCGGGGGATTTATCCGCCTTAAGCCCCATTATTTTACTGAGTACCAGCTCCTTAGTGATTTTAATCGTCTTTAGCTCCTCCCCCCCCCATTGCCCCCTGTTTATCCAGTGTTGGGATATTTTTAGTGTCCTCTACTGTAAAGACTGATACAAAATATTTGTTCAGCGTCTTTGCCATTTCCATGTTCCCCACCACTAGTTTCCCGGTCCCATCCTCTAAGGGACCAACGTTCACTTTAGCCACCCTTTTTCTTTTTATATAGCTGTAGAAACTCTTGCTATCTGTTTTTATATTTTTTGCTAGTTTACTTTCATAATCTATCTTCCCTTTCTTAATTAATCTTTTAGTTATTGTTTGGCTTTTAAATGCTTCCCAATCTTCTATCCTCCCACTAGATTTGGCTACTTTATATGCCCTTGTTTTCAGTCGGATACTACCCTTTATTACTTTACTTAGCCACGGATGCTTGTCTTTTCTTTTACGCCCCTTTTTCCTCAGTGGAATATATTTATCTTGAAAGATGTGAAATATCTCCTTGAATGTAGACCACTGCTCTTGTACCGACTTACACTTTAATCTGTTTTCCCAGTCCACTTTAGTCAATTCTACTCTCATACCTTCATAGTCTCCTTTATTTAAGCTCAGTATGCTGGTTTGAGATCCAACTCTCTCGCCCTCAAACTGAATTTGGAATTCAACCATATTATGGTCACTCATTCCAAGGGGATCCTTTACTAGGACATTTTTTATTAATCCTGTTTCATTACACAGGACCAGATCTAAGATTGCCTGTCCCCTGGTTGGTTCAGTTACATACTGCTCAAGGAACCCATTCCTAATACACTCTATGAACTCTTCCTCAAGGCTGCCATGCCCAATTTGATGAGTCCAGTCAATATGAAAGTTAAAATCCCCCATGATTATAGCTGTTCCCTTATTACAAGCCCCAACTATTTCCTGATTTATACTCTGACCAACAGAGTTGCAACTGTTAGGAGGCCTATAGACTACGCCCACTAGTGACTTTTCCCTTTCTTATTCCTTATCTCCACCCAAACTATTTCACTATCCTGATCCTTTGACCCAATATCATTTCTGACTATTGCAGTGATTCCATCCTTGATTAACATAGCAACCCCACCTCCCTTTCCTTCCTGTCTGTCCTTCCTAATTGTCAAATACCCTTGTATGTTTAGTTCCCAGTCATGATTATCTTGCAGCCATGTTTCCGTAATGGCCACCAGATCATACCCATGTGTAGTTATTTGCACCGTCAACTCGTCAATTTTGTTACGAATGCTGCGTGCATTCAGATAAAGAACTTTCAAATATGTTTTCTGACAATTTATTCCTGCTTTTACCCCTTTTACTACTTTACCTTTATCATTATACATTCTGTCCCTTCCTGACACGCTCTGGTTTTTAATTCCCCCACTGCTACCTTGCTCTGTTGCCTTCTCCGCTGTCATTTTTATTTTTCGCTCTCTTAAAACCTCCCCCCCACTAATTAGTTGAAAGCCCTCTCTACAGCCTTAGTTATTCGATTCGCCAGGATTCTAGTCCCAGCACTGGCCAAGTGAAGTCCGTCCCAACGGAACAGCTCTCTCCTGTCCCAGTACTGATGCCAGTGTCCCAGGAAGTGCAGGTTAACCGTAGATTGTGGTTGCAAAGTATTCACAGCACCGAAACAGGCCATTCAGCCCAATAAGTCCATGCTGGTGTTTATGCTCCACATGGGCCTCCTCCCACCCCTCCATCTAACCCCATCAACCTATCCATCTACACATTTCTCCCTCATGTGCTGTATCACTGGTTGGAGATGCACATGTGTGGGGAGGGGGGGGGGGGCGGGGGAGGTGGAAATCTTGATATCCGCCACAGTAATTGGCCCAGAAAATGGAATAATTGTGAATTTAATGTGCTAATCTGTTGTGCTACATAAGGAGAGGGCTCTTGAGTATCATTTAAAAGCAAACTGTTTTTCTCACGGGAGGGAAAATCAGTTGGGAGAATGCATTCTCACTTCATTACCCCTCCACCACACCCTCCCCGTTGGCTTTCAGAGGAGCATTCTAGGATGTTGCTAGTTCTCGCCTTGATTTGAGCATTGAGGTGCATACAATGCTGATTTTTAGCAGGAGTGGGAGAAAAAGATTGTATTTCTTTTGTAACAGATTTTCATGGTTTTCAATATTTTTAGCCAATTTTCTTCCCTCCACTCCCCTCCCACCCTCAAGAAACAAGTTCTTGGTAGCGTACAGTTCTATAGGGGGCTCGTAGTTTTCCCCCATCCTTGGCCCAAGTGGCTGTCCGTCACGTGAGCCAACTCAGCAGGCTTTCTGACCAAGGGACATCGCCGAACCTGGCATCAAGGCCGAACCTGAGCCCTTTTTGTCTAATGCTCCCAGATATGCCAGTTTCTCCCCCCCCACCCCACCATGTTTTTCTTATGGTTGCTAATGCACCAGGGTCTCCAGTAGTTGGCCAAAATTTTTGTTTTTTATTTTAAATGAGTGGGGGGTGAGAATTCCAGACATTTTGTGTTGGTAGATTTATATTTGTGTTGTATCACTGGATTCATTCATCCTTCCTTTTAATTTCCTATTTATTTCACGCTATCCACCGTGACCTACAAAATGAGAAGGGTGAAATTAATTATCTACTTGGTCTTGTCTGACGCCTTGTTTTTGTAGTGATTTATATAAGGCAAACCATCGCAAAAATAGTGGGCTCTTGGGTTCTCATTTGTGGTGAAATATCAGGACAGCAGTTCTCGTACTGAATTCATACTCTCAAATACTTTCTGGCCTTTCCGTTTCAAATGTTCAGGTAAGAACATTGAGGTGAAAAATCTCTCTTTAAATGTGCATGCGCTCAACATAGATTTTTAATCTTTTTTTCAAATTTCCTATGGCTGATTTTCAAAAAGAGAGAATAAGAAGACTGCTTTTGAGAGAGGAGTGGTTAAAACTGCAAAACTCGATCGAACCGTTGTGGTGGTTTTGCTTTTGCCTGAGTTTCTTCCTGTTTTTTTGGTGTCACCCCCCCCTCATTGTACTCCCACGTTAGTATAAATGGTGATTAAGCCACAGTCAGACTATGAATCTCAAGGAGTAATGAACATGATTAATATTCAGTTACGAAACAGCATACCTGTGTGAGCAGATAGAGTTTAATGAGCTGTTCATATCAAGTGGAGATGTATGTTGCAGCTGCCTCCTTCTAGACTGCCTATTTGTCGATTAGCCAGGGTGTGTAAACCACATGCAATTTATTCACATGATTAAACCAGCACTGTGACTCATGCACTTGAGTCATGGTTGTATAATACATTTCCACTTCATTGAACAAGTCCATTCGAATATTGCTTTGTTTAGTTTATAAATGAGGAAAAGCTTGCTTGGTTGTAACTGTAAACTGTTAACCCTGAAGGGTTTTTAAACAAATGGTGTGCTTGTTGAAGTGCTGGTGCTTTTGCTTAAAACTGATTTTTACGAATGCCTGTATCTTTTAAAATGTAACTTGTACACAAAATCAATTTTGGAATTCTAAAGCAGACAACAACAATGATTGGGGCACCTTTGTGAACATTGAATCATAATGTGTTAGGGTACATAGTGTAGTAGTTATGATACTGGACTAGTAATCCAGATGGCTAGACTAAATAATCCAGAGAACACGAGTTCAGATCCCACCATGGCAATTTGAGAATTTCTATTTGTTTATTAAAAAAAAAAGGTCTGGGAATAAAAAGCTAGATTCAGTGTCCGTGACCATGATGCTGTCAGATTGCCGTAAAAATTGTTTAGGAAAGGAAACATTAGCTGGTCTGGGCTACCTGTGACACCAATACGGTTGACACTTAATTACCCTAAATGCCCTAGCAAACCACTCGGTTGTATTAAACCAAGGGCGAATCGCCATCGTTTACCGTAAGTCTCCCGCTGGCTTTGTGCGGTCTGCTGGAAGGTTTTTATTCATTGCGCAGACTTTTTTCCCGGACCAGTTGCATGGGATAATCTTGGATCATTAATGTCGATGAGTTGAAGCCACCGCTGGGCCGAATAGAGCCGAAATCCCGTTACCGTGACGGCACTGATTTATGTGCCAGAAAGCTCTGGCAAAGTTGCGCTGTGGCGGGAGACCTGTGGGGCCCGTCAGGTTGCCGGCTTTTTTTTTTGGGGTGGGGGGGTGGGGAGGGGAGAGGAGAGTTTGGGTTTGCGTGCCACTGGCTGGAGACGGCAGGGTGCGGACTGGCCGAGAGCTGGAACTGCAGGGACTTGTTCCTGACCCGCTGGGGGCGCCCTGACTGCGAAAAGAACACGTTTATTTGATGTGGATGCCAGCGGACGGCTGTGAAGCAGGCGATCACAATCACCCAAGCAGCTGTGTGTTGGGAGTGTGTTTTTCCCATCTCAAGTTCTTTTTGATTTCACTTCTTTTTATCTCTCCAGCATTAAATTAAAATTGAGACTTTTGCTAATTTCAAATTGTCTTTTTAAAAAAAAAAAAAAGTTCGTAATTAAAATTCGTAGATGAGCAGTAGTTTTTAGTACACTAAAAATTAATGTAACAAGTCGGAAAGTGAACAGGCACAGCTTTAAATAAATTGTCAAACATCACACCAAGGATACAATGAGAAGCAGGTGCACCCATCTCACTGATCCTATAAGTAAATGCCTGTTTTCTTAAAAGCATTATTACAGGAAACTTTCTGGTATCCGGCACGGACGGGACCGACGTGGTGCCGGTTCATCAACAATTCCGGATAACCGAACGCTATAGTAAAAGACACGGAGCTCAGAGCTCCGTATAAAGCAACAAACCCTGTTCAGCTTCAAAACAATCGGCACAAGTTGCAAGCGTCTCTGTAGCTTAGCAACAGCTTCAGCTACACCCTTGCACAGCAACAAATGGAGTAAAAAAAAGTAACTAAAAGTAAAAAAAAAGTTACCTGAACCGACTCCTGAATTTTGCTGGTGGATAGAGCGTTCTGGTTATTTAGGGGCCGGTTAATCGAAAGTTTCCTGTAAAACACTCTTTTTACATGCAGCACTTTCATACGAGTATTGTATAGTACAGGAAACTCTCTTTTTACCGGCACCGAAATAACCGGAAAAATCTCTCAACCGGCAAAATTCAGGAGTAGATTCAGGTAAGTTTTACTTCATATTAGTGGCCATGTAACCGGGGTTGTAATATCCGTGTGTAGATAAAGACACTGAAGACAGGAGTTGGTTCATAGGTATTTACTAAGCAAGTCTGGGGGGGGTTTCTAAAGGATATACACAATACACAGGCTTATATAGCCCAAGTGGCAATTACCGGCATTACGCACACCTGGGGCTCTTAAAGGCACATACACCATAATTGCTCTTAAAGGCACATACACCACAATTCCTCCCCTTCTAGTTAACTAGTACATCATATTTTAAGTAATTATTAATTACATGTTATATGCAAAATAATATACATTGCTGTATTAATTAATTATAAGTTAGTCTCTCAGGAGGCTTCCTGACTCGGTCCGGATAACGCCTCGGGGGTGTAGTAGTTTCTGGTGGTGTAGGTTCTTCTGGCAAGGCTGATTCGGCTTGAAGGCCAGTGTCGGGTTCATCGGGCTCCAGTATCACCGGATCGGAGGTAGATATGGGTATCTCTACTTCATCGTTAGATGTATAGAGTGGTGGTGTAGGTTGTCCCTTTTCGGATGACTTGATGATTTGGTCAGCATGGCGCCTTATTATGCTGTCTCCGATGTCCACGGTATACATCAGTGGTCCTAATCGTGTGCAGATAGTTCCAGGCTGCCATTTCTCGGTACGGTAGTCCCGGGCCAAAACCGGTTGGCCTATCTGGAAGGCCCTAGTTGGCCTTTCATTCATGCCCTGAAACTGCCGGTTCTCCACGTCCCTTCGGATGTTGGGCTTGACCAAATCCAGCCGCATCTTAGGTTTCTATTGTAGAACATCATGGCGGGAGTTTGGTTAGTAACCATATGCGTTGCATTCCTATATGCAAATAAGAAGTTATCCACCTTGTGCTGAAGTTTTATGTCTTCATTACCCATGGCCTTGATGGCCTTCTTGAAGGTCTGGACAAACCCTTTCAGCCAATCCATTGGTGGCGGGATGGTATGGGGCGGACGTGTAGTGCTTTACCCCATTGTTCTTTAAGAACTTCCTGAATTCTTCGGACACAAATTGCAGTCCATTATCAGAACATATCTGCTCCGGCAGCCCATTCCTGGCAAATATGGTCCTTAATACTGTGATGGTTTTTTCCGTGGTGGTGGAGGACATCTTTATTACCTCCGGCCACTTGGAGTGTGCATCAACTGCGATTAAGAACATTGAGTCCATAAATGGACCAGCAAAGTCGATATGCACCCTTTGCCAGGGAGATGAGGGCCACTCCCATGGATGTAGAGGGGCCTGTGGCGGAGCATTTTGGACCTTCTGGCATCCTAGGCAGCTCTTGGTCATGTCTTCGATGTCTCCATCGATACCTGGCCACCATACAAACGCCCTAGCTAGGTTCTTCATTTTCACTCCACCCAGATGCCCCTCGTGAAGCTCCTTTAGCACTTTATCCTGGAGTTTGGGTGGAATCACCACTCTGGATCCACACATCAAGGTTCCTCGGCACACTGACAGCTGTTCTCCTCTTTGCGAGAATGCTGGCAACAGTGGTTCGCCATGTGCTGGCCATCCCTTCACTGTTAAATCGTAGACCCGTGAGAGAGTAGGGTCATTTCTTGTCTCCCTTTCAATGGCAGAATTTGTCACCGGTAGACATTCCACTATGGTAGAGTGGAATATCTCTACTGCGTCTACTGTAGGTGCCTCTTCTATCTTGGCAATGGTAGGCGTGATAAACCGTCAGCATTCCCATGCTGTTTTGACCCTTTGTATTCAATGTTGTATTGGTGTGCCCCTAGAAAAAGGGACCACCTCTGTAGTCTTTGTGCCGTCATAATGGGGACACCTTTTTTTAGGGTTGAATATGGAGATGAGGGGTTGATGGTCAGTCAGCAAGGTAAATGTTTGTCCGTGTAGGTAATGGTTGAATTTCTTCACTCCCCATACCAGGCTGAGTGCTTCCCTGTCTATCTGGGCATAGTTACGCTCAGCTGAGTTCAATGAGCGTGACGCAAAAGCTATCGGCCGTTCCGAGCCATCAGGGAATCTATGGGACAATACCGCTCCTATGCCGTAAGGGGATGCATCGCACGCCAGTCTGATTGGTAGTGATGGGTTGTAATGAGCCAAAATTTTCTCGGATGTGATTAAGTCTTTACATTTATGGAAGGCACATTTACAGTCTTCGTTCCATTTCCAAATCACTCCTGTCTGTAGAAGATCATTAAGAGGGTGTAGAAGAGTTGATAAGTTCGGTAAAAATTTATGATAGTAATTTATTAATCCCAGGAATGACCTTAATTGTGAAACATTTTCAGGTGCTGGGGCTTTTATAACTGCTTCAATTTTTTCAGGTGACTTATGCAACCCTTCCTTATTAATTATGTGGCCACAATATGATATCTGATTTTGGAAAAATTCGCACTTGGGGCGATTTGCTCGTAGGCCCTGTTCTTTCAGCCTAGTGAGCACCTGCTCCAAATTGGCAAGGTGCTCGTCGTTTTCTCCTGTTATAAGGATGTCGTCTAGGTAGCATTGAGTCCCCGGAATCCCTTGCAGGACTTGCTCCATAGCTCTTTGCCAGATAGCTGGCGCTGATGCTATTCCAAAAACCAGTCGATTGTACTGGTACAGGCCTTTGTGTGTGTTTATTGTGAGATACTTTTTAGAGGCGTCCTCAACCTCCATCTGTAGATATGCCTGTGCCAAGTCAATTTTGGTGAAACGTTTCCCTCCGGATAGTGAGGCGAAACTATCTTCTATCCTCGGAAGAGGATACTGTACTGTGTGAAGGACCGGGTTTACAGTCACCTTAAAGTCCCCACAAATGCGAATTTTTTCCTGTTCCTCAGAGTTATTTTTCAATTTTTTTCATGACTGGAACGATGGGCGTTGCCCATTCGCTCCAATCTATTTTGGATAATACGCCTGCCTTTTCCAAATTCTTCAGCTCTGCCTCGACTGCCGGACGTATTGCGTATGGCACCGGTCTTGCCTTAAAATTTTTTGGAATTGCTGTATCTTCCACTTTTATTGAGGCGGTGATGCCTTTCAAGGTTCCTAGTTTCTCTTGAAACACTTCTTTGGCGTTGGCCAAGATGTCTTTTCATCGTTCAGGTATGATGTCATCATTGTTTTTTTCCTTACTGGTCACCGTCAGTGCCTGAATGGAGTGCCAGTCTAAACGTATCTTCCTTATCCATTCACGTCCCAACAACGGTGGACCACCATCTTGTAGAATGTATAAATACAACTTTTGTATTTCTTTGCCGTTGTATACCACAGGCACCCTTATTTTTCCTTTGGGGTAGACTTTCTGCCCCGTATATGTTTTTAAGATAATGGATGTGTCTTTTAGAGGTATATGCGAAAATAGCCTCTCGTAATCTCGTCGATTTATTACGGTTAGAGCTGATCCTGTATCTAGCTCCATTTTAACTGGGGACCCTGCTATTGTGAGGGTAACCCAAATGGTTTGGTAATCCTCTTTGGCAAGTACATTATGTAATTTGAGACAGCTTAGTCTCTTGTTTCCGGAGTCGCTATCGCTATTCTGGTCTTCGGAGCTATTGTCCGTCATCATTTGTACCTTCCTGTACTTTTCTTTATTGATTTTTTGTTTTCTGTCAGTGGATTTATTTTGTCCAGATTGGCATACCCGTGCAATGTGTCCAATCTTACCACATTGCCTGCATGCTTTGTCCTTGAACCAGCAGTCCCTCTGGTTATGGTTGGATCTGCCGCAGCGATAACATCTTCCGAACTCCTGTGTCATTTTATGGGTGCCGAAGTCCTGTGTCTCTTGTTGTATCTCTGCAGCTCCTTTTGCTGCTGCTTCGTATGATACAGCCATACTGAAAGCTTTGTCCAATGTTAAATCTTTTTCAGAAAGCAGTCTTTTTTGTGTTCCTTCACTTAAGAGACCGCAAACAAATTTGTCTCGAAGATAATCCGATAGTCCTGCTCCGAATTGGCAGTACTTTGATAGCTTTCTTAATTCGGTTAGGTAATCAGCGTTACTTTCATTCTTGTGTTGATTTCTCTTGAAGAACTTGAATCGTTCTGCTATCAGCAGCGGTGTTGGGTTTAAATGCTCCTGCAGGGTATCAACAATTTCTTTAAAAGTCTTGTCCTTTGGTTTGGCTGGAGTGATTAAATTTCGTAACAGCCCGTATGTCTTTGCGCCCATTAAGTTCAGAAGTACTGAAGCTTTTTTTCATCTGTTATTCCATTTGCAGTGCAATAAACCTCTACTCTTTCCACGTATGTGGTCCAATCTTCTATTTCGCCATCAAAAGCCTCAATATTACCAGATTTAGGCATTTCAGAAAAGATATGGCGCTTCCCGCGCTTTTTTTTCTCTCTCTGTAGCAACGATATGGCGCTTTCCCGCCGCTGCTACCGATAACAACGCTGTTTTACTGTGGTTTCCGTTTATTCACTGTTGGAGACTCGTTCCCGACAGAGGTCTAAACGCTGACCTGCTTGCTGCGCCGGCCGTCTCTCGAGTGCACCCTCCCAGTCCGTTATTGCTTGCCTCCGATTTCGCTGCCTGTCTCAGCTGTAGAGCCCGCCGCTGGAGCTCCAGCCTGACGCCCAGGAAGGATTAGCGCAGTACCTGTCACCAGCTTGGCCAGCTGGTGAAACAACAGTTTCTCTTACTTCCTTGAGTCTTCTGGACGCTGGAAGAATCGATGTCCTTGAGGTGTTGACGAATTGCAGGTAAGTCCGTTTCTACTTCGTCGCCACTGTAGTATCCGTGTGTAGATAAAGACACTGAAGACAGGAGTTTGTTCATAGGTATTTACTAAGCAAGTCGGGGGGGGGGTTTCTAAAGGATATACACAATACACAGGCTTATATAGCCCAAGTGGCAATTACCGGCATTACGCACACCTGGGGCTCTTACAGGCACATACACCATAATTGCTCTTAAAGGCACATACACCACAGGGGTGCCTGGATCTGTGGCCGTGTAACCGGGGCTCCTGCACCTGTTGCCATGCAACAGGGGCGCCTGGATCTGTGGCCGTGTACGGGGCTCTCGTACCTTAGTAAGTATACCTCTCTGTAATCTGGACTTTTTGATCAACTGGCACCACGCCGGTCCTGTCGGTGCCGGATAAAAAAGAGTTTCCTGTATAATTTAGATGGGGGTGGATGATTACTAATCTATTTGAAAAGTGGTCCTTCAACCAAAAAACATGCCCTTCTGAGTCAAAGTCTGTGCATTCAAGTCCCACTTCAGGAGTGGAGCAGTTAATCTAAGCTGATACCGCATTATTGGAAGTGACCTGTTTCAGACAAAATGTAAATGGTGGGGGATCAGCACAGGGCTGCAATGAGGTCCAGTTTGTAGGTGGGAGCAGGGAGCTCGGCTGCAAACACAAAGCTATATGAAGAAGTTTGTACTCTCTCCAGCTTCTTGCATGTCTGATCCCCAGTCCCACACCTTCCTCATGCCCCCTCCATTCGTCCTGTCGCCTACCAGTGTCCCATAGCCTACTTGGTCCCACCTCCCATCCACACAGCACCATGCCTGTTTCCCTTTGCCTCGCCACTTCCTTGCATCTCCTCACGCTCGATCTCTTCCCCGCCTCCTTTGTCCACCCATGTCTTTGTTTTCCACCCCACCCCTCCTTGTTCTGTAGGATTTGCACCATTCTTTTTATTTTGCTAGCTTTTCTCCTCTGTTTTACCCTCTTGTCCTATATGTACCCATTCTTATTTTTTTCTCAACAGGTGGCCTTGTCCACGTGATTATTCTTCATGTATCAACCTAGGAAGTCAGTGCCTTAATGCTATTTCATCTTAAGAGCGCAATCTTACTGTCACCCAATGTTTATGCGCAGTTTTCAGCAGTGTATAGTGACTAAAATCAGGAACTTTGCCTGATTTTGTGTTTTAACAGCCATCCTTAGAACAAATATGTAGAGTCCAATTATAACACTCCAACGGCGACTCTATCCGAGATGAGCTAACCCATAGGGATGGAGCCTGAAGCCTTCGGACATGTTCAGCTCCGAGCATTTACCACCTGGTGCACCGAGGTTAGTCACAGCTTCCTTGGTTTTAAAATCAGAAACCAGGTGTGCAAGTCCCAACCTCTCCAGACTCTCATTGGTCTAGTCAGAAAAGCTGAATTTGTAGAATGACTCGTCGGGAACATTTTAACGTGACTCTTGTTCTGGTGGCGATGTTGCAAAATCTGAGGCGCTAGTCATTTGGCAGTTTTGAGTGTAACCATCATTGACCCCTTTATGTAACATGTAGAGAATATCTGCAGATAACAATATAGTGTATTGCAAGCTTTAAATATTAACAAATCATTGAATTTTATACTTTTGGGAAGAGGGAGAATAACTAATGTTTCATCACAGGATGAACGTGCTGTTGCATTAGCAGTGGCGGCCTCACTCTTGTTGACTTTGCTATATAAATGGCATGGTATAGTTTGGAAGGAGGACGGTTGCGACTGCCTGCTGAGTGGATTAGAAGTTCTTGGTTCTGTTAATGCAGGTTTTTGATTCCACTTGTGAGTTCACAGTCTCTAATGGCAGCAGGGATGCTATTGAGCTCCAAAAGGCTTCTCACAATTTTAGAAAGACTGCACTGGCGTAGTGTCACTCCAGTTCATGCTCGGGCAGCTCCTAGCATCTAGTTCAGACAGTATTAAGAGGTGGCAGATCTGTTGATATTAGTGCTATAAAGGAGCAATCCCATCAGTGGATGAGATTAGTTGACACATTGTGCATTCTTGTATGCTTCTGATGGTGGAATTGATGTTTGAGCTTTGAAAGTTACTGGATACTGCTAAATTAATTTCAATCCATTGTTTTTCATACAGGCATCGTGTTGAAAATTTGGCACGATTACTTGACATTTATCAATTTCATCTCAAAGTTTAGTCCAAATAACTAACCCAGACAAGAGCGCAAATTTGAAAAATCGACCATCTTAATTTCATTGTAATAGTTCTATTGTGTGTAGCCATGACCCAGGCTATGTAATCACTTTTTTGTTATCACTTGTTTGGCAATGAAAACTCTAGTAACTGCAGAAGTTGTGACCTAAAAGTGTCCTAAAAATGGTATTTCTAACAATCCAGCTGAACTCTGGGAAAGGAGTTAATGCTAAGAACCATCCAAGACAACAGTGAGGACAGAGAATCACAGCTAACATTGGTTCCTGTCACCAACTAAACCTCTTTACATCTAGGCCTTTCCACTATCTGCAAGGCACAAGTCAGGCGTGGGTTGAATGGCCTACTCCTCCAATTTTTCTATGTAATGGAATACTCTCCACTTGCCTGGACGAGTGCAGCTCCAACAACACTTGAAAGTCGGCACCATCCAGGACAAAGCAGCCCGCTTGATTGGCACCCCATCCACAAGCATTCACTCCTTCCTCCACCACCAGCGCACCGTGGCTGCAGTGTGCACCATCTACAAGATGCACTGCAGAAACTCGCCACGGGTTCTTCGACAGCACCTCCCAAACTTGCAACCTCTACCACCTAGAAGGACAAGGGCAGCAGGCGCAAGGGAACACCACCACCTCCAAGTTCCCCTCCAAGTCACACACCATCCGGACGTGGAATTATATCGCCGCTCCTTCATTGTTGCTGGGTCAAAATCCCTACCAAACAGCACTGTTGGGAGTCCCTTCACCACACAGACTGCAGCGGTTCAAGAAGGCGGTTCACCACCAGCTTTTCAAGGGCAACTAGGGATGGGCAATAAATGCTGGCCTTGCCAGCGGCCCCCACCTTCCGTGAATTAATTAAAAAAAAAAAGTAATGTTTGACTAAGATAAGTGCCCAGGATGACGCAAAGGAGAGCTAATCTTTTCATACCGTCTTGTGCAATTATTTAGGGCTAAAGCGAAAGGCGTTATTCCAACTTTTTAAAAATTTGTTTCCTGGATGTGGGCGTCGCTGGCAAGGCCATCATTTATTACCCATGCCTAATTGCTCTTGAGAAGGCGGTGGTGAGCTGCCTTCTTGAACCGCTGCAGTCCATGTGGTGAAGGTACTCCTACAATGCTGTTCGGTAGGGAGTTCCAGGATTTTGACAGCGACTATGAAGGATCGGCGATGTACTTCTAAGTCAGGATGGTGTGTAACTTGGAGGTGGTGGTGTTCCCATGCGCCTGCCGCCCTTGGTCCTTCTAGGTGGAAGAGGTCGCGGGTTTGGGAGGTGCCGCCGAAGAAGCCTTGGCGAGTTGCTGCAGTGCATCTTGTAGATGGTACACACTGCAGCCGCGGTACGCCGGTGGTGGAGGCAGTGAATGTTTAAGGTGGTGGATGGGGTGCGAATTGTAGTGTATGTGCCTTTAAGTCAGAACTACTTTTTACAGCTCCTGTATACTGTAGTACCGGCAGTGACCACACCGGTATATAAGCTTTGCGCATGCCTCTGTACCCCAGTCTAGAGATTACCCTCCTCCAGTAAAGACCTGTTATTTGTTAATGTACAGCATCCGTGAGATTATTTATCCACTGAACCACGGATCCAACAGTGGCGATGAGTGTCGATTCGAATCTACCTGCAACATAAAAGAAAAAAAAAATAGTCGAGGCCAGGAACACGGGCGTCGACCACGAGCAACCGCCCAACAGTCAGGCAGAGATCCAACTTCGCTGGGGAGGCTGTGGAGAGCCGGGCTTGGCTCCACAGCCACAAAGAGCAGTAAGAGACCGACGACAGGTCCGGAGCAGACCCTTCCCGAGCAGCGGCGGCTGGAGCCGACCGACGGCAGAGAGAGAGCCGAGCAGCGCCGACGGGGTAAGATAGAGGGTGAAGAGCGCAGGGCGCAGCCGGGGGTTGAACACCGAGCGGCGTCGAAAAATAAAGCAACCGGAGAGAGAGAGGGTAAGAAACAGCCGGGTTCTAGACTGAGCGGCGTCGAAAAATATCAAAAGAACGCGCAGAGCACAGCCAGGGATCGCGGGTTGATCAGGGTCCGCGGGACGAAGCAAGGGGAGACGCCATTGAGCCGCGGAGAAGAAGGAGGAGCGCGGGAGGTGCCATTGAGAAGCAGGGAGAGCACGGGAGATGCAATTGAGCCGCGGAGAAGAAGGAAGAGCGAGGGAGACGCCATTTTGAGAAGCTGCAGCGGATAAGGGTGCGCGCGGGAAGGAAGGAAAGCGCGGGAGACGCCATTTTGTGCCAGCGGAGAAGAAGGGGGAAGCGCGGGAGGCGCCATTGGTGATAGTTAACGCACAACCAAGGATGCCGAAGAGTGGCAGTATCGCTACGTTCGACAATGAAGTCGAAGATTGGGCGACATATGTGGAACGTATTGAGGTGTACTGCAGGGTGAATGAAGTGCCAGATGCTAATAAAGCACTGGTTCTGTTAAATTCCATGGGTGCAAAAACTTATGGGTTACTGCGAAATCTATTAACCCCAGAGAAGCCGGTAAACAAGAATTTTGAAAGCATAGTAGAAATTCTACAGGACCACTTAAACCCCACACCGCTGCTGATAGCAGAACGATTTAAGTTCCATAAAAGGAACCAACACAAAGACGAAAGCAATGCTGAGTACCTAACTGAACTGCGCAAGCTATCGAAATACTGCCAGTTTGGAGCGGGACTAGCAGACACGTTAAGGGACAAGTTTGTGTGTGGGCTACAAAGTGAAGGAACCCAGAAACAGCTATCAGAAAAGGACCTTACGCTGGACAAAGCTTTCAGTATGGCAGTATCACACGAAGCAGCCGCAAGGGGCGCTGCAGAGATACAACGGAGACCGCAAGAATATGGCACCAACGAAATGACCTATGGAACAGGGAAGTGCTATCGCTGAGGCAGAACAACACATGACCAGAAAGATTGTTGGTTCAAGGACCAAGTGTGCAGACAGTGTGGGAAAGCAGGACACATAGCAAGAGTCTGCAGGCCTGGGAAGAAAACCAACAGTAAGAAATCTCCACAGAAGTACGAAAAGGTACACCAGGTGATGGACAGTGGTTCAGACGAACAGAAAAGTGACACAGACTCCGGAAGCAAGGAGCTGGGTTGTCTGAAACTACATAATGTAACCGAAATGGAGGATCACCAGACTATCTGGGTTACACTCAAGATAGACGGAGTCCAAGTGGAAATGGAATTGGACACAGGGTCAGCTCTAACGGTCATAAATCAAAGAGACTACAAGCGGCTATTTTCACACATACCCTTGAAAGCTACAGAGATTGTCTTGAAGACGTATACGGGGCAAAAAGTCTACCCCAAAGGAAAAATAAGGGTGAAAGTGACATATAAAGGTCAGGAAATACCTAAAATGGATATATATGTATTGCCAAATGGAGGATCACCACTGCTAGGACGTGAATGGATCCGGAAGATACAATTAGATTGGCATTCCATACAGGCACTGAAGGTGGAGGCCAAAAAGGATGACGACGTCACACCTGGACGACTGTCAAAAATGCTAACTGACGCAAAAGAAGTGTTCCAGGCGGGACTAGAACACTAAAAGGAATAACAGCAACAATTAAAATAGAGGAAAATGCAAGCCCAAAGTTTCTGAAGGCCACACCAGTGCCTTATGCGATCAGACCAGCTGTTGAAGCAGAGCTGGAAGGGTTGGAACGTTCAGGGGTACTGTCAAAAGTGGACTGGAGCGAGTGGGCTACACCCATTGTTCCTGTAATGAAGAGGTCGTTGAGTAATACGCCTGGGGAACCAAAGAAGGTCCGCATCTGTGGGGATTTTAAGGTGACAGTGAACCCAGTCCTTCACACGGTGCAATATCCGCTTCCACGAATTGAGGATATTTTCGCCTCTCATCTGGTGGAAAACGCTTCACCAAAATTGATCTAGCCCAGGCGTACTTACGAATGGAGGTAGAAGAAACTTCGAAACTTTACCTTCCGATCAACACTCAAAGGTCTCTATCAATACAACTGGCTGGTGTTTGGAGTAGCCTCGGCTCCGGCTATCTGGCAAAGGGCAATGGATCAGGTCCTGCAAGGGATTCCAGGGACCCAGTGTTATTTGGACGACATCTTGGTCACGGGCAAAAATGACGGTGATCACCTCACTAATTTGGAGGAGGTGCTCACCAGATTAAAGGAGTATGGGTTACGAGCTAATCGCCACAAGTGCGAGTTTGTCCAGAAACCAATCTCTTATTGCGGCCACGTCATCGATGAAGAGGGGTTACATAAGTCCCCTGAAAAGATTGAGGCAGTAGTCAAGGCTCCAGCACCGGAAAATGTGTCACAACTGAGGTCGTTCCTTGGGCTGGTAAACTATTACCACAAGTTCTTACCAAATTTGTCTACGGTATTACACCCGCTGAACCCCCTACTGCAAACGGGTACCATGGAAGTGGGATGACGAACGTAGACGAGCTTTCCAGAAGTGTAAAGAATTGATCGCATCAAAAGAGGTGTTGGCCCATTTCAACCCAGCACTACCAATTCGTTTGGCATGTGATGCATCACCCTACGGCATTGGAGCGGTGCTGTCGCACAAATTCCCAGACGGGTTGGAGAGGCCAGTAGCCTTTGCGTCTCGGTCACTAACCTCAGCCGAGCGGAACTACGCCCAGATTGACAGGGAGGCCCTCAGCCTAGTATGGGGAGTAAAAAAATTCAACCACTATCTGCATGGGCAGAAGTTCACCTTGCTGACTGACCACCAACCACTTGTCTCCATCTTTAATCCTAAGAAGGGCGTGCCAGTAATGACTGCACAGCAGTTACAAAGATGGTCCCTGTTTCTAGGGGCGAATCAATATGAAATAGAATATAAAGGCACGAAACACCATGGGAACGCTGATGGGCTATCGCGCCTGCCACTGCCTACTGTGGAGGAAGCACCAGCAGTGGACCCTATCGAGATATTTTATTCGTCGATAATTGAACGATTGCCAGTAACAAACGCGGATATAGAGAAGGAGACCCGCAATGATCCGACGCTGTCACGGGTATATGAATTGACGGTGAGGGGATGGCCAACACATGGCGACTCACTGTTGCCAGCATTCTCATCCAGAAGAGAACAGCTGTCAGTATGCCAGGGGACAGTGATGTGTGGATCCAGAGTGGTGATTCCACCCAAGTTAAGGGAGAGAGTGCTAATTGAGCTACATGAAGGTCATCTGGGGGGAGTGAAAATGAAAAGCCTTGCTAGGGCTTATGTGTGGTGTGCCGGGAATTGATCAACAAATCGAAGACCTAACTAAGAGCTGCTTAGGATGCCAGAAGGTCCAAAATGCACCACCACATGCCCCTCTACACCCATGGGAGTGGCCCTCCTCTGCATGGCAACGGGTGCACATTGATTTCGCTGGTCCATTCATGGACTCAATGTTCTTAATAGCAGTGGATGCTCATTCAAAGTGGCCTGAGGTGATAAAGATGTCTTCAACCACTACAGAGAAAACGATTGCAGTCCTACGGACCATATTTGCCAGAAACAGTTTGCTAGAGCAGATCTGCTCTGATAATGGACCACAGTTTGTGTCCGACGAGTTCCAAAAATTCATGAAAAGGAATGGGGTAAGGCATTACACATCCGCCCCGTATCATCCAGCCACCAATGGATTGGCTGAGAGGTTCGTACAAACCTTTAAGAAGGCGATAAAGGCCATGTGCGACGAGGAAATTCCACTACAGCATAAGATGGACAATTTCTTATTAGCCTACCGAAACGCGACACATGCAGTTACCAACCAGACCCCGGCCATGATGTTCTTTAACCGAAGGTTGAGATCTCGTCTGGTCTTGCTCAGACCAAATGTGCGAAGAAATGTTGAGGACAAACAATTCCAGCACATCAATGAGAAGCCGACAAGGAGCTTCAATGTAGGGCAACCAGTCTTGGCCCGTGACTATTGAACAGAGAAGTGGCAACCCGGAACGATATGTACAAGGCAGGGGCCATTAATGTACACAGTGGATGTCGGGGAGAACATTGTGAGACGCCACGTCGGTCAGATCTTCGCGTCACAGGAACGCGTCAACCCCATGTCTCGAGTACCTGGGGATGAACCCGACATACCGGTAGCATCTACTTCAGACCCAGTAGCAGTGGAACCCGACGAACTACCCGATGAAAAGGGGTCAGAATCGCCCCTGCACCAAGAACAAGAACCTCTGGAAAGGCACTATCCCGAAAGGGTCAGGAAGCCGCCCCAAAGACTGAATCTATAAATGGACTTTTGTTATTTAATGTACATGTAAAAATGTAATTGTTATTTGAATATTAAGGGGGTTATTAATCTAAAAGGGGAGGAATTGTAGTGTATGTGCCTTTAAGTCAGAACTACTTTTTACAGCTCCTGTATACTGTAGTACCGGCAGTGACCACACCGGTATATAAGCTTTGCGCATGCCTCTGTACCCCAGTCTAGAGATTACCCTCCTCCCGTAAAGACCTGTTATTTGTTAATGTACAGCATCCATGTGATTACTTATCCACTGAACCACGGACCCAACACCAATCAAGGGGGCTGCTTTGTCCTGGATGGTGTCGAGCTTCTTGAGTGTTATTGGAGCTGCACTCATCCAGGCGCACTCCTTACTTGTGCCTTGTAGATGGAAAGGCTTTGGGGAGTCTGGAGGTGAGACACTTGCCGCAGTGTACCTAGCCTCTGACCTCTTGTTGCCACAGTATTTATGTGGCTGGTCCACTTACGTTTCTGGTCAATGGTGACCCCCCCAGGATGCTGATCGTGGGGGATTCAGCGATGGTGATGCCCTTGAATGTCAAGGGGAGGTGGTTAGACTCTCGCTTGTTGGAGATAGTCATTGCCTGGCACATCTGTGGCGCGAATGTTACCTGCCACTTATCAGCCCAAGTCTGAATGTCATCCAGGTCTTGTTGCATGCGGGCATGGACTGCTTCATTATCTGAGGAGTTGTGAATGGCGCTGAACACTGTGCAGTCATCAGCGAACATCCACATTTCTGACTTTATGTTGGAGGGAAGGTCATTGATGAAGCAGCTGAAGGTGATTGGGCCTAAAACACTGTCCTGAGGAACTCCTGCAGCGATGTCCTGGGGCTGTGATGATTGACCTTCAACCACCACAACCATCTTCCTTTGAGCTAAGTATGACTCCAGCCAGTGGAGTGTTTCCCCCCCCGATTCCCACTGACTTCAGTTTTACTCGGGCTCCTTGATGCCACACACGGTCAAATGCTGGCAGTCACTCTCCCCTCACTTCTGGAATTCAGCTCCTTTGTCCATGTTTGGACCAAGGCTGTAATGAGGTCGGGAGCCGAGTGGTCTTGGTGGAACCCAAACTGGGCATCAGTGAGCAGGCTATTGGTGAGTAAGTGCCGCTTGGTAGCACTGTCGATGACACCTTCCATCACTTTGCTGAACCTGGAAGTAACCTACTGCTTATCTTAATTGTCCTACCACTATTACTTCTAGCTGAAGTAACACGTTTCAGAACTATTGGGCAGATCTGGGTTGCCATTTAAAAAAAAAAAAAAAAAAAAAAAAAATGCTCATTATAAATCGTTTGGCAATGTGCCTCTCTAAGGTATTGTTACCACATAAGGGGAATCCTTGTCATGGGGTGTATCAGACAGATTGGTTGAAATGATATCGAAGGTGTTTATGTTGAGATTTAGACACGTATTTCACACGACAAAGGGGGAGAAGCTGGAGATTATAGGACTTCAGCAAGACTTTTAAGAATTGTCCTAGCTGGTGGTAGAGAGACGAGTTTAACCTACAAGTGAATCACTAAATTAAGGTTCTGAAAACAGAAGCAGCTTTAGTGCTACCAAGGGAGAACAGACACCAGAACAAGGCCAGATTATGATGATAAACTGAGTCATCAAGCAGATCTGGAGATGGAACCAGGCATCCAAGGGCAGGGCAAGACCACCAACTCAGAAGGGTGAGGTTGTATAAGATCCGGAAATCATTGCTAAAGCTGTGAGCTTATCAGCAATAAGCTGTGCCAACTAGACCGTAAAATCCTATATTAGATCAGTGACTACAATTTAAAAGTACTTAATTGGCTGTAACGTACTTTGGGACATCCTGAGGCTGTGAAAGGCGCTGTATAAATACAAGTCTTCCTTTATATCTGATAGACTTGCTGTTCTAAACTAACCGTGCTGATTTTCAGTGTCGGACATTGAGCACATTCAGTTTGTAATGTACAGCCCAGCTAATGCTAAGGTACTGAGACACCCGAACTGCCATTATAATTGCATATTACATCAGTTAATATCTGTCCAATTACCTTGCATAAGCTTGCTGTTTAATAAGATGTTAGTTGTATTATAAGTGTGTTAATAAGGAAATGTTAGTTCATGACTACTCCGACGTCCTCTTTGATGACTTTGGCGAGAAGTTAACTCATTCTTGCAGTATAGCTAACATGTATCCTAACAGTGGGTTGGTAGTGTAGTTATAATTTGGACTGATAAGACTACTCTAGGCAGCCAAATTCAGGCATCGAGTAGGTTCCTTGATGCAGAATGTAAATTACCAGGTTGTTCTTTGAATTGTGAGCGTGTTCAGGATTTGTCTGATACCCTTACAAGATTTATTGGTTTACTAATAGCACCTGCTAATGCCTCCATCCATAGCATATTGTAAGGGCACTGGTGAACTGGAATTTAATGTTTTTTGAACTACAGTAGTATGCAAGACTCAAGTCCCTTGCTTGTGTAGTTTGATGACGACTCTTTCTTGGAAACCTAATACGATGCATGGTTGTTAATATGGGACTGCAGATTCCCCAAATATTTGAGCTGCAATCCACTGCCATCCTGAACAACAGTTTGCTTCACACTCCGGCTAGAAGGGCCGAACAGGAATTGCCCAAATCCATCTGGCTTATAGTTTATTTTAAGATTCTGTCATACTAGTCTGCTGCAATCTGTTTTAGAAGAGCTGTATAATATTTTGAAATCTCATAGTTGCAAGCAATCTTGTTTTGTCTCTCTTTCCACTCTTTCTCTCCACCACCCCCAATCCCACTATCGTACTGATTCTTAAGGTACAGCCCCTTGGGAGCGCTATTTTATTCCAATTGCTTCCTAACCATTCTTTCTTGTTCTCTGGAGGATGCCACTTCAAGTCAGACTTGCTGTACTGTTTTAGCCTGGGGTCAAACTTCATTTCGAGTTTTGAATAACTGAATATCTTGATAATACTATTAAACAGCTGTAACAACATTACCTGTAAGGAGGAAATAGATGTCCAGTCACTGGATCGATAGATGAGTCCGCACTCTAGACTAAGTTAGCTGCCTTGTTTCTGAGGGACAGGATATATCTTCATTTAGAAAGACACGGATTAATCAGGGACAGTCAGCGTGGATTTGTTAAGGGATTGAAGTTTTTGAGGTGGTAACAAGGGGGGTCGATGAGGGTAGTGTGTTTGATGTCGTGTATATGGACCTTAGCAAGGCTTTTGATAAGGTCCCACGTGACAGACTGATCACGAAAATAAAAGCTCATGGGATCCAAGGCAAAGTGGCAAGTTGGCCCAGAGGCAGGAAACAAAGGGTAATGGTCGAAGGGTGTTTTTGTGACTGGAAGGCTGTTTCAATTGGGGTTCCGCAGGGCTCAGTACTGGGTCCTTTGCTTTTTGTGGTATATATCAATGATTTGGACTTGAATGTAGAAAGTATAATTAAGAAGTTTGTAGATGATATAAAAATTAGCCATGTGGTTGATGAAGAAAGCTGTAGACTGCAGGAAGATATCAATGGACCGGTCAGGTGGGCAGAGCAGTGGGAAATGGAATTCGATCTGGAGAAGTGTGAGGTAATGCATTTGGGGAGGGCTAACAAGGCAAGGAAATACAGGAAACTTTGTGCTATCCGGCACTGACGGGACCGTGCTGTTGCCGATCTATCAAAACTGCCGGTCAAACCAGCGCTAATGTTGAAGCATACGGAGATTTGCAGCTCCGTATCTGGCAACAAACACTGTTGCTTAGCAACAGCTTCTAAACAGTCGGCCGTACCTTGGAAGCGTCTCTGTAGCTTAGCAACAGCTTCAGAGAGACTTTGCAGAGCCTGACTGTTGGGGGGGAAAAAAAGCCACGAGAAGAAAAAAAACAAGCCACGAGAAGAAAAAAAACCTAACGAAACGGCTCCTGATTTCTGCTGGTGGATCGAGGTTTCCGGACATACAACCTCCGGATAAACCAAAGTTTCCTGTACACAATAAATGGTAGGACAGAGGTGCAGAGGATCAGAGGGACCTTGGAGTGCATGTCCACAGATCCCTGAAGGTAGCAGGACAGGTAGATAAGGTGGTTAAGAAGGCATTCGGGATACTTGCCTTTATTAGCCGAGGCGCAGAATATAAGAGCAGGGAGGTTATGCTTGAACTGTATAAAACACTAGTTAGGCCACAGCTAGAATACTGCGTACAGTTCTAGTCACCACATTACAGGAAGGATGTGATTGCACTAGAGAGGGTGCAGAGGAGATTTACGAGGATGTTGCCTGGGCTGGGGAATTTTAGCTATGAGGAAAGATTGGAGAGGCTGGGGTTGTTTTCTTTGGAACAGCGGAGGCTGAGGGGGTGCCTAATTGAAGTGTATAAAATTATGTGGGGCCTAGATAGAGTGGATAGGAAGGACCTATTTTCCTTAGCAGAGGGGTTGATAACCAGGGGGCCTAGATTTAAAGTAATTGGTAGAAGAATTAGAGGGGATTTGAGGAGAAATTTTTTCACCCAGAGGGTGGTGAGGGTCTGGAACTCTCTGCCTGAAAGGGTGGGAGAGACAGAAACCCTCATCACATTTAAAAAGTACTTGGATATGCACTTGAAGTGACGTAACCTACAGGGCTACGGACCAAGAGCTGGCGAGTGGGATTAGGCTGGAGAGCTCTTTGTCAGCCGGCACGGACACGATGGGCCGAATGGCCGCCTCCTGTGCTGTAAATTTCTATGATTCCTTTGCATAGACCGTGTCCTATGGAATACCATTAGTCATGTCTTTTTTTTTCCTCTAAGACTTCTCAAAATATTAAAGCTAGCCTCTTACCCTAAAGTCACCACCTGACTCCATCACCCTTCCTGGCCACTATTTTAGGCTGAACTGGACTGTTCACAACCTCAGTGTCATATTTGACCCTGAGCTGAGATTCCAACCCCATATCATCATCTTCACCACGTCCACCTCTAATATCGCTTGCCTCTGCCCCGCTTTGGCTCACCTGCTGAAACCTTCATTCTCATGTCTTTGTTACCATCAGACTCGACTATTCCAACGCTGTCCTGGCTGGTCTCCCACCTTGCACCCTCTGTAAACTTGAACTTATCCTGTGCTTGTTGACCTACATTAGCTCCTGGTCTAGCAACACCTCGATTTTAAAATTCTCATTTTCTCACTGCACCACCCCTCCCTATTTCTAACTCCTTCTAGCCCTACAACCCTCGGATCTCTGCGCTCCTCCAATTTTGGCCTCTTGCACATCCCCAATTTTCATCGCTTCATCATTGGCGGCCGTGCCTTCAGCTGCCTAGGCTCTAAGCTCTGGAACTCCCTCCCTAAACCTTTCTGCCTCTCTACCTCTCCCACTTCCTTTGTCGCTCCTTAAAACATAACTCTGACCAAGCTTTTCTAATATTTTGTCTTGTGAAGCGCGGTGGGATGTTTTTATTATGTTAAAGGCGCTATATAAATGCTTGTTGTCTGGTTCACCCAAACTTTCATTTATCTATGCTAACTGTTAAATTTCAGAAGTTACAGGAAACTTTTTTATCCGGCACGGACAGGCCCGACGTGGTGCCGGTTCATCAAAAATTCCGGATAACCGAACGCTATAGTAAAAGATACTGAGCTGAGAGCTCCGTATAAAGCAACAAACCCTGTTGATTAGCAACAAGTGTAGAACAATGGCCACAAGTTCCAAGCATCTCTGTAGCTTAGCAACAGCAACAGCTGCAGCCACACCCTTGCACAGCAACAGTGAGAGGAACGCAAGTACTATATGAAGTAAAAACTACTCCTGAATTTTGCCGGTTAACCGAGATTTAGGTGCCGGTAAATCGAAAGTTTCCTGTACATGGCTAAGTGAGCAAAACTGTTTTTAAAAAGTTGGACAGTGAGGAATTGGCACATCAAACTTTCATTTGTTTCTTCAAATTTTCCTCGTTTTGTCTCTTGGGTTGTTCTTCCCGTGACTGGTAAGGTGAGGTATGGACTTGGCTCTTCGCAGCTACTCGCTCTTTATACTTCTAGTGGTGCTCTTCCTGTTTTCGGGTGAGTGATGTCTGCCCGATATTCCCGCTTTTACACTTGACTGTTCTCGATCTAAAGAGCAAACATGCAGCACCAAATCTTTTCCAGTGCCCACCCTTGTTTCTCCCCACCTGGGTTTATGCAGCAAAAAGACGGTCCCTTATCCTGATGGGAGAATCATCGATCGTCATTTTCATGGGCCTGTGATTCTATTGTCAGTTCCTGAAAGGGCTGGGTTACACTGTGTAATGTAGTCAAGCAAGGGAGACCCATGTACACTTCCACAGTGTAAAACATCTTATGAGAAGGAAGTACATGAGAAGAGAGGAGAATATCGGAACTGCATGTCAATATATTGCTCCACTGTACTGTCAAATTTGTCTAGATGTATAAAAGATATATAACTTTCATAAAACCATAATTAATGCACAGCATTGCAACTCATTACTCTTGTACTGGTGGCTCCATTTTGTCATCTAAAATCCCTATTCCGTGAGTGGCGTGAAAATGCCAACTGTTAAATTGTTCCATCAGCCTGTGTATCTTTATATACATACCACTACTGGTTCGATGCTCCTTCAGTGTGGTGTGTGCATGCCTGTGCACAGACACGTGTTTTCAGTTGTTCAGTAAAGAGCTAATTAAAAATGTGTCTGCTTCTCTTTGGGGGAAGGAGAGCAGACCTCCTTCAGCCCCCTCCTTTTTACCAAATGCTATTCTTGTTTTAGGGGGTTATCAAGTTATCTGGTATTACTGTATTCAGCTACAAGAAAGTACATCGCTGTAATCTCCTCCATCCCTACGCTCCTCCGAGGTCTCTGCGCTCCTCTAATTCTGGCCTCTTGCACATCCCCGATTTCCTTTGTTCTACCATTGGCCTTCAGCTGCATAGTCCCTAAGCTCTGGACTTCTCTCCCTAAACCTCTCCGCCTCTACCCCCCTCTCCTCCTTTAAGAAGCTGCTTAAAAAAAACTACCTCTTTGATGAAGTTTTTGGTTACGTCCTAATCTGTCAAATTTTGCCTGCTAACTCTCCTGTAAAGTGTCTTGGAACGTTTTACTATGTCAAAGGTGCTATAAAAATGCAGGCTGTTGTTGTAGATTGACTTTCTTTCATTTTCTTATTTCCCACTTTTGCTTAATGGCCCAGCTGGTACCAGGAACGTGCCCTGTGGCGTGTTAGAGCTCTAATTTTCACATTGGTTCACTGACGTGCTGCATCTCTGGGCCACCTGTTCAAAGTATTAATTGGTGAAGGGAACAATACAAGTCTTAAATATAGTAAGTTATACATTGGGAATCCATGGCACAGTTCCAGCTCTACAGGAGAGCCAGTTTTGCCTGGCTTGTGAAAGGACCGATGCTTATGAGCTTTTCTGCAGTCTTGTAGGGTGGAACCGTGGCATAATCATACCAACTGAGTCTTCTCCATCTTCAACATAGTAGTTCCAGTCAGCAGGAAATGGTGTTTTAGCCAATAACACAACTTTATTACTAGGGCTGAGCTGAACATGCTCTTCAGTACAGTTTGGGAAGAAAATGATTGGAAAATTTGGAATTTTTTTAAGTTAAATAATCATGAACAACATGCTTAAAAATTAATTTGTGTGCATGACTGCATATTTGGATTGTTCATAAAGTAAGAACGTAATTTTTTTAAATTAGGGCTGGTAGCTTTATCCATAAATAATCAAATGTACGATAAATGTTTGACCCAGGACGATTTAGGCTTCTTTTGTATTTATCGAATGCCGGCAGCTCCCATTTCGTCGGTTCTGTGCAGCAGCGGCAACCTGTAAAGGCGGAGGCCAACAGCTGCAGATTTTTAAAAAAAAACTGGGTCTTCCTCACTGTTTCAGTGTTGGAGTAAAAGTCCTGATCCAGATTGGGTGCATCGCTCGTGACGAGATGAAGAAGGAATTCCTGGGCAATCTTGGGGGAGCGGGCGGGATTTCACGTGTTGCTAATGTCATGACTACTATGGCCAGTGTGCGCGCACAGTTAGTTACAGGCAGCATATGTGCAGGACAGAACGCTGAGATTAAGTTTGCAGCCTGTCTGCACGGAGTACGACTACTTTTTTATGCATGAGAGCAGGGCATTTGAGTCACACTCCGGGTACTTTGCATTTTTGGATCCTGAAGCATAAAAGCACAATTACTGTGGGACTAAATTCCCTGGAAATGTGTCTGGGTTCCTGGTGTCCTTATTAGGTGGTTAATTCATTAATAGCACTATCTAGGTCAACTGCATCAGGGTTCATTAAAGGTTTGCCTTGGGTATTAAATATACAAGCTGCTACATGGAGTTTAAAGTCTCTAATTCCACTCTTCTCATTACAGGCTACCAGGTGAGGTCTACAATGGGATCAATGGTATGTCGAGTGAGAGTGGCCCAGGGAAGAGACTAAGAAAATTACCAGCGATGGGGGATGGCCTAGAAAGCACACAAATGTCTTCGACACAGTCACAAGCTCAACCCCAACAACCAAGTAATGCTGTCGGTAACCCTCCCCCTCCTGAAACGTCCAACCCCAACCGATCCAAACGGCTGACGAACCAGCTGCAGTTTCTGTCAAAAGTGCTCCTGAAGACGATATGGAAACACCAGTTTGCTTGGCCTTTCCAACAGCCTGTGGATGCTACGAAACTAAACCTGCCTGTAAGTTGCCGGCTTTCCTTTCTAGTGAACCATTTCGTTTTTATTTTAACCAGTGAATGTTACTTTAAAAAAAAAAAAATTAAAAATTCTAAGTTACCTCAGCAGAGGAAATTAACATTTATACTGAAATGTGTGTTTTTTGCACCCCGTCCCCTCTGATCTCCATCACTCTTGCATGTTCTCTGCTTCCAGGCTTCCCTCTTGCAAAGTGAGCAAAAGTGACTTGGAACTATCCTGCCGTCAATTTCCCCTCAACCCCCACCCCCCCTCCCCCCTTCCTGCCTTGCAGAAAAGTACCTAGTGTCTGTTCAGTGCCTTTCCACAGTGGCAGAGCAGGCAAAATGTGGACTTGCACCCACGATTTTCTGACACTGCTGCTGTCGTCAGAAGACGGCAAGTAGATGCCAGCTGCTTCACTACAGGGAGAGTTTCCCCAGGTGACTTTGACAAATTTCATTGCAATTGGTTCAAGATTGACACCAGCAGAGGCTTGCCCGCTGGGTTCGTCTGGTCTCCTCTGGAGAGGATCAAAGTGCAATTAAAATTTTTGATGTTTTATAGAAATAGTGCTTAAACTGACCCCGATTAATCTTCTTCTGGAGATGGCTTTTCTCTGGGTCAGTAAGTGATTTGCTGAGTTATAATACTCCGGCTACACTTTGGCACCTCGCCCAACTAGCCATTTTTCATGTGTGAGCTTTGCTATAGCTAGACCACGAATCGGTGGGGTGGGGAGGGGGCATCGCAGGTGCACCGAATCGTGTCTTCACGTGAAATCCACATTCCGCAGTGGTCACTGAATTGTGAGCAAATATTGGAACCCTGCGCTGTATTAACACCCCTTAACCAGGGATTTCTGAGGCTAATTGCAATGGTCCCACTGCTGTAATTGAGACCAGTTAAATCGGCACAGACTGTGATCAAACCGACTGTAGTCGGTGTCCATCTGGCTCAGTGGTAACACCCACTTCTGCAGCAGAAGGTCATGGGTTCGAGCTTCACTCTGGTACTTGGGCTAACTCCAGTGCAGTACCGAGGGAGTGTTGCATTGCTGGAGATGCCGTCTTCAGTTGAGATGTTAAACCTGGTCAGGTAGATGTAAAAGATTGCATAGCACAATTCAGAGAACTGTGAGGGAGTTTTCCCCAGTGTTCTTCGATCAATGCCCACCCACATGTTAACTGGTCATTTAGCTTCATCGCTGTTTGTGGGACTATGTTGAGTCAGCGTTGACTGCCATGTTTGCTTACATAACAATAGTGACTGCACTTCAAAAGTAATTTAATAGCCTGCGGACATGAAAAGTGCAACATAAAGGCAAATTTCTTCATTCCTAGTTGATATAGCTCATCCAACTGTATAAACATTAACCCATTGTGGGAACCCACAGAAATTGTCTGTCTTCTATTAAGGCACATTTCTAAAGCCAGGAGTGGCTGTTAAGATAGGCGGTGATTATCTGGGATGGGCGGGCAGCGTTTGCTACAGCGCGTTGATGGGATTCAAGTTAATCTTGTGATTCACCACGTGGCTCATACCTTAGCTGCAAATAGCAATGAAATGCAAAGCGAGAGAGCACGTTGGATGAATAATTTTGTACTATGCCCAGTTGCTCGCACATCGGAGAGAGAAAGCTCGCAACAGTTTGCTTGCAAATTGGTGGGGGGTGGTGGAAGGAGGAGAGAGGATTTGCGACGATGTAATTTTAGCAACAAAGTTTCCAGTTGATGAACAGACACCTTTTTCAAATGCAGAAGATAGTGGTGAGACCCAAGAGTGAATGGTGTGTGCCGTCTAGGCACAGGTGTGACATACTTGGTCTAAGATGCTGCTCTCGACCGACTCAAACATATCCTGAATATACAAGTATTGGCAACACTTTTCCACCCAAGTGGTTGACTCTTAATGCTCTAGGGCAACTGGGGATGAGCAATAAATACAACACTTCCAACATTGCCTACGTTCAAACAACAAATAAAAGCTAAATGATTTCTTAATCTGTTGCTCTGCAGTGCAAACCATAAACGCTTCTGGGCCCACTATAACCAGCTAGATTTATTTGGCTCTATGTTTTGAAGAGCAGAGGTTTGCCACCCAAGAAAGCCGCAGATACAAAACAAAATTGCCTTTTGTCAAACATATAATTAAAAGATTTGTGTATAGCGTACGCTTCCTGTACATTTCATATTTATATCCTGTGAAATGCTGTTTGTCACCCCTGCGAGTCCACCCCGCTCTCCTTCCATTAAGGTGCTTCTTAAAATCTGCCTCTGACCAAGCTTTTGGCTACCTAATGGCTCCTCCTTTGGCTCCGTGTCAATATATCTGATTAGGCTCCTGGGAAGTGTCTTGGGACGTTTTATGATGTTAAAGGCGCTTGTATAAATGCAAGTTGTTATAAAGGCCTTATTTTCAACATTTTTCAAGCCTGCTTGTATTTACCTCTGACCCATTCGTCCTACGTGACCGTCGGATCTTTCAAGCTCATTTTGTTCAATCGGCCTCCTCCTGTCGCACAGTTGTCAGCGTGTTGAGGCTTGTGTTCGCCTCCTGCGCATGCTGTTTGCAATCTCTCTTCCAAACTAGCTGTACGCGTGTGTTCTTGCGTCGCACTTTTTTTCAGCCCTCTGGTGTGTAAAGTCCTCCTGTGCTTTTACGGTAGAGCTCTGCTGTTCCTTAATCTGGCTGCATGGCGTGCTGGCATTAGTCTGTTTATAAAACCACCAAGATACTGAGCAGGGTTGGGAGCTTGCAGGTTTGGTCACGCCAGCAGTGGTGGTGACGATCAGCCAGATGGAAATGGGGCGAGCACAGCATGGCACCCTATTAAAAAGTTTGAGCTTGGCCGGTCATGGGTTTGGCGGCTAAAGCAGAGATTAAGACACTGAATAGGAACTGTGGGTCTGGTGGAGGGAGACAGCAGGCACAGGAAGTCTTGGGAGTGGGGTCGGCAGCCAAGTAAAACTTACCCGAAGGCCTGAGGGGGAGAGAATGGCCAGTGGCCTGGGGAAACGTGTGCCACAGTGATAGGAAGACTGGATTGTAGGTGTTCATGTTACCCATTACTAGAAGCAAGTGTGACTTGAGATGTTACCTTGCATGCGCTGCTGAATATCATATAGTGTGACTACATTCTGACAACAGGAAGCAGGTAGACATATTTGGAGCTGCTGACAGTAAGTTGGAGGATATGCTGATTTATAATAGCATTATATTCTCCAACACATTCTTGTATTCTGCTGCCCAGGTGTTGGTATGTCACTTTAAGACCACAGGATCTAATTGCTGCACTGGCTAGTGGTCATTTAGAAGCTAGTTCTTGGTCTTCAGGTCAGACTAGCTTTTGTGGGTTTTTTTTTTAGGTAATACTATTGTTGAAAAGTGACGCCTGAAATCAATTAGAAGCTATTTTTTGTTAGTGCAGTACTTCACAGATTGGAAACGTCTAGCTTCGAATTTTTAGTAAAGGTGGCACAGAAATTTTTATGGTGATGTTGCGAAACTTGAAATTATGTTATGACAAGTGATGCATTTGTGATGCTGGTGCCGCTCAATATTTTTCGTATTGTGCTTTTCCCTATTTTTTTTACAATCCAGGGTTGCAGTTTTGTATCGAATATGATTCCAGTTCTGATTTGAACAAAAAAGCGGCTTTAGTAAGAACGTGGATTTATTTTGTGACTTCCGAGTCCATAGGAGGTTCTGGAGTGCTTCATAGCTGATTAATTAATAATAACTTTTGAAGTGTAGTCATTATTGTAACGCGGAAACATGGCAGCCAATTTTCACACAGCAAGGCCCCAGAAACACGCGATAAAGGACCAGCTGACTAGCGCTGGTGGTGGTGGTGGGGATGAATGTTGGCCAGGGCACCGAGAACTTCTCTGTTTCTCGTTGAATACGGCGCTGTTATTTTGTATCCAGCTGAACAAGATGGCAGGACCTGTTTGTTTAATGTCTTCTTCAAAAGACGTCGCCTCCGACAATGCAGTGCTGTCTCAGTATATTGCACTAAAGCGTCAGCTCAAGTGGGGCCTGAACCCCGTGACCTCCTGACTCGAGAGTGCTACCAACTGAGCCAAGTTAACACTGGCTGAAAGTACGAGTATTAAAGCAATGTGTTTCAAAACTCTTCTGTTTAGCATTGCGGTCTGTTTGTGGCTCTGGCTAATTTACAGCATCAACAGGATAGCTTTTACCTGGGGGCTGGTTATCATCAATGTTACGGAACTGCACCTGGCAGTATACAAGGGATTGTACATTTGTGTCCAATTACTTGAATTGATGTTTAAAAACCCTGGCATTCAAGTTGCTGTGTAAAATGATTCTTCTAGCACACTGTAATCTAGAGAAACCGTTTTCACTCCCTTGTAAAGCTAACATGTGGTGGAGTGAATTGCAATTTCCTGCTTCAATAGCCTTTGGGAGGCAAATTGAGTTCACGCAGGGAAGTAAAGCCGTATCGCCACACAGCCAGACACCACTAAAGATGATCTGGACTTTATTGTCTATTTCTATTGCAGAATCCATCTAATTCTACATGCTAATTGTAGCACTGTACTAGATTAAGGTGCATCTCCAGGTTGCTGTTGTAGACGTGATCATACTTTTACCATTCACTGCTTCATTTAATTTCTTTGCAAGCATTGAAATCCTTGTGTAAATTTTCTTTAAAAAAAAAGTCCCTGCAGCAACTGTGTAGAATTGAAGTGGATTCAAGTTCCACCTGTTCTTGCATATTAAGGCAGAAAAGAAAACGGTCAGTTGCAGATGAAATTAGTAAATAGTCCAGAGGGCTAATTTTAGAAAAAGCGATTTATAACTAGTACAGGGAGTGACAAAAGACTGGTTTGGGGGGGGGGGAACTGGTTAGCCGTGAATTTACCTTGCAGTATATTTAGAGAAAATCTTGTCCAGAAATTACCTGTTTCAACCCACAGCTTTTTTGGTACTTTATTGTTCTAAGGACGCGTTTCATTTTGTTACTTTCTGGAATAGGGTAGTTTTGTGGGGAGATCGGGATGCATCGGCCTCGTAGTCCAATTCAAACTTATCGAGCAGAAATACAAATTGTTCGTTCCATTGACAACTCAATTTAAGATTCCTGCAAAAGTTTCAAGCATTTGGTTCAGACTTAATCCTTCCTCTTCAAAACAGTTACTGGATTTCCGTAAGCTGTCCAAGCCGACACTTGCGTTGTACTCAAAAGGGCTTGTATGACAATTGGATGCTTTCCAACACAGGCCTAGCTTCGGGGTGAGTGCAAACACTGGGCAGTTTGAAGTCTGTTTGGATTGCTGACACAAATCAAGTAAACTGCATTCTTGTGCCAAGTCTTACGAAACATGCTAGGTGCATTAACACTCTGCTACTCAGCACTGTCGGAAGAAAAGCCAAGTGGGTGAACTGGCTCAGGCCTGTTTCTTGAATTCGGTAGTCTTGTGCAACTTTGACTTTTAGTGGAATAAACTGAATTTTTACAAGCTCTTAATAATTTGGATGATTTACACTTCACTCCTGAATCTTTGGGGAATATTTATAGTCGTGATATATTGAGACAAATTAACATGTCAAGTCTGAATTTTTTAATCCTGTCATAGTCCACTCCTAATGATTCAAAGTCTTATTTGCACAAAAAAAAAGATATCCAGTATTTTGAATTAAGCAAAGAAAGAACTTTAATTTATTTAGCACCTTTCACATCCGCAGGAAGTTCCAAAGCGCTTTACAGCTAATGACTTATTTTTGAAGTGTAATCATTGTTTTGTAGGGAAGCACAGCAGCCAATTTGCATGCAGCAAGGCCCCACAAACTGCAGTGAGGTGACTGCTCAATCAGTCTGGTTTTGGTGGTTGCAATTGAGGGATAAATGGACACCAGGAGAACTCCCCTGCTTCTCTTTGAATCATGCCATGAGATCTTTATATGCCCACCCGAGAGGGCAGGCAAGGCTTCGCTTTAACATCGCGTCTGAAAGGCAGCACCTCTGAATGCAGTACTCATTACTGCACTGAAGTGTCGATCTGGATTATGTGCTCAAGTCTCTGGAGCGGAGCAATGAAGATAACATAGCGCATCAGTGCTTACGGAGATCATTTAAATTGTTAATTGGGGTATATTGCAAAAATATATTGCCAGACTGTATTTTCCTTCCCCTCTGATCCTTCCTGAAGTCTTCTGTTTGTGTATTCTGTCTAAGCAAGAATACAAATAGCTGACTCATTGACTAAATGCATTTGAAAACAATGTGAGACTTGTCTGTGAAATCTGAGCAAAGTTGTTTAGGCAAGTCAGAGTAGATGAGAAAATCTGATGGCCAGTGTACGCAGTAGCCAACTGGTTTTATAACCGAGGGCATGTTGTGGCAGATTTTAGTGAGACCACATTTAGTGGAGTTTTTTTATAAAACCCTTTCACTTCCCATTTTAAACCCTTCTCTGCTGAAGGTGCAGACTCGGGTACAGCCCTGAACCTAATGTTCAGATACAACTTGCACGTCAGCATTGTATAGCTTAGTTTCCTACTGGGCAGTGCACCTACTGACTGCTGTGGCGGAGGTATTTTTTGTTCTTGGGGTGTGGGCGAGGCTGCATGCATTGCCCATTGCTTGTCCTGAGCAGGTGGTTGGCTATCTTACCCCTGCCTATGCCCTGCTCTTGTAGCCACGGTGCTGAATGGCTGGTCCAGTTAAGCATCTGGTGAGTGGCGAACCCCAAGATATTCATAGTAAGAGACTTGGCAATGGTTGTGCAGTTCAAAGTCAGGAGGGCATAGCAGGGCTTTCTCTTGTTTGAGATGGTAAGACTTTGTATTTAATGTGGCATGAATGTTACCTGGCACTTGAGTCCAGGCGCTAATGTTCAGGTCCTTCTGTAGGCTGGCATGTGCTGCGTTATTATCCGATGTGAATGTAGTTGAATGCTGTTGTATTATCAGCTCACGGCCCTATTCCTGAACCCATGATGGATGCAAGGTCATGGATGAAGCAGGTGAAGATGGTTGGTCCAAGGGCGCTTCCTTGAGAAACTCCTGCAGCGATGTCCTGGGACTGCAGTGATTGACCTCTGATGACCGCAACCATCATTCCTAGTCAGGTGTGCCTCCCATTGACATTGGTTGTGCCAGAGCTCCTTGGTGCCATATTGGCTGGACATAATGTGTAGGTAGCCCTGTGTAGTAGCTTCACTATGTTGGTAACTCATTCTAAGGTATGCCTGGTGCTGCTTCTGGCATACCCTTCTGCACTTCCCATTGAACCAGAGTTTGTCTCCTGGCTTGATGGTGCCAGAGGAGAGTGTGATGTGCCTGGTCACATATTATGGTGGTACAGTATATGATTCTGCTGGCTCACAATGCCCGATGGATGCCCAGTTTTAGGCTTAGTTCTGTCTTTCGTCTGTCCCACTTTGCATGGTGATAGTGCCACACGACACGATGGAAGCTGTCCTCAGTGTGAAGACTAGACCGTGGTCTTCACAAGGGCTGTGTGGTGGTCACTCCTACCAATGCTGTTGTCTCACAAAGCTAGGCTGACACTCCAGTGCAGTGCTGAGGGAGTGGTGCCGTCTTTTGGATGAGGTGTTAAACCGAGGACCCATCTGCGCTCTCGGGTGGATGTATAAGATCCCACGGCACTATTTTGAAGAAAAGCAGGGGAGTTATCCCCTGGCCAATATTTATCCCCCAACCAACATCACAGACAGATGATCTGGTCATTATCACATTGCTGTTTGTGGGACCTTGCTGTGCACAAATTGGCTGCCGCGTTTCCCACATTACAACAGTGACTTCACTTCAAATAGCACTTCATTGTAAAGCGCTTTGAGATGTCCAGTGGTTGTGAAAGGTGCTATATAAATGTAAGTCTTTTTATATGAATAGAAACATAGAAGATAGGAGCAGGAGTAGACCATTCGGCCCCTCGAGCCTGCTCCGCCAGTCAATGAGATCATGACGAATCATCCAAACTCAGTACCCTGTCCCTGCCTTCTCCCCATATCCCTTGATCCCGTTAGCCTTAAGAAATATATCTAACTCCTTCTTGAATATATTTAATAAGTTGGCCTCAACTGCCTTCTGTGGTAGAGAATTCCACAGGTTCACCACTCTCTGGGTGAAGAAATTCCTCCTCATCTCAGTCCTAAATGGCTAACCCCTTATCCTTAGACTATGACCCCTAGTTCTGGACTCCCCGGCCATCGGGAACATCCTTCCTGCATCTAGTCTGTCCAGTCCTGTTAGAATTTTATAAGTTTCAATGAGATCCCCTCTCATTCTTCTAAACTCCAGTGAATATAAGCCTAATCGACCCAATCTCTCCTCATACGCCATTCCTGCCATCCCAGGTATCAGTCTGGTGAATCTTTGCTGCACTCCCTCCATGGCAAGAACATCCTTCCTCAGATAAGGTGACCGACCAAAACTGCACACAATACTCAAGGTGTGGTCTCACCAAGGCCCTGTACAACTGCAGCAAGACATCCTTGTTCCTGTACTCGAACCCTCTCGCTACAAAGGCCAACATACCATTTGCCTTCTTAATCGCCTGCTGCACCTGCATGCTTACCTTCAGCGACTGGTGCACAAGGACACCCAGGTCTCGTTGCATTTTCCCTTCTCCCAATCTATCTGTCGTCCTGTTTTTGCCACCAAAGTGGATAACCTCGCATTTATCCACATTATATTGCATCTGCCCAATCACCCAACCTGTCCAAATCATCCTGGAGTTTCTCGGCATCCTCCTCGCAGCACACACGCCCACCCAGCTTATGTCTGTGACCAGTAGATTGGGGAGTATGAGGCCAAATAGGTAATTTCCTCGCGTAGGTTCACTCAACCCTCGTCACAAGCCCAGTCTGTCAGCTATGTTTGTTGGGACTTGGGCAGTTTAAGAATTGGTGGTACAACCAAGACACGTTTGGACATTGAAGTCCCCACCCAGTGTATACGGTGCCACTGCTCCCCTTGGAGCTTCTTCCTAGTGATCAACGTGGAAGAGTACTGATTTATCAATTGAAGGGGAATTGTGAGTGGAGCAGGAGGTTTCCTTGCCCTTTAAGATTTCATGGGGTCTGGAGTCAATGTTGAGTCCAGGTTGGGCCACTCCCACCTAACTGTTCTCCCACTTTGGGTGGGTATATTGTGCCAGTGGAACATGACAGGGCCAGGGATGATGATGGAAGAGCCTAGGATGCTGGATGATAGATATAATTGAGTACAGGCTGTTGCTTGATTAGTCTGTGGGACAGTACTTTTAACTGGGGCACCGATTCCCAGATGTTAGTGAGGAGAATTTTGCATGGTTGACTGGGCTGAGATTGCCCCAGTCTTGTTTTGATGCAGTGCCTGGGTTGCTCCTGATCAGTCTGTCCAATTTTTTTCCCTTATTTTTGAACTTTATAGTTGTTTACAACTGAGTGGCTTGCTATTCTACTTCAGAGGGCATTAAGAGTCAACCACGTAGGGTGGGACTGGAGCGACATGTAGGCAGACCAGGTAAGTCTGCTCCCTTCCATGAAGCACATTAGTGAACCATTTTGGCTTTTAAAGAAGAAAAAGACTTGCATTTATATAGCGCCTTTCACGGCCACCAGACATCCCAAATCACTTCACAGCCAATGAAGTACTTTTTGAAGTGTAGTCACTTGTAATGTAGGAAACGCAGCAGCCAATTTGCGCACAGCAAGCTCCCACAAACAGCACTGTGATCTTGACCAGATAATCTGTTTTTAGTGATGTTGATTGAGGGATAAATACTAGCCAGGACACCGGGGAGAACTCCATGGGACCTTTTATGGCCACCTGAGAGGGCAGACGGGGCCTCGGTTTAACGTCTCATCCGAAAGACAGAATGACAAACGGCAAGTTTCCTGGCCATTTTTCTGATACTAGCCCACAAATGATCAGATTTATTGAATTCAGTTGCACAACTGGTATATCTATTAAGGTGCTATCTGGGTCTTTTGGCCTGTCTTAGTTCATCCATCTAGAATACAACTTTTGAAGAAGGTTCTGCACTTGAAACGTTTCCTTGTCTGTTCACTCCACAGATTCTGACTGATCTGTGTTTCCAGCATTTTTTTGTTTGTTACAGTAGAATTGACATCTGAGGAAATGATGAGTGAAATGTATTGCGTTCTGCTCAGACTACTCCTCGAGTACTGTGCCCAATCCTGGTGACCGAGACATAAGCACCCATTGCAGCTTGTAATTAGTTCTTAAATGGTTCCAGAGTTTTGTTCTCCACTACATTATTCAAGATGTGTTGAGCAGTCTCAAGTAAAACTTCCTAATACAGGAAACTTTGGTTTATCCGGAAGTTGTATGTCCGGAAACCTCGATCTAACGGCAGAAATCAGCAGCCGTTTTGTTAGGTTTTTTTTCTTCTCGCATTTTTTTTTTAAACAGTCAGTCTCTGGAAAGCCTCTCTGAAGCTGTTGCTAAGCTACAGAGACGCTCCCAAGGTAGGGCCGACTGTTTACAAGCTGTTGCTAAGCAACAGTGTTGTCAGATACGGAGATGAAAACCTCCGTATCCTTCAACATTAGCGCTGGTCTGTCCGGAAGTTTTCATAGATCGGCATCACGTCGGTGCCGGATGTCGCGAAGTTTCCTGTATTGGTTCTAAATTTGCCGCTCCTACTTTGAGCCTCTAACACCTTTTCCTTGCAATTCAATTTAAATAATTTTCTGGATCTACCTTTTCCATACTGTTGCTAACTTTTACATATGTTTAATACCCCTCTCAGCTGCCTGCTTTCAAAACTGAAAAGCCCACTCTTCTCCAGTCTTGTAGCTCAACAGCTACTTGCAGCGTCCTTAACATAGATAAATAAGGCGCTTCACTGCGGCGAATGAAGATTAGATCAGTCTTGTGCCTCCAACACTTGAATGTCTTCACCATGTCTTGGTGACTCCCTCTGACTTGTATTCTACTGTAATAAACAGAAAATGCTGGAAACCCACAGCAGGCCAGTCAGCATCTGTGGAGTGAACAGACACGTTAACGTTTCGGTTGCTTGCCCTTCTTTAAAACGCGTTCTAATGGTTATACTCTCCAGTTCAGCATTCTGCTGGCTTCATTGTTTGCTGCTTTGCATTGGTTGAACATGTTAAGCATCAAGTCTACCAAGACACCGTCCTCGGTTGCCTTCAACTTCATCCGTAGCGCTATCAACACCATTCAGGATACATTAGAGGTTTATTTTACCAGTGAATTTGAAGATCTGTCTTATAAGTAAGAAGTATAACAGCCCCGGTGCCGTTTTCTGTTCTGTGGATTTCAGTGTTCTAAAAGAAGTTGAGCGGGCAAGCACTCACGTTTGTAACATCACTGAAGTGTAAACCATTTCACGTACAAGCATATGTATGTCAGTGCAAGACTTAAACATGCCTGGATGTCGAGTGAGTATTGATACTGTGGATGTTTGTGTTTCACCATCGGATACGTTGAACAGACATTTTATAGTCATGAGCTCAAACTAGGGTTTGTGTCGATCCTTTTGGGTGGGCCAGAGTGGAGGGGGGGAGACGCGAGAGGCACGTTAGCTTTAAAACACGCGCAAAGTGCACTCGTGCTTTATTCCCTGCAAACATTTCTACTATTGCAGTACTTCCCAACTAAACAACCCTAGAGCCAAGTACAGAAATGAGTTCGAGACTTGGGCGATTGCTGGGCACAAATTTAATGAGAGAAACTGTTGCCCACTTTCGCCAACTTCCTGGTGTTTGAACATGACTATTCAAGAAGATTTTAACCTAGAAGAACAGAGAGAGAATTTGAAAAGTTTTTAAAACTAGCATTTACACAAATATTTCAATAGTCAAAGCCCTGGCAACTTATTGCCAGAGCTTTGTTTATTTATAAATAAACTTATACACAGAAATAAAAAGACATGGGCAAAATACTAAACAGCGCAATGCCACAAGAGAGATGGAGCAAGTCCACAAGGGATTAATATATTCTTTTCAGAAAGTTCCATTTATCGGAATGGAACGGCCTTTGGATGAATCAGCTGAGCCTCCTCTTTACTTAGATAATCTGCAGCCTTGAAACATATGATTTAGGATGATATACAGTAATGTGAGCTTTCAGTACCCACTGAGCCTAGTGCTTGCCGGAACTAAAGACTAGCAGCCAGAGCTGCGATATTCATGAAGTGGAACCTCATGGATGTGCAGCCACTTCTGAAGTAGACAGCCAAACAAATTCTTAAGTCTTTACATCTTGGTCCCCTGTGCATCCTCCCAAGGCTATTGTACAACCATAACCTCCATATCTGTCTTTGTCAAAACTGCGTCTATTAACGCTTTAAACATACTTCAGAGCAATTTTTTACCTTTTTCCTTTTTTGAAAAGGAATTTCCACTTTTCCACAGTCTGCCTCCCATGTTGTAGCGACTTAATTTGAACTCTGCTATTTGCCACTATGTAAAACCAGAGATGGGGATTCTTACTTTTGCCACAATCATCAAAACCATTTTTTACTCAATGGTTTGGAGTTGGGATCCATCGGAGTCTGCAGGGTCATCAGATTTATGTTGGACTGGATAGTGTCTGTAGAATTCTGTATTTTATTTATTTATTTACGAACAAGATAGCTTACTTACTGTACATGAATGTTTTGTACAAAATAGCGCGATTTCCTTTAGGTAACTTGAAACTAGTTTGGAAGTTAAGATAGGCTGTATGGGCTGAGGGGGTGGGGGATAATGCTGGGATTGTGTTAATATAGTTGATCCTCAGATTCCCACATCTGAAAACTCTTGTAAACCAAATTGCCCGTGGCTTTCAGATGCGCCCATTTTTCATCATTAATCATACATTTGTCAAATTTAATCTCTATTCTGCAAAAATAAGTTTATTAAACACAGCATAGTCTTTTCATTTAAACCTCTGGTTCTGCCTCTTTTTATTCATACAAGATTATTTTATATTTAGTATAACCTTGCGTGTGCATACGACCTACCTAACTACTACTTGTCATTATTGCAGTCACCATTTTGTTAATATTGAAATTTCCTATGTAAACATTTAGTCGGGAAATCTTGTGTGCAGTGCCTGTAACGGTGTTGTTGCAGGCTCTGGCACGTAGGTGATGCCATGGAGTGAGCTTCCGCGTTGGCTGCACCAACTCTTGTCGCCAGATCATAGTTAAAAATAAACGTGACTGACCATCTAATACCATTGGCATAATGAACTGGTTATCAAATGTGTGCTGCAAGGATTACCTTTCTATTGAAGGTTGTACTTTTAACTTTGCCAGCCACTGTACTAATGCAACTAATCTTTTTCAGGATTACTATAAAATCATCAAGCAGCCTATGGACATGGGAACAATTAAAAAGCGCTTAGAAAACAATTACTACTTGAACGCCCAAGAATGTATTCAGGATTTCAATACCATGTTTACCAACTGTTACATTTATAATAAGGTAAGACCAAGACGTATATGTAGTGAAGTAAGAAAATGGAGAGCAACACTTTTTTTTACAGATACTCCTTGAAAGAAAAAAATATTGTTGACAGTGCTGTGGGACAAATCACCTGTGTTGTAAGCAAAAGGTTGCAAATTTAAATTGCAGCATGTTCCTTTCCCCCTTACTTCAAAACCAGTTACTAGATTCAGGAAAGTATGATTCTGCTGGCTCAAGCAGCCGTCCAGTCCTTCACCCAAGTTCCCATTCTTCATATTTAAGCCTAGATAGAATGGAAACCCCTATGGTTGTGTACTCCGTGATGTGGAATTATGCCATACAAGAATATCTGCTCCAAGATGAGTGCACTTTGTGCGCGCATTGCAGTATTTTGTGTTGGCCATATAACTAGCCTGAATTATTGAAATCTGCTGTTGTTACAAGACCTGACCTGGATTCTTGCATTAGAAGCCAAAATAACTAACAATGAAGAATTTGGACAGTTATGTTCCCCAATTCATTTACGATATATGAACTTTTCTTGGTGCTAAATTAGATTAGTGATTAAGTTGTAATTTTGTGTTCTCTTTAAACTGTAGAAGAACTGTTAGCCAGGACATGTGCCGTGTTTAATGACCCAGCTGCAATTTTAGGTCAAAGCGCATGTAATACTGCAGGAAAATAGAACCGTAATATGCAGAAAGAAAATGTTGCCTCTTAATACTGAAAATGGAAGCGGAGTCTTTTGACAGTTCAATTACCAATTGAGCTGAGGGGACCAATACGTGGGACTGAAACCCTGTGGGGAGAGTTGGTGTTCAGTTGGATGAATTGTTTTTTTCCCTGCCTTTCACAGCAAGAAGTGACTTTCACTGAGACTGGTGAGAAAGTTGCAGCAGATAAATGTTAGTATGGCGCCAAAGCATAGTTGCCACTTTATACCCCCTGAGAAACTAAAATTTTGATTAAGTGATGGAATCAGTGGCTTTAACCGAAGACCGAGTGTATCTTATGGAAGAAGCTGACCATTTCGCCGAGCTGCTGTATGCATCCGAGAGGTCCATGAACCAGCTTGGAGCTTTGTTGGCAATCACGTGTTGTACAAATGTAAGTCGTCTAAATGCTCAGCATTTCGCAGAGTGTGTTGCATCGGGTCAGGTGTGCCCTTCATCTTGTGTAGAGGAATGTGGTTGAAGGGCAATTTTATTGAAGATTAAAAAAAAAATAGGATCTTCAGATTTAAGGTTTTGGACAAGAAATACACGGGATGTGAGGGAAAACTTTTTTACGCAGCGAGTGGTGAGGACCTGGAACTCGCTGCCGACGGAAGTGGTGGAAGTGGAGACACTCAATGTTTTCAAGGGGAGACTTGACAGGCACTTGAGGGAAATAAACTTGCAGGGCTACGGGGATAGAGCGGGGGAATGGGACTGACTGGATTGCTCTACAGAGAGCAGGCACGGACTCGATGGGCCGAATGGCCGCCTCCTGTGCCGTTATGACTATAGAAACATAGATATGACTCCTATCTACTGGTTAATTCTCAAACAAGTGGATCTTATCAAAGACTTCACTGATTCTAAATAAGCCCCTCTGCAGAATTACTTAAAATTCTGCACTCGAATACTGATTTAACATTGCTTTTGGCAAGCATGAAACGTTGGTTAAGTTGGATGAAAATAATTAGAGCAGAATTGGATCGACTGTAATTGCAGGTGTGGTTTACATGGTGATAGCTGGCTGTGGGGAAGCGTATTGTATCGAAGTGAATTGTGAAAGCACGTGATTGAACCACTAAGACTCGGAGCTGAATGACGAGGGCAGTACAGATTGAGTTGCCAAGGTTGACCGTGCTGTTGGGTGGCTGATGACCATCTGACTCCCATTAATGGGACTGGATGTTTGGAGCAGAAATCTCTAGTCATGTGTAGTTTGCAGAGACGAGTCTGAATTTGCAAAGAGCTCTTGATTCAACGAATCTTGAGTTCCATGATCCTAATAGCCATGGGAGCAACTTTCTGTAGCTGATATTCTTTGGAAGAGACAGACCATAGCAAAACTGGAATTAGTGGGAAAAGCAGCCAAGAATGCAACCAGCAGCAGGCGTAACTTGGAATTTATCTAAACACTGCAGCATGAATGAGTTTTTAAACTGTTGGTTTTCTTGCCGCAGTCCAGTGTTGATTTTATAAGTAATAAGATTGCTTGGGAGAGTTTTTTTTAAAGCTAGTGTGCTTTGTAGTTCTCGCAAAAGCCTCTGCCCTCTGACATCTGGTTCTGTGGTAGGCAGGAAACTCCCCAAGGTGAAGATTGATGACAGAATAGTGCAAGAACTCAAGCTACACATTCCTGAAATTATTTCCATTGTGAAAATCTAGATCTCGTTCACTGGGTGGTGCCAGGAGGACTTTATATTTCTTAAAAAGTGGACTTTCTAAGCTATCGAATAAGCCAAAATAATCTGACAACTGGGAAAACTGCAGAGATTCAAATGTCTCATTCTTAATACGGTGTAACTCAAAACCATATGTAACAGTTTATACACATTTTACATGGTGATCTTCCACTAATCAAAAATGAACACGTGTGCTTGAATGCTGCTTGCTAGTTAGACAACCCATTTACTCTCTGAACTGTACAGAAAAGGTGCACCGGACCCCTTTCTCCCGTTTTCAGAATTCTTGTTCGACCTGGACCCCTCCCTCTGGCCTCTAGATCTTTTCATTGCTAACTGCTGGCGTGACATCGGCCGTCTCAATTTCTCTGCTCCCCTCACTCACTCCGACCTACCTCCCTCTGAACTTGCAGCACTCTGTTCTCTCAGATCCAACCCCGACATTGTCTTTAAACCTGCTGACAAGGGTGGTGCTGTTGTCGTTTGGCGAACCGCCCTCGACCTTGTGGACGCTGAATGGCACCTCCTCCTACCTCCCCCGGAACATAACCTCACTACTGAACATCCAGCCATTGTTTCCAAGACTGTCACTCACCTCATCTCCTCTGGAGATCTTCCCTTCACGGGCGCCAACCTCATAGTCCCCCAACCCCGCTCAGCCCGCTTCCGCCTCCTTCCACAAACGGGACTGCCCTGGTAGACCCATCGTTTCAGCCTGTTCTTGCCCCACGAAACTGATTTCTTCCTATCTCGACTCTCTTTCTCCTCTAGTCCAGTCTCTTCCCACCTACATCCGCGACTCATCTGACGCCCTCCACCACTTTAACAGTATCCTGGCCCCAACCGTCTCCTTTTCACTGGATGTCCAATCCTTCTACACCTCCATCCCCCACCAGGATGGCCTGAGGGCGCTCCGCTTCTTCCTTGAACAGAGGCCCAACCGGTCCCCATCCACCACCACCCTCCTCTGCCTGGCTGAACTTGTTCTTACATTGAACAACAACTCCTTTAACTCCACTCACTTCCTCCAAATTAAAGGTGGTGCTTTGGGAACCCGCATGGGTCCTAGCTATGCCTGCCTTTTCGTGGGATATGTGGAACATTCTTTGTTTCAGTCCTACTCGGGTCCCCTCCCTCACCTCTTTTTCCGGTACATTGATGGCTGTATTGGTGCTGTTTCCTGCTCTCATCCTGAACTGGAAAATGTCATTCACTTTGCTTCCAATTTCCACCCTTCCTTCACATGGTCCATCTCTGACTCTTCCCTTCCTCGACTTCTCTGTCACCATTTCTGGAGGTAGGCTATCGGCAAACATTCTCTCTAAGCCCACTGACTCCCACAGCTGCCTGGACTACAATTCCTCCCACCTCGCTTCCTGTAAGGACTCTCTTCCATTCTCCCAGTTTCTCCGTCTCCGTCGCATCTGTTCTGCTGATGCCACCTTATATACTAGTGCTTCTGATATGTCCTCCTCTTTCCTCAACCGAGGATTCCCCTCTACTGTGGTTGACACGGCCCTTGACCGTGTCGGTTCCATTCCCTGCACTTCTGCTCTCACCCCTTCCCCTCCCTCCTCCCAGAACCACAAAAGGGCTCCCCTTGTCCTCACATTTAACCCCACCAGCCTCCACATTCAACGGATCATTCTCCGCCATTTCCGCCACCTCCAGCGTGATGGCAGCTGTTGATACTTCTGCCATTCCCATTTACACCTCTTGACTCATCTTTTGTTTCGTTACTTGTCCCATTACCATCTCCTTTTGCTTTGTGCTATCCCTTTTGTCATTTAATCACTCCTGCCTTCCACCCTATCGCAGACCTTCCTTTTTGTTCTTTCCTCCCCCCCCCCCTTCCCTGCCTCTGCACCTGCATAAAACCTGTTACATCTCTTAACTTTTTCCAGTCTGACGAAAGGTCATCGACCTGAAACGTTAACTCTGTTTCTCTCTCCACAGATGCTGCCTGACCTGCTGAGTATTTCCAGCATTCTCTGTTTCTATTTCAGGTTTCCAGCACCCGCAGTATTTTGCTTTTGTACAGAAAAGGGCCCCTCTCTGGGAATAGCCCTTCTGGGACAGTAAAACTGAAGTTCTGATAGAGATTGTCTGTTTGGGAGAAACACATTTATCCCAAAAGGGCTACATTTATTGGGACCATTGCTCTTTTTGATATATATCAATGACCTGGACTGGGGTATAGGGGGCACAATTACAAACTTTGCAGATGACACAAAGCTTGGAAATGATGTAAACAGTGAGGGGGATAGTAGCAGACTTCAGAAGACTGGTAAATGTGGAGACACATGACATGCAATATGATGCGGAGAAGTGGCACGGCCTCGATGGGCCGAATGGCCTCCTCCCGTGCCGTAATGACTCTGACGAAGTATGAAGTGATGCATTTTGGAAGAAAAAATGAAGAGGCAATATAAATTGGATGATACAATTTTAAAGGGAGTGCAACAACAGAGGGAACTGGGGGATCACAAACACAAATCTGTGAAGGTGGCAGGACAAGTTGATCAGGCTGTTAAAATAGCGTATGGGATCCTTGGTTTTATAAATAGAGGCATAGAGTACAAAAGCAAAGCAGTTATGGTAAACATTTATAAATCACTGGTTTGGCCTCAGCTGGAGTACTGTGTCCAAATCTGGGCGCCACACTTTAGGAAGGATGTCAAGGCCTTGGGGAGGCTGCAGAAGGGATTTACCAGAGTGGTACCAGGCATGAGGGACTTCAGTTATGTAGAGAGACTAGAGAAGCTGCGATTGTTCTCTTTAGAGCAGAGAAGGTTAAGAGATTTTGATAGAGTAGATGGGACAAAACTGTTTGCACTGGCAGGAGGGGCGGTAACCAGAGGATGTGTAAGATAATTGGCAAAAAAAATCCAAGGGGGGTGGGGGGAGAGAGATGAGCATTTTTTTTTTTTTTTTACACACGTGTTATGATCTGGAATGCACTGCCTGAAAAGGTGGAGGAAGCAGATTCAGTCATAATTTTCAAAAGGGAATTGGATACAATATTTATGAAGGAGACATTTGCGGGGCTATGGGGAAAGCGCTGCGGAGTGGGACTAACTGGATAACTCTTTCACAGAGCCGGCACAGACCCCATGGGTCGAATGCGACTTCCTGTGCTGTGATTCTGTGATTTAAAATTTGGCTTTGTTTAATGAAATGAGGCAAAGAAGGAGCTTAGTGAATGGTCTGTAATTACATTTTAGTTGAGCTGTGTTTGAGGTGGCCTATATTTAAAAAAAAAACACTATTACTGTGCCTCTCCAACTCAAAACGTGAACAGAAGAATATTGATAGTGCTAATAGTATTTGCACGGAGTTCAGTACAGAAAAAGTTAACTCTGCATTTTTCCTTCTCCTTTCTCCGTTAAAAAGCAATGCTTTTCGGTCCCTATGCTTAAAAAGTTTCTCTTGTCTAAGCAAATGCAGAGAAAAGTTCATGCTGCCAAACCACCACTTTGAGCATGTTGAGGGTCCAGACGAGTTGAGCTTAATTGTTTAGTCATCTCTCTTTTACCACCCCCGCCCCCCACAATTCTCTCCCAGAGGCACCATTTCCTGCTGTATACAGTTCCATGAGGGTAGACACAACCATCCAATAATTCGACTAAGTGGCCATTCTTTGAGTCTACAAATAACAACAGAAAATGCTGGAAAAACTCAGCAGGCCAGGCAACATCCGTGGAGAGAGAAATAGAGTCAACGTTTTGGGTCGAACCCCTTTGTCAAGAGTCTAGATGTTGAGTACCAACAGGCTACTTTACCAGAGGTTAGCATGCCCCAAACTTGAGCATGTCCACACACGATTGCTTTCCAACATGGGTTGCTGGATAGTGAGCCGGTAACTTGGCTGTATTTCGTCTCTTCCCGGTTTCCTCTTCTCCCCAAGTCCCATAGTTCAAAGGCCATTTAATAGCACCCTTGCGTGCTGCCCTTACTGAGGTTAGTAAACTTACCATGGAGCATAGATTCAACTCTGGACCACCCCAATTTATATGGCTCAGTGCCACATCAGGCAGTGCTTTGACCAACTAAACCTTCACTTTTTTTAAGCTCCTCTATGCTCACTTTTTTTTAATTTGTTCACTCGATGTGGGTGTCGCTGGCAGGGCCAGCAATTATTGCCCATCCCTAATTGCCCATAGAAGGTGGTGGTGAGTCACCTTCTTGAACCGCTGCAGTCCGTGTGATGAAGGTACTCCCCCAATGCTGACTTCTTTGTCGCGGTTTGGTACAACGGAGTGGCTTGCTGGGCCATTTCAATTCAATTTTATTTGTCATATATGCAGCAGATGTGTGTACTGCACAATGAAATGTTGATTTTTACGAGTCCTCCCAACATTGGAATAAATATGGCATAACAATGATAAAATACTAATAGAAATACAGTAATAACAGTAATAAATAATAAATTATACGTTCATGAGTCTTATGGCCTGGGGGTAGAAGCTGTTTCGAAACCTGCTGGTACGAGACCGTATGCTTCAGTATCTCTTACCGGACGGGAGCAGGGCGAAGAGGTTGTGGCTGGGGTGGCTCGCGTCTTTAATGATTCTCAGGGCCTTCCCCCGGCACCCCTCGGGGTAGATATCCTGGACAGCAGGTAGTTTAATTCCTATAGTATGCTGTGCAGCTTTCACCACCATCTGTAGAGCCTTGCGATCTGTGGCGGTGCAGTTGCCATACCAGGTAGTGATGCAGCCGGACAGGATACTCTCGATGGTGCACCGGTAGAAGTTGGTGAGAATCTGGGGGGCCATTCCAAATTTCTTCAGTCTCCTGAGGAAGAACAGGCGTTGGCATGCCGCCTTGGTTACGACGTCGATGTGATGTAACATTTCAGAGGGCAGTTAAGAGTCAACCACATTGCTGTGGGTCTGGAGTCACATATAGGCCAGACCGGGTAAGGGCAGCAGATTTCCTTCCCTAAAGGACAATAGTGAACCAGATGGGTTTTTACGACAATCTGGTAGTTTCATGGTCGCCATTACTGACACGAGCTTTTTGTTCCAAGATGAAGAACCAAGGTGGCTAACTTTTTTTTAAAGATACCTCAAACATTCAGCTACACCGGCAACCAAGGTCTTGTTTCATTAAGACGGCATGTTCAAAGTCCTTAATTTGACTTCATTTCCATTAAGCAAAGTCAACAGATTTAAATTGGCTGTGGCATTTCCCCAGTGCAGTCAGTTTCCATTCAGCGTGTTTCCTTTTCAACTGTAAAATTAAGAACTAGTCATCCATCACGCGTTCTTTTGTTTGGTTCACTACTGTAGATAAAATATGGTTGCAGCGTAAAATATATCATTTTTTTTCCTTTTCATTAACAGCAAGGGGATGACATAGTCTTAATGGCAGAAGCTTTGGAAAAGATTTTTCTTCAGAAAATTTCAGAGATGCCACAAGAAGAGATTGAAATACCCATACAGCCTACCAAAGGATCACGGGGCAGAGGCAGAAAAGAAGCAGGTACGTGTTTTATCCTCGTCCTCCCCAATCTACCTGTCGCAGATGCATCTGTCCGTGACGGCATTGGTAGCAGTGACCACCGCACACCCTCCATCGTGTTGTGTGGCACTACCATCGTGCTAAATGGGATAGATTCATTCAGAACAGATATAGCAGCTCAAAACTGGGCATCCACGAGGCACTGTGGGCCATCAGCAGCAGCAGAATTGCATTCCACCACAATCTGTAAACGCATGGCCCGGCATATCCCTCACTCTACCATTAACATCAAACCAGGGGACCAACCCTGGTTCAATGAGGAGTGCAGAAGAGCATGCCAGAAACAGCACTAGGTGTACCTAAAATGAGGTGCCAATCTGGGGCAGCTGCAACACAGGACTACATGCATGCTAAAAAGCGGAAGCAGCATGCTATAGACAGGGCTAAGCGATCCCACAATCAACGGATCAGATTAAAGCTCTGCAATCCTGCCACATCCAGTCGTGAATAATGGTGGACAATTAAACAACTAACTGGAGGAGGAGGCTCCATGAATATCCCCATCCTCAATGATGGTGGAGCCCAGCACGTGAGTGCAAAAGACAAGGCTGAAGCGTTTGCAATTATCTTCAGCCAGAAGTGCTGAGTAGATGATCCATGTTGGCTTCCTCCTGCGGTCCCCACCATCACAGAAGCCAGTCTTCAGCCGATTCAATTCACTCCATGTGATATCAAGAAACGGCTGCGCGCACTGGATACAGCAAAGGTTATGGGCCTTGACAACTTCCTGGCTGTCGTGCTGAAGACTTGTGCTCCAGAACTAGCCGTGCCTCTAGCCAAGCTGTTTCAGTACAGCTATAACACTGGCATCTAACCGACAATGTGGAAAACTGCCCAGGTATGTCCTGTCCACAAAAAGCAGGATAACTCCAATCCGGCCAATTAACCGCCCCATCAGTCTACTCTGAATCATCAGCAAAGTGATGGAAGGTGTTGTCGACAGTGTTACCAAGCAGCACTTACTCACCAATAACCTGCTCACCGATGCTCAGTTTGGGTTCTGCCAAGACCACTCGGCTCCAGACCTCATTACAGACTTGGTCCAAACATGGACAAAAGAGCTGAATTCCAGAGGTGAGGTGAGAGTGACTGCCCTTGAGATCAAGGCAGCATTTGATGGAGTGTGCAATCGAGCCCTAGTAAAATTGAAGTCAATGGGAATCAGAGGAAAGACTCGCCACTGGCTGGAGTCATATTTAGCACAAAGGAAGATGGTTGTGGTTGTTGGTCAATCATCTCAGCCCCAGGATGTCGCTGCAGGAGTTCCTCAGGGCAGTGTCCTAGGCCCAACCATCTTCACCTGCTCCATCATAAGGTCAGAGCACGGGATGTTAGCTGATGATTTGCACAGTGTTCAGTTCCATTTGCAACTCCTCAGATAATGAAGCAGTCCATGTCCGAATGCAGCAAGACCTGGATGACATTCAGGCTTGGGCTGATAAGTGGCAAGTAACTTTTGCGCCACACAAGTGCCAGGCAATGACTATCTCCAACAAGCAAGGAGTATCTCACCGCCCCATGACATTCAACGGCATTGCCATCACCAAATCCCTCACCATCAACATCTTGGGGGTCACCATTGACCAGAAACTTAACTGGACTAGCCACATAAATACTGTGGCTGCAAGAGCAGGTCAGAGGCTGTATTCTGCGGTGAGTGTCTCACCACCTGACTCCCCAAAGCCTTTCTACCATCTACAAGGCACAAGTAAGGAGTGTGATAGAATACTCTCCACTTGCCTGCATGAGTGCAGCTCCAACAACACTCAAGAAGCTCGACTCCACCCAGGACAAAGCAGCCCGCTTGATTGGCACTCCATTCACCACCTTAAACATTCACTCCCTCCACCACCGGCGCGCCGTGGCTGCCGTGTGTACCATCTACAAGATGCACTGCGGCAACTCGCCAAGACTTCTTCGGCAGCACCTCCCAAACCCGTGACCTCTACCACCTAGAAGGACAAGGGCAGCAGGCGCATGGGAACACCACCACCTCCAAGTTCCCCTCCAAGTCACACACCATCCTGACTTGGAAATATATTGCCATTCCTTCATCGTCGCTGGGTCAAAATCCTGGAACTCCCTCCCTAACAGCACTGTGGGAGTACTTTCCACACGCGGACTGCAGTGGTTCAAGAAGGCGGCTCACCGCACCTTCTCGAGGGTAATCAGGGATGGGCAATAAATGCCGGCCTTGCCAGCGATGCCCACATCCCGTGAACGCATAAAAGGAAATCCTGTTATCATAGCTTTTGTGTACAAGTTCGTGTGTATGTATGTAGATTAGGGACTGGGATTTTCAACTTTGCATTCAGCAGTCCCATGTCTACTCCTGCAAAGAGATGCTGTTTTGCTAATGCACTTGACCCCTGACTAGAAGAATGCTAGCAGATTTCCAGTTTGAGCATGTTCTATCATTGTGGGTTCTCTGAATGAGATTACTGGAGCAGTGCTAAATTTGAAGATAGCATTGCACTGCGGGCACTCATTGAATTAATAAATTTCATCTCACCTTGGTTGCCTAAGATAGTGTAAAACAATGTATCGTTATTCTATGGCTGTTTCTGTTTTCTCCCCCATCTCATTTTCCAGTCTCCCTGGGCTATACACCACCTGCTCCCAGTTCTCTGCTAGTGTATCTTGAAATGGCTGCTAGGCGAACTCAACTTGAGTTCTCCTCAAGACATCTGGTCTCTGTTCAATGCTTTCCTGCAGTAGCATAGATGAGATTCAGATCCCAGTGATATGGCACATCGCACCCATGTTCCACCATATTTCTGGTGCAGGCCAAGTTTAACGTTGTTGAACCAACCCTCCGTCCTTGCCCCATCTCCAACCTCCCTTTCCTCTCAAGTCCTTGAAGATGTCGTCGCCTCCCAGACAGATTATCTGGTCATTATCACATTACTGTTTGTGGGAGCTTGCTGTGCGCAAATTGGCTGCCGTGTTTCCCACATTACAACGGTGACTACACTTCAAAAGTACTTCATTGGCTACAAAGCGCTTTGAGATGTCCGGTGGTCGTGAAAGGCGCTATATAAATGCAAGTCTTTCCCAAATACGTGCCCATCTTTCATGAAACTCCATGTTTGAATCCCTCCAATCAGGTTTCCGCCCTTGCCACAGTACTGAAATGGCTCTCATCAAGGTCACAAATGACATCCTTTGTGACTGTGACAAAGGTAAACTATCCCTCCTCGTCCTTCTTGACTTGTCTGCAGCCTTTGACATGGTTGACCACTCCATCCTTTTCCAATGCCTCTTCACCGTCGTCCAGCTGGGTGGGACTGCACTCGCTTGGTTCCATTCTTATCTATCTAATCGTAGCCAGAGGATCACTGCAACAGCTTCTCTTCTCGCTCCTGCATAGTTACCTCTGGTGTCCTCCAAGGATCTATTCTTGGTTCCCTCCTATTTCTCATCTACATGTTGCACCTTGGCGACATCATTTGAAAACCGCGTCAGTCTCCACATGTATGTTGACGACACCCAGCTCTACCTGACTACCTCTTCTCTCGACCCCTCCACGGTCTCTAAATTGTCAGACTGCTTGTCCGACATCCAGTTCTGGATGAGCAGAAATTTTCTCCAATTGAATATTGGGAAGACCAAAGCCATTGTTTTCAGTCCCCGCCACAAACTCTGTCCCCTAGCCATTGTCTCCATCCCCCTCTCTAACATCTGTCTGAGGCTGAACCACACTGTTCGCAACCTTGGTGTCATATTTGACCTTGAACTGAGCTTCCGACCACACATCCGCAGCATAACTAAGACCGCCTATTTCCATCTTTATAACATCGCCTGTCTCCACCCTTGCCTCAGCTTATCCGTTGCTGAAACCCTCATCCATGCCTTTGTTACCTCTAGACTTGACTATTCCAACGCACTCCTGGCTGGCCTCCCACATTCCACCCTATGGAAACTTGAGGTCATCCAAAACTTGGTGAGAGTTAGGACACGGCTAGCCAAGTCCATTCACCCATCACCCCTATACTTGCTGACCTGCATTGGCTCCCGGTTAAGCAATGCCTCGATTTCAAAATTTTCATCCTTGTTTTCAAATCCCTCCATGACCTCGCCCCTCCCTATCTCTGTAATCTCCTTCAGCCCCACAACTGCCTGCCCGCCCCCCACCACCCCGGAGATATCTGCGCTTCTCTAATTCTGCCCTCTTGAGCATCCCTGATTAGAATTGCTCCACATTGGTGGCCGTGCCTTCTGTTGCCTAGGCCCTAAGCTCTGGAATTACCTGCCTAAACCTCTCCGCCTCGTTACCCCTCTTTCCTCCTTTAAGACGCTCCTTAAAGCCGACCTCTTTGACCAAGCTTTTGGGCACCTGCCCTAATTTCTCCTTATGTGGCTCGGTGTCAAATTTTATGTCTCATAATATTCCTGTGAAGCGCCTCGGGACGTTTTACTCAGTTAAAGGCACTGTATAAATACAAGTTGTTGTTATGATGGTGTCAACTTACAAGTGTCGTTTTTTTTGGACCTGACGGGGCGGCATTGTACAAATGTTTTCTAATTAGTTTATGTAAAGCCTGACCCTTTGTTTTGCTGCTGTGGCATGAGCCTTCAGAAGAACTGGGTACACTGGCTTGATAACCATTTTGGTAATTGATTTAAAAAAATCTACATACACATTTTAATGTCTGGCACCCAGAAATTGTGCTAGTGTGGAGTGTGTCGTTAGGAGAACACTTGAAACAAACCCTCAGAACCAGAAATAAAATTGGGATGGTGATCATTCGCTCCTGAGTAGTGGTGTCAAATCTACTGTAAATCTTTTGCAAATAGGTTTTCAGTGTGTAGTTCCATGGAGTGGGCCAGCAATAAAGTTTGCCCTCAGCTCATGTGTGAAAATGGTATTGAATTTCTGAAGGCTATTAATATGCACAAGTAAAGTGCACTGGACGGCTGCTAATAGTATTTTGCTGCATTTGAATTGCATTGTAGCTGCTAAGAAGTGTTATTTCTCCTCCATGCCAGTGGCAAACAAACAACTGGTGCTCTGAAATCGGGTTTTTACAGCGATGTAAACTGATGAAATTCCAGGCTGCTAACGCTGTTAACATATTGCTCACAGCTGTGATGTATAAACATACTTGCCCAGAGGGGCATTGATGGAATACACAATAGGTTAGTGAGCATCTAAAAGAGACTGGTTAACATTGGTTGTGCCAGTTTTTATTCTGTACTCTTTCTGATGCTGGCTATTTGATGCCTTGTTTTTTTTAATTTGAATTCCACCATCTGTTCTTTTCTTCTAATATGTGTAAAGAGCATGTTTGCATAGGCAACACCACACTTTCTGATGAAGGCAATATTCTCTTGCCTGTGCTCACTTCATGGAATGCATTGTTTTCATTTATGAATAATGAGTCATACATTTGCTGCCTCAGATTCATGCGTCATTAACGTGCGCACACTTTTGTTTGTAATTATGTGCTAGAGATTTTAAAAGTGGAACTTTTTGCAAGTTCTCCAAAAAAAAAAAAAAAGTGTGTGTCCCCGTGTGGTATGTAAGAAAGATGTGGTCAGAAGAAAGGAGGCAATGGATCCACGTATTGTGGCGAGTTATGCAGCTAGCCAGGAGCTCTTGGTACCTGCTACCCACCTCGTCCAGGCTCAAACTGTGCTTGAAAATTGTCCAACAGCCAACTAGTGACGGCCCTCCTGGATTTGGGGGGTGGGGAGGGGGGGTGGGCGTTAGCTGAGGTTGGCAAGGAAAAACAGGTTTTTTGGGTTCAAGGTGCCTCCAAGATGAGGGCCTGTTGACCGACTGTGACAGATTTGATAATTTAACATATGGGCCAGGCAGTTCACAGCACTCCATGGCACTTAGATGAATGCAGCCAGCCTGGCTCATGAGATTTGGAAGGGCTGACCCATCAGTGGGAGTTGGGATTCTTCCCACTGAGTTCGATAACCTTGCAAGCCAGGACCCTAATAAATAGGGTGGTCCTGACTGGATAAGTAGTAGGAAGCTTACTGGTGTTTCTATGCTTCTAGTTGTTGCCTAGTGCACGCTAGAGGGCCATTAGCCTTGACTATTGCAAACCCATGCCTTAGTTGTGGAATTGCCACCACAAACTTCTTGATACTTTGACCAAGCTTTTGGCCACCTGTCCAAATATCTCATGTAGCTCGGTGTCAAATTTTGTCTGATGTGATGTGCCTTGGGTCGTTCTGTTAAGTTAAAGGTGCTATGTAAGTGCAAATTGGACTTATTTGGGTGTGTGTGTACCTGGAAGGTATTCCATATCAGGCAAACAAAGAACTCCCAATTGTTGATTTCTCAGTAGTTTAGTTTGGAGACTGTTGAACATAGTGAGTGTAGGATATATTCCCTAACATTGAGCTCTTGGGCAACGTCAGACACCTGGCCAAGAGAACCAAAAAAATCTCTCTGCATGTAGATCCTTTTGAGTTGGTAAATAACATTGCTGATCAGTAGTATAACCTCTTATCAACCTCCCAAACCCCAGTTGTGCAACTCGTAAACCTTAAATGTAATGTAGTACTGAGAACCTTTCAATCAACCCATTTTAGCTTGTTTGAATCAATCAGAAATTCAATATTTCAAAACAAAAAAACTACATCTTGCTGCTTAGACAATCCATTCTCGCCTGTCAGGTTAAGTAGAAGACTAAATTTCATCAACCTATAAATGAGCAGAGCATATCTTGATCCAAAAATCAGCAGACAACCCCGCTTATCAACTGAGTGTCCATCAGTAGCTTTCTCTAACTTGTGTAGCGTCCTCCACTAGGCCCCATTCAATGGACTGAACAGAACCGCTCTCATGCAAGACCCTCTCCCTAATGGCAGTGCTGTGGGATCATATTACTGCTACATCCGATCTGCCCGTACTGATCAGCAGGGCAGGATCACTACACTGGGCGCAGAGTGCTAAAATATTTCCAAGCGTCATGAATGTTTGCAGCCTTGTTTATATCAGTGTTTCTTAAAAGGTTAAGGGGTTTCTTGAGGGACGGTGGAAAAATCTTAAACGTGACCAATTTTGAGAGGTTTTCTAAATTGAACTGGACAGTAATACTGAAGCATTTGTGGAATACCAACTTCTTGAATTTTAAAAAGAAAAACCTTTCGGTATTCACATACAGATCAATAGGGAATCCTCTAAATAGAGTTTAGTCTGCGCATTTTCCCCTGTGTGTGTGTGTTCTGGAAGCTTCCATATTCCTTCTTTTGGCAGATGTTCACAGTGAGCATGCCAGGAACATATTTGCATAATGTTTCCCATGGCATTGTTCTCCCAGGAAGTCAAAAGCAACCAAGAGGCCACCATATTATTTAAAGAAAAACAATTTGCACATATATAAGCACTTTTCACATCCTCAGGACGTCGCAAAAGTGCTTTGCAGCCAATAAATGACTTGAAGTGCAGTCTTTTCTGTAAACAACTGCAGCAGCTACTTTTGAATAGCGAGGTCTCGCAAACAGCACAAGATAAATTACTAGTTAATCTATAATGGTGTTCCTTGAGAGCTAAATGTTGGCTATGGCACCGAGAGAGCTCTCTTTAAATAGTGGCATTGGATCTTTGACGTCCACCTGACCAGGCAAATGATTTAGCATCTCATCTGAAATAAATATGCTGACATTGTTTTTTTTCCAACTATCTGTAGTATTTGCTTTTGGTTAAATGTTACTGTGACTGCCATCGTTTGCTGCTGGTATGAGATTCAATTGAATGCTTAGTAATAGCCAGAGTCCTAAAAAGCACCTGGGGGAAAAACTAACTGCTGCGTGGCAGACTTTGTCTTTGCGGACGCCCACTGTGCACAGATTGGTTAGACCCCTTTTGTTTTTTGTGGTCCACTTGTAGACTGCTGTACTTTGCACAGGGCTATTAGTGAGCTTCATGTGATGCTGGACCCTCTATTAGTTTGGATTATAGATTGAAAAGTTGCAAGATGATGTACGAATGCTGAAAACTTGTGCGGGTTTATTCTATTTTTTAAAATTCTGGTTCTGAAAGTGTTTATTCTCTTTCTCCCGACCCCCCCCCCCCACCCCCAGTATAGATAGAAAGGAGGCGATCTACCAAACTAGACCTGGCAATGAGGTATTAGGCAATTATGTTCAAAGCAATGTCTGTTTGAGTGGATTATAGAATGCATTTCCTTAAGTAATTGAAAAATACCACAGAAGGTTAAAGTTCACTGCACCCATATGTTGGCTACTGATGTGACCCGAGAGTGCACAGTTTCTCTCGACGCCATCTCAAAGCCAGCTACATGGAGCAATAGACTGCCTTTTATTGAATCATTGATTTTGATTTGACAGCTCTCCAGACTGTGACTGCCTCAGTGTTGTCAGAGAATAATCTTTCATTCTGCACAACTTTGGCAAAGTTCATTTCTTCATAGAATTTGAACACACGAAGAATGTTCGATAACCTACGCGGTGTTGTCTTCCATTTGTAAATGTAGTTCACCGTCCATGTAGGAAACATCTCTTCCTTTGGTGTCCCGGCGGGAGTGAATTAGGAGATTTTTTTTGTGTCAGCAATTCCGTTTTTGCTGCTGCATCCTCCCAAAACTGAGACTTGTATGTACAGTGGGAGAAATGACACAGTGCTTAATTCTTGAGAGTCGTGTCAGTGGTTTTCCTCTGAATGCTACGTTTAATATTTTATGTATAGTTAAATAAATGGTGTATAATTAGATAGGAATAGTTATGCCTGTAGTTATATGGAGAGCTATTTCATATCATCTCTTTTGTTGGAGTTGAGTATCCATCATCAGTTTCAATATTTAATATAGATGACTCTCATTTTGTTTTCATTTAGTTCAGTCTAAACCCAACGTGTCAACTGTACAGACGGTCACCCAGACGACAGTGCCAGCACCGGCACCAGCACAGCCGCAGCAGCCACCACCCCAGCGGGCGCCTCCGGCATCTCAGCCAGCGCCACCCCAGCCGCAGCTTCCTTCAGTATCGGTGCCGGCACCCGCACCCCAGTCATTTCCTCCTGCGACTCCTGACCTGATTGTCCAGCCACCGACGACGACCGTGTCGCCGCACACGTCAGCTCCCCCAATGCCGACCCTCACTCCAACAACGGTGATGACAACAGCGCCACAGCCTTCAAAGGTAGATGCCTCTTCAATAGCTTTTCCACCAGCAGTGTTCTCTATCTACGTCCTTCTCTCAAGCTTGGGTCATCTGGTTCCCAGCATGTAGAGAAGTCCGTGCAACCTTGTATAAATGTCCACAGGAAAGTCCTGACATTTTTATAATTTGTACTCGAGTAAAGGATAAGCTGCTAGTTAATAACTGAGTTAATAAGCTGCAGTGATCGCAAATGTTTTTCATAATGTTCCCTATTACTCATATTGGGAGATAATGGGTGACATGAATCAGTCATTCATGAAAGACAGACTTATGAAATAATACTGAACGGCCTGCGGGTGGCGCTGTCCAGGGAGAGTATAAATACTCGGGCACGGGCCCAGCTTGCGCAGGACATTCTTAACAGGAACTAGTGAAGGACACAACTAGACCTCCTTGTTGTAAAACAGTTGATTAAAGCTTTGTTTAACGCTTAGACCAAGTGCCTAGTAGTTTTCTTAAGTCAATGGGTGTGTGGTTCAATTGTGCTCCAGGCTGGATATTGGGGGAGTGGGTTGAGTGAGAAGGCCTGAGGAAAACGAGAACACCAAGAAAAATAAATGAGGTGCAAAGTGCTTGGTTAAGCCAGAGTATATTCTGAATTAATTCTAAGCAATTTCCCAGCGCATTGGATTCTTTGTAGACGTGTCATTGTGCTTCACATTCCTTTTGCTGTAGCTGGCCCAACAGCACAACAGTTGAAACATTTGATCAGAATCTTGTGGACTTTTAAAACAAAGTGTCTGAGGGATGCAAGCCACCAGCCACGGTTGTGGTTTTCATCTGCTCTTGGGTGAGTCGCGACTTTCACCCCGAGATCAAAAATTGACTCCCGTCATCAGTGTTCTCTCGATGTGAAGTGGTCAGAACCCAGGAATTTTCCATTTTATGGGGAAAGAGGGGCATTTTGAAATAGTGTCTGCTTCATCCGTCACAAAGATAGATTACAGGAAACTTTGGTTTATCCGGAGGTTAACTGTCTGGAATGCTCGAACCACCGGCAAAAATCAGCAGCCGCTTCGTTAGGTTTTTTTCCTTTTCGTTGCTTTTTTTTCACCAGTCAGGCTCTGCAAGGTCTCGCTGAAGCTGTTGCTAAGCTACAGAGACGCTTGCAAGGTACGGCCGACTGTTTAGAAGCTGAAAGCAACAGGGTTTGTTGCCAGATACGGAGCTCAAAATCTCTGTTTCAACATTAGCGCTGGTTTGTCCGGCAGTTTTGATGGGACGGCAACAGCTCGGTCCTGTCGGTGCCGGATAGCGCAAAGTTTCCTGTATATTAATTTCTCCCCCCCCCCCCCCCCCCCCCCCCCCATCCCCCTCCATTTCCATATATGTATGCTGTTCAGTTAATGCTGCAGAGTCGGCTGGCATGTTTGGACCTAATATGTGCTCCTTTCTTTCTCTTTCAGCAAAAAAAGGGTGTGAAAAGGAAAGCTGATACAACAACGCCGACAACCAATGTTGCCGTGAAGAGTCGAGAGTCTTCTCCATTAATGACCGAACCCAAACCTGCAAAGATCCCATCCAGAAGCGGAAGACCTCCAAAGCCCGCAAAGAAAGAGATGCCAGACTCCCAGCAGCAGCAACATCTAGAGAAGGGTGGGGGTGGAGGCGGTGGGGTTGTAGGTAGTGGCGGTGGCGGCGGCGGTGGTGGTGGGGTTGTGGTTGGCAGTGGAAAAGTATCGGAACAGTTGAAGTACTGCACTGGCATTCTTAAGGAAATGTTCGCCAAGAAGCATGCAGCCTATGCCTGGCCCTTCTACAAACCTGTGGACGTAGACGCCTTGGGACTGCACGATTATCACGACATTATTAAACACCCCATGGATCTCAGTACTATTAAAGTAAGCCAATACCTTACAGTCTCGTAGCTGTAACTTTAGAGCTTGGATTGTGAAGCACCTTTTGAATCTGTCCTGTGTTGATCATTATCTCGCTCTGGTTCTTTAACAGAGTGCCTGAGAAATATCCTGAGCAACATTTTATATTGTCCGCCTCGAGACATTGTACAGGCGCAGTCCCAAACAAAGACGTGCTGGAAGCCTTTTTAAGTTGCAGGGGTTGATGTCTTAACAATACGCTGGTTCCTAGAGTGCATGCATGTGATCAGTACAAAGACCAAATTGGACCCAGAAGTGTTTTGAATTCCTGCTGCATTCTGGGTTGATTTGGTCAGTCTGAGGTTCTGCCCAGTCTGGGGAAACTCGAGATTAAAAAAAATAATTTTAAGCATTCTTTTAATAGTGTTTTATATTGGTCAACAAAGGTTTATAAATACAACCAACAGAGTTAAATATAATCTGATCTAGGTAAAATTGAAGAGAATAACAATTTAAAGCAAAAAATCTTTAATCAGCAACTTTTTTTTATACAAAGAAACTGTGTTTTGAATACTGGAATCCAGTGAAACTTGTCCAGAACTACTCAGCTTTACACTCTTTTATTCAACAACAACAAAAATAAGGGAGGGTGTAAGGGCAGCAGAACTACAAACTATCTGGTAACCAACCTAGCTAGGAGCTCCATTGTTTTAATAGGGAAGATAACCAAAGTAACTCTCTTCACCTGTGCCCGCAGCGCCTCTCTGCAAGTAATCAGGAAAAGAATCAAATCAGTCAAGTTACAAATTTCAGTAAATTATACATGTTGTATAAAGGTAATTGCCTTATGGAGCACTCTGGACCTCTGCCGATCGTTGGTGCTAAAGTTGCTTTCTCCTGTTGACCATAAAATGTCATCCAAGGCTCAAATTGCAGTGGATATTAAATTTGTATTTCAAATTTGACCAGGGAACAAATTGGCGAGTCACTAGGTGGTTTACTCTGGTTTCCCATCCTAATCATCTTTTTAACAAAGCAGGAATTTTCTTCCAATTAAACACACGCAATGAGTGCTATAAAGAGACTACCGAATGGACGACTGCTGTGTGGGTTTTATTTCGACGCGTGAGGTTGATTGTGAATAGTCACTTTGCAGTCAGCTTTGGTTTGTGAAGCAGACAACTGTAGAATGTGAAATTGTCTTGCTGAGGGTTAATGACGAGCTGCATCTGGCAGTGTCTTCCTGTGTGCTGGTAAATGACCATCGTGGAATGATGACCTCTGAGGCTAGCCTGATTCCAAATCAGTGTTGATTATGGAATTGTATGTGCAAGTCTTTCCCTCCGCCGCCGCCCCCCCCCCCCCCCCCCCCAAAACTTGGAAATGGCAGGCATTTAGGATGATAAATACAGTACTTAAGGAAATGTAGAGAAGTTTGTAAAGTTACAAACCAACCTTATTAAGTGAATCCTTGCTGCTGGGAGTTTAAAAAAAAACAATCAATATAACTGCAGTAGTTTAATCCCAGTACTGCCCACTAGCTTTGTCCTGGAAGTTCACACATCTGCAAATCTGTAGCAAGTTTGCAGCCGCTGGGTTAGACAGCATGTTATTTACTGTTTCAGAAATGCCTGTCTTCCTCCCCTTATTAAAGAGCTTCGACATTCTTTTGCATAAGTTGCTTGAGGTTACGAAGCAGTAAATTGTCAACAGATTGGTATCTGACCTAATGCAAATTTCCTTTCGATGTCAACTCAGTTAACAGCGTGTTTGGAGCACTGCACTTGGAGTGTCGGTGCGTGGCATTATCGAGCAGAGGGCACTGGTTTAATTTATTCTCTTGCACCCCGAACTCTCTCGAGTTCCAAATCTTGGGTGTGCTGTGCTGCTGGAGTGAAGTGCTAGATTGAGCCCAAGCACCCTCCCCGTGGAGGTTGGGTGATAACCATGTTGTAACTGGTCCTCGTGATTGGGTGGTGGTGAAGCTTGAAGCTGCCTGAAGGCGGTGCCGGGACTGGCGAGTCAAAGGAGAACTGGGAAGCAATTGGGATCAGGGAAAATTAACAATTTTTTTTTTTTTTTTTTTAAAGCCTGAAGATTGCAATTGATTTCAGTGGCATATGACTTAATGGAAACTGAAGACAAACACAAAATTCCATTGTACTATTTTTATTGAGAATTATTATTCCATATTAAAGCACACACTCTAAATAAATTGATTTATATGTGTTGCCTTCACAAAAGAGGAGGATGCTGCCAGTGTCACAGCAAAGGAGGGAAGTCGTAGACAAATTGGATAGGATAAAAATAGATAGAGGAGGTACTTAAAAAGTTGGCAACGTGAAAAGTCACCTGATCCGGATGGTATGCATCCAAGGATGTGGAGAGAAATAAGGGTGGAAATAGCGTAGGCTATGGCCCCAATCTTCCAATCCTTAGATATGGGAGTGGTGCCAGAGGACGGGCAGGTTGCAAATGTTGCATCCCTGTTCAAAAAAAGGGGAAAGGGATAAACCAGGTACCCTACAGGCCAGTCAGCCTAACATCAGTGTTGGGAAAACTTTGAGACAATAATGCGGGACAAAATTAATTGTCATTTAGAAAAAATACAGGCTAATCATTGACAGCCAGCACGGATTTGTTGGGCAAATCGTGTTTGACTAACTTGATTGAGTTCTTTGATGAAGTAACGGAGATGGTTGGTGAGGATAGTGTGGTTTGTTATGTATATGAACTTTTAAAAGGCGTTTGATAAAGTATCACATAACAGACATGTTAGCAAAATTGAAACTTCTAGCATTAAAGGGGCCAGTGGCAGAGTGGATATGAAATTGGCTAAGGAGCAGTAAGCAGAGAGTAGTGGTGAACGGTTATTTTTCATACTGGAGGGAAGTATACAGTGGTGTCCTCCAGGGGTCGGTATTGGGACTGTTGCTCTCTTTAATATATATTAATGACCCAGACTTGGGTATACAGGGCATAATTTCAAACTTTGCTGATGACACGAAGCTCAGAAAAGTAGTGAACGGTGAGGAAGATAGCAACAGACTTCAGGAGGGCACAGACAGACTGGCGAAATGGGCAGACACATGGCAGATGAAATTTAACGTAGTTAAGTGATGCATTTTGGAAGGAAGGATTAAGAGAGGCAATATAAACTAAATGGTACAGTTTTAAATGTGGTGCAGAAGTAGACATCTGGGGGGTTTACGTACACAAATCTTCGAGAGTGGCAGGACAAGTTGATGAGGCTTTTAAAAAATGCATATGGGATCCTGGGCTTCACAAATAGAGACATAGAGTACAAAAGCAAAGGAATTATGCTAAACCTTTATAAACCATTGGTTAGGTCTCAGCTGGAGTATTGTGTAATTCTGGGTGCTGCACTTTAGGAAGGATGTCAAGGCCATGGAGAGGGTGCAGAGATTGACCAGAATGGTTTCAGGGATGAAGGACTTCAGTATGTGGAGAGACTGGAGAAGCTGGGATTGTTCTCAGAGCAGAGAAGGTTAAGGGGAGATTTAATAGAGGCACTCAAAATCATGAAGGGTTTTGATGGAGTAAATAAGAAGAAACTGTTTCTGCTAGCAGAAGGGTTGGTAACCAGAGGACATAGATTTAAGGTAATTTGCAAAAGAGCCAGAGGTGAGATGAGAAATTTTTTTACGTAGCCAGTTATTATGATCTGTACTGCACTGCCTGAAAAGGTGGCGGAAACATTCAATAGTAATTTCCAAAAGGGAATTGGATATTTACTTGGAAGGGGAGACATTTGCAAGGCTGTGGGGAAAGATCTGCCGAGTGGGATAGCTCTTTCAAAGAGCCAGCATGAGCACGATGGGCCAAATGGTCTCCTGTGCTCCAAGATTCTGTGACACCTTATCACCCATCCCAAGAATGAATTTGTCTATGACCATCGGAAGTTAGTTTTGGGTCTGTTCCTGTAGGTAAGCTCCATTAATAAATTGTTAAAACCTAAAATTTATGTGCCAGCAAATCCTGTGTTCAGAACCCCTTCGTAAATTCTTCCCTAAAACCAGTAGTTGTGCTTCCCTAGCAACTTTCTGTCTCTGTAACACAGGTGGCAGTAGTGCAGGAGGAGACCATCTTAACTCATTTTTGTGTGTGTGTGTGTATGCATCTAGGAAGTAGCGGAGATGTTAGGCTTAAATTCGTGGAAGAATTACCACTTTGTTTTCCCCCGGCAGGGCAGTAGTCTGAGTAGTAAAGTTGGGGACAATAAAGCAGAAAATAATTGGGCTACTGATTTATGGTAACTGGAAAAAGTCAAATTAGATGGAGATCAAGATTTTTATTGATGTTTTTGGGGGTCAAATTCTGTAATTCCATATGCTTCTAATTAAAGCCACTTGTTCAGTTTGACTGAAAAAGCCCAATTCTGTTTTTATCGTGTGGAAATTTTACCAATATCTTGGGGAACAAATTTAGCAATTTCATCAACTTTCCTGCAAAAACAGCAAATTTGGTGATGAGAGTAGTACATTGGAATACAATTCGATGCTTAGAGAAAATATCTATTGAACCATGTGACTGTGCAACTAAATCAATTCGCCTTTAGGCCCATCTGATTCTATGATGGCTTTTGAAATTGTAAATTTTCAGTAGTTAACTCAGTCCTCCAGAGGTTGAGAGCAGATTTGAAGGTAAGTGTTCCATGTTCTACTCCTTTGCCACAGCTGGAGTAGTTATCCTTGGATCTAATAGTTGCTCACGGACTAAAATATTTTTTTAAAGTATATGTTTTATACTATATTTATTTATTTTTTTGGTAATCCATTGGTCATCTGCGTATTGCATATGAATTCTTATTCTGTTTATGGTCTTGGAGGAATTCTGAAAAAAATGAGCAATTGAAACTACTCTTGTGATTGTCAGACGTGGCTACCAGGGTCCAATAAGCAATGGTCACTCGACCAATGATGTGATTTTTCCAGTCATGTTATTCCCATGGATTAACTTATCGTTCAAAAGCAATAGGCTGCAGTTATCACGGAAACAACCACATAATTCATGGAGAAATGAGCCATTACTGTATAAAATAATACCTGATGTCCTGACCCTCGTGGCCTGCCTTTACTGGCATTGGTCTAGAATGCTGTCAAAACACTGAACAATCAGGTTAGTCAAGTGATTGTCAGTAGTCCGTGCGATTGTTACAAAGCTACAGGAACAGGATATGTGATTACAATTGGTCATTGAGATTGCTTTGAAGTGGCACTAACATTTTTTGACGGTGATGTGCTAACTACTAGCCAATGAGATTGCTGGAGAAGGTCGCTAACCATTATTACGATCAACAATTTGAAAGGCACATGATCGCTGTTGGTCAATGAGGCTGCTCGAGACATAACGATCTTGTAATAAAACTCAAATCACCTATGAATAACTTAATTGTGGCGTGGTAACATTATCTGTAATAATACTGTTCTGTAAAGCAGTACTGCTACAGCCATAGTGTTCAAATATAGCAGGAAGGATGCCTCTAGTTCTCTAGACTTCTGCGTCCATTCTTCCTCTTGCTCCTACTCTGCCTCAATACATATCCTTTTGATGCTTCTCATCCTATCAAGTGATTTGAGCTTGATTTTGCTGCGAATCCCAGTACAGCCGTAAATGCAATTGGAGTGCCATAGATTTTTCTCTAATACATTCTGGGTAAGGATCCATGATGCTAATATGATTTCTTACTGTTTGATTTGGTTTTGTAAGATGATGTCAAGATTAAGAATTGTGGATAACACTTGCCGTGAGATTCTTCTTCTTCTCCTTGTTATGTACGAACTTCAAACAAAATTAATATATATATAAAATAAAAAAATAAAAATCGATTGATCAAGGGTATGTAATGAAAACGTAACTGGTTTTGCTTCACAATTAAAATGATTTGCTTCAATTTATTTTCAAACTTGGGCACCGCAGAAAGAAAAGCTGCCATTTCAGTTCAGTGTTGAAGGTTGTAAGTCTTAATACTGCTGTAGAGTGCCTGAGCATTCCAGATTAATCACTGTGGTGTAGCTTGTAGCTCCAAAGTCTGTGATTACATGTGGAATGATTTTCTGACCAGGCTTGTGTGAGAATGGGTTTATCCAGCTGCAATACGTTGTTAGGAAACTTTCAATGTGTTGCTTTTGCAAGTTGGATTAATGGTGAGGCGGCCCCCTTTGGAGTCCACGAGCTTGAAGTTGGAAACACATGCATACGCTCGCTCATCAATTACAGCTGTTTTGCAGAGGCAATGCAGATTTTGGGATATTTCTCGGAAATGCTTTTATTTCTGATCTTTGATCCCATTTCAGTGCTTTTGGCTCCATTTCTCCTCGTTGCCTTCCCATTTTCATTCTGACCCTGTTCTTCCTTGATGCCCCTGCTTTCGATGCTTCTCCCTTGTGAGGTGGCTCTGGTTTCCTTTGTGGTGATCAAAATGGCAAGGTTTCATTTGCTGCACCATTTAAATGTGTAGGATCAGAAGGGTGTGGAATTGAAAGGAGAGGCATTATAAAGGCCGTCAAAATCATAACTGAGTTAATAGCATTCCTTGTATATTTTTACATTCTCTCATTCCCATGAGAAGGTAAGCATGCAGGTGCAGCAGGCGGTTAAGAAGGCAAATGGTATGTTGGCCTTCGTAGCGAGAGGGTTCGAGTACAGGAACAAGGATGTCTTGCTGCAGTTGTACAGGGCCTTGGTGAGACCACACCTTGAGTATTGTGTGCAGTTTTGGTCGCCTTACCTGAGGAAGGAACGATGTTCTTGCCATGGAGGGAGTGTAGCGAAGATTCACCAGGCTGATACCTGGGATGGCAGGAATGACATATGAGGAGAGATTGGGTCGATTGGGCTTATACTCGCTGGAGTTTAGAAGAATGAGGGGATCTCATTGAAACTTATAACATTCTAACAGGACTAGACAGACTAGATGCAGGAAGGATGTTCCCGATGGCAGGGGGAGTCCAGAACCAGGGGTCACAGTCTAAGGATAAGGGGTAAGCCATTTAGGACAGAGATGAGGAGGAATTTCTTCACCCAGAGAGTGGTGAACCTGTGGAATTCTCTACCACAGAAGGCAATAGAGGCCAATTCATTAAATATATTCAAGAAGGAGTTGGCTATATTTCTTAATGCTAACCAGATCAAGGGATATGGGGAGAAGGCAGGGACAGGGTACTGAATTTGGATGATCAGCCAGGATCTCATTGAATGGCGGAGCAGGCTTGAGGGGCCGAATGGCCTACACCTGTTCCTATCTTCTGTTTCTATGACCTAGTCTAATTGTGGAAAGTAAAATGGTTTGCATGCCCGGGGTAAATTCTGAAACTTGGAAAGTTCAGCGGCAGTTGCTTGGACCTTGGCGAAGTCTGGATAAGTGTTCTGGAATCTCAGCACAGGAAGAGGCCCTTCGGCTCATCGCTCCTGTGCTGGCTCCTTGTGAAACACATGAACCTGTTACATTTTGAAGGTAATTGAAGTACAATGGGAGCTGGGGCTATGTGAGGCTAGCTGGAGAAACTGGGTCAAAAATGAATTAAAACTCTGGGAAAGTTTTTAAAAGGCAATATAAACGTTAAGTTTCCGGATATGAAAGATACAATAAGAATACAGGGAAGTTATGATTCAGGAATTTTTAAAAAAAGCAAGGAAAAGGAGCTTAGAAGAGTAGAAGTGTGATGGGCCCTTTCTGTAGTTGATGTAGCAATAAAACACTGCATTGTTTTGTTGACTTATCTATATTCATTTTGGAAGAATAGCCAGTATGAATAAGGTTTTTTTTATTGCATTCGGGTGTCGCATTGGACGCCATGTCCTATTTTGGAGGACCCCCAGTCTGTAGATTCTGGTCTGCTCGTACATGTGACCTGGATTGATAAAACTTGCTTACACGTTCAAATAGTGTTTACATACTAATTTTCCATAAGATCCCTATGTCATATATTGTGTGTGTATGTCTCTGATTAGCTCAATTAGGAACAAATGATCCATTCCTAAAGCATTTCATTTCTTAATTGTATATCTTAAAACATTATTTGCGGGAAGTCGATATATAAATAAAAATTGTTGCTTTGAGCGATCTTATTGGCTAGTAATCACATGACCATCCCAAATGTTGGTCTCTTTCTAGCAATCTCATTGGCCTATGGTGTCGCTTTCTAGAAGTCTTATTGGCTCATCGTGTGACTATTCCACAATTGAGCTCTGATGCGGTGCTACAGGGATTCACTAGTTTTTAGTTTATGACGATGTGCCCAAAAAATCCAAAATTGATACCTGTTAGACTTGGGTCCATAATGGAATAAGTGTTACTTTTGTAAGTCTACCTTCCCTGTGACGGCAATTTCTACCTCTTGGAGCCAGTCTAAATGTTGCTGTTGCGTCACTCCTATGATTTGCTGTGCGCAGATTGGCTGCCGCGTTTCCTACATAAGTGACTGCACTTAACATACTTAACTGGCTGTACAGCGGCTTTGGGATACCTTGAGGTTGTGAAAGGCACTAAATAAAAGCGAGTCAATTCTTTACTGGACTTTCCATTTGTGATGTAAGTGCTGGTGATTAACAGTTCACCTTTTTGTGGAGGGAGAGGCAAACCAACATCCGGGACTTGGGAGCCAAGAAAGGGAACAAATTAGACAGAATAGATGGGGAGCAGGTAAAACATAGGCGAGTGTTTACAACTTCTTGTCAGCCTGGGACCCGAGAGCATCACTGGGAGATGCACTAGTTAAGTATACATGCTCCTTATATCATGTCTGTTTTTGGCCAGGCCTCCGTTATGTAGCTGGATTCAAATTCATGTTCCACGTATCGCTGCATTTATCAGATTGTTTCTGCGCGAGACAGAGCTGCAAAGACAATGATGGATATTTAGTATTTTAGGAGCCACGTTAGTGCCATTAGTAAACGTGCTTCATTTGGGAGGGGGGGGGTGCAGTTTATAAAACCAAATGTAATTGGGGAGGAGCAGAGAACATGGATCTAAAGTCTTTGTTCTGTGCTGCAAAACACTGTCGAGGAATATGAAGAGCACTGGAGCAGTAAAATAGATTTGTGCTCATTGACGTGAGAGCTCTGCATAAAAGATGAGCGTGCACTTTATATGAACTTTGGGGAGAATAAGGAATGGCTGACATCTTTGGCTGTTTTGAAGGTATGCGAGTATATTGGAGTGCTACTGAGACTCTTTGAGCATTTGTTTTTCTGCTGTTTATATCAAATTAATTTATATAAAAAAAGTTAAGACTATTTAGTTTTGACATTTTACATTGTATTCCTCAGCCAATATGGTTCCAATGTGTTTTTTAAGAAAGCCTTTAGGATAAATATTACAAGTCAGCAGCAAGCTGCTTTTGCGCTATGTTGTCTCCATCTGAAAGGATTCACTCGGGTCATGCAGTTAATTTGAACGCACACATGTTGATCTGGAATTCTAGTTCCTTGGACGCACTGATTCTAGCAATCTTGGTGTAATTAAGTTTGTCTATACAGTCTAGGAGCAGATGCCCAGGTCTTTAGTAAGGAGGAGTTTCTCCTCCAGAACTTCTGTAGAGTTTATAGAGTTATTTTGAATAGAATTAGTTCCCTAACCCCAACAGTATTAATATAAGGCACTTTATAATCATTCTGGAACTATTAGATATTTCAAGCATGTTTGTGAGTTGCAAACAATGAGTTTTGACGACATCTCCTGTTATGCTTCTAGTCAAAAATGGACAACAAACAGTATGGGGACGCGCAAGAATTTGCAGCAGACGTTCGGTTGATGTTCTCCAATTGTTACAAATACAATCCTCCTGATCATGAGGTGGTGGCCATGGCGAGAAAACTGCAGGTTGGTATCTGGTTCTGAAAGGAATATGCTGCAATGAACACTGTCCATTGGTCTGTAAAGCCCTCTGATTCATCTCTCTACATGACCGCTCTAGAAATGTAAATTGCTTTAAGTTAAGTATCTGCGGTTTAGTGCAATGGCAGTTCACTCCAGCGTTTCTTTACAGTGAGTTCACACTCTAGCGTTTTCAAGCAGGCAAGTTGGAGAGATCACCCAGACTTCTCTTGTATACTTACTCGATGCTCATCTTGATATAATCCCTTAGTACTGAGTACTATATTAAATGGTGCCCTAAAGGAGGGAACAGGAGAGTGAGGAAGGCCGAGAAGTTTTTATAACTTAGATTTAACCTAATACGTCCTATGTTTTTACCAGAAGGAAAGTAATGTATCAAAATAAGCTGCTGTAAAGCAGTCCCTGTAAATGAAGAAAAATGTCTTTCAAGCAGAATGACATTCATATGCAAACTTTTGTTCCCACCTGTGTTGGAAGTAAATGTGATCCATCTCCTTGGCCTCCACATAAAAGATGACGGTAGGACTCAAAAGTGGAGGACCAGGGATCTGGGGGTGCAGTACACCGATCTTTAAAGATTGGAGTACACGTAGAAAAAAAGATCAAAAGGGTGCCCAAGATTCTGGGGTTTGAGGTGTCAGTCTTGGCTTAATTGGTCACACTCTTGCCGCTGAGTCAGAAGGTACATGGGGCTCAGGCTGCGCTCCAGAGACTTAAGCACATAATCCAGGTTGACACTTCAGTGTAGTACTGATGGAGTACTGCATTGTCAGAGGTGCTGCCTTTCAGATGACGTGTTAAACTGAGATCCCGTCTATCCTCTCAGTTGGATGTAAAAGTTCCCATGGCACTATTCAAAGAGGAGGAGGAATGTTCCTGGCTGCTCTATTCCCCAAACAACACCATTAAAAACAGATTATTTGGCCATTTACCTCATTGCTCTTAGTGGAACCTTGCTTTGTGCAAATTGGCTGCTTTTTTTTTTGCCTACATTACAATAGTGACTACACTTTAGAATGACTTGATTGGTTGTGAAGCGTTTTGGAATGTCCTCAGGATGTGAAAGGTGCAAGTTCTGTCTTCTCTTTACGCATTGAGTCATTGAAAATAAAAGCAAGGTAATTAGTTGAATTATTACATGCCATGAGTTTGCGGACAGTTGGAATATTGTGTTCAGTTCTGGGTACCCCATGTCTATTGGAGCTATGAAAAGGGTACTGATGTAAGAAAACTACTAGGCACTTGGTCTGAGTATTAAACAAGGCTTTAATCAACTGTTTTTCAACATGGAGATCGAGTTGTGTCCTTCGCTAGTTCCTGATAAAGAATGTCCTGAGCAAGCTGGGCCCATGCCCGAGTATTTATACTCTCCCTGGACAGCGCCACCAGCAGGCCGCCCAGTATCATTTCATAAGTCATTTCCACATGGATGACAAGATTCATGTCAGGTACAACGATGTTTCAGTAGAACACTACAAGGAATTGGAGTTGATAATCATGAAAAAGATTCAAAATTGTGACTTCACTGATAGAGAAGTTTGAGGCAGGTTCGACTAGGTTATCAAAACTGTGAAAGGTTTTGAGGGTAAATAGTGAAAGATTATTTCCACTGGTTGGCCAGTTGGTAACAAAGGGGCACAGGGTCAGGATTATTATTAGAAGGACTAAATGGGAATTTTCCCAACTCCGAAGGTTATTGGGACATGGAATACCACAATTGGCTGCTGATGCAGATGCTATAAAAATGAATTGTATTTTAAGTATTTAAAAAGGAAGAATTTAAAATGGTATGGGAAAGCGGGTAGGGAAATGGGGTTGGATTAGATGACTCCAGCTGAAGATCAACCACCAGTATAAGCACCATGGGCTGAATGGCTTCCTTTGTGCTATAAATTCTATTAAAGTAATAAAACTCTAACTGAGTGAGACATAGTGTTTATGCCAGTGTCTACTCTGTGCCAAATTCACATCTTTTGGATTTTCTACAATCTTGGCAAATTTTCAGAATAGGAAGATGTGAGTTTTCTGCAGAATCTACAAAATGAAATTATAAATGGTGAATTTCCCCTCCTGGGGAGCAACTATTTGGAAGCAAGTTTTATAAATGCGCCAGTACTAAGTCCCCCATTGGTATCCCAATTTTTGAATGAGGAGTTAAAAGGGATAATTTCCACCAGTATGCTCACTGCCACCTCCTTGTCATCAATTTAATGCTGTGCAGTCTTCTGTTTGAAGGGGGGGGGGTTGCGCAGGAAGAGAGGGGACAATTACTTGATCCCTGCCGTTACAATGTATGAGAGATAGAATTAGTCTCGATATGGTTACACTTTGGCTCACAATAGAAAAACACCAAGAAAAAAAAAAATCAGAACCCTTTTTAACTGATTTCCTCCACACACAAAAACACGTTTACTCGGCACAGACCATGTTCCCAACCACGGGAGGCAGAAGGTGGCTCTGCTAATGCTTCTGGCAGTGTTGCTCGTAAGCGAGCCTGTCGGAAATGTGACCGTATGGCCTAGCTCAACTTGCCGTCCAATTTCACATTTGCTTCCTGTGAGAAAATACTTCAACTTGGCATCTTTAGCCAGGAATTTGCAGTGTGGAAAATAAAGGGCTTGAAACAGCATTCTACTTCCCTCACGGCATAGGGCCTCAATACCAATGTGTTGAGTCACTAGTCACTCTATTTTTAATACACGGCATAAAAAGCTACATCCCTGAACACAGCATTGTGTACCAAAATGGGCCATGGAGATCAAAGCCAGCTTTCATATTTTTGGGTTTTCATTTTTTTCCAGGACGTATTTGAGATGCGTTTTGCAAAAATGCCAGATGAGCCTGTTGAACCAGTGGTTCCATCTCCGCCTCCTGTGCCACCTCCGACCAACCAAGTGTCGTCCTCATCCTCGAGCGACAGTAGCAGCGACAGCTCCTCTGACAGCGACAGTAGTACAGATGATTCCGAGGAGGAGCGGGCGCAGAGGCTGGCTGAGCTTCAAGAACAGGTACTGCCGCTGAGGCCACTATAAATAAAGTGGTTGTGGTTGGTTTCAGTACCCTGGCATTCACCACAGCTGCATTTTTATATCAGTAGTAGGCAGGTGATGAATGTGCAGTTATAAACAGCCCTGAAATAATGACATTTTACAGTAAATCAGTGTGAGTTACAAATTGTGATTTTAGCTCCTTGTCGTAAACTCTAGGAAAATTTGTATATACTGACCATCTTTTGTTTCCTTCAACTGAGTTTGATGTCCATCCTTGTTCTCTTGAATTATTTTCCGTAAACCTGTTTTTTAAAAAAAAAAAAAAAAAAAAAATTGTTTAGTCTAATTTGTCTTTGAACGTTACCAGTTAGCCCATGTTATCGTTTTCCCATGTACAGGAAACTTTGGTTTATCCGGAGGTTAACTGTCCGGAAAGCTCGAGCCACCGGCAAAAATCAGGAGCCGTTTTGCCAGGTTTTTTTTTAACCAGTCAGGCTCTGCAAGGTCTCGCTGAAGCTGTTGCTAAGCTACAGAGACGCTTGCAAGGTACGGCCGACTGTTTAGAAGCTGTTGCTAAGCAACGGGGTTTGTTGCCAGATACGGAGCTCAAAATCTCCGTATGTTTCAACATTAGCGCTGGTTTGTCCGGCAGTTTTGATGGGACGGCAACAGCTCGGTCCCGTCGGTGCCGGATAGCACAAAGTTTCCTGTACCCATCTTTTAACCCTAAAGGCACGCGTGGCTTTCCTCTGCTTTACGATGATTTTAAAAGCATTCTTCATTTTTCTTCAGTGTTGCTATTGCCCCTACCTAATAGGACCTCCCAAACAACCTGATGCTATTATAGTCCTGGGTGGAATACTGGGTTGGAACTGCAGAAAACCACAGCGAACAAACTGCATAAGAGCAAATGTTAAAACGTAGCGCAGAATACAATTTTCCCTCTGCTGATTCCCATTTTTACAACGGATTACAGCTTGAGGAATGTGTTTTTGGGTCATATTAAATTCAATCAAATGTACAACTGGAATAAAACCATGGGCTTGAAACGCATCCAATGACGCACATTTCTCCTGGGCCTGGATATTAAGGAAATTGCTTCATACAGGAAACTTTGTGATATCCGGCACCGACGGGACCGAGCTGTTGCCGTCCCATCAAAACTGCCGGACAAACCAGCGCTAATGTTAAAACATACGGAAGCTTTTGAGCTCCGTATCTAGCAACAAACCCTGTTGCTTAGCTTCTAAACAGTTGGCCGTAGCTTGCAAGCGTCTCTGTAGCTAAGCAACAGCTTTAGCTAGACCTTGCAGAGCCTGACTGGTGGGGAAAAAAAAAAAGCAACGAAAAGAAAAAAAACTTACTGAACCGACTCCTGAATTTTGCCGGTGGCTCGAGCATTCTGGACAGTTAACCTCCGGATAAACCAAAGTTTCCTGTATAATTATTGGCTAAACATTTTTTTAAAATTTCTATTTCCTATTGTCAAATTGTAGTACAAAACAAAATATTCGTGTCACTGAACATGGGGCTAGGCAGTGAATTGAAGTTTGGAGCTGATCTGAGTAATGCTTAATCTTACTGGGCTTGGGGTAAATCCACTCCTAACTAAGCAAGAATGATCACACAGTTTTATCAGCAGTCCAAAGAGGTTTTGCTAAAAGCTTCAGATACCAGAGTTGCAGAGATGTTTTGGAACATTTTGGAAAGTCCCCCACCCCCACTACAAAGTAACTAATTTCTTTTGATAGCGAGAGGTTGTTTTGATTCTGCCCAACTCCTGTAACCTAGAACGATTTTTGTTTTTTTCTAATCTATCTAAGTGATGAAATTCGATTACACTAAAGTCGCAATATAATTTGAGAACTGAAAACCGGTCAAAATGTTGGTTAACCTGTTTCCTGGAAGGCAAGCTCGTTGCAGAATGACTCCGTTTATGTTGTGTTCAACATCATCTTAGCAACATGCTGTGTTTTAGAATTAATTCATATTAACCCTGCTCATTTGAGTGGAAACAACATGGTTGAATTTAGACGGAAAGCATGTTTAAATTCACAGTTGAGTCACAATGTTGACTGAATTTCACACTCTGCGTTCCATTGGTGGAAATTTGGAGTTAGAAACTTTAGCCTTGACCAGATGATTTGGAGATGGAAGTGAGTTTACATTCAACTGCGCATCATTTCTAGTTGCTGTTATTGGTGGCATGTATCGTGAGTGAGTCATCCACGATGCACGTGGACCAGTTTTTTTCCCCCCCCTTCTGATCGGAATTGCTTTCTTAAATAACTGGTTTGAGATCAGAATTCAGACAAAATTTGGATTTCATCCATTCTCCACTGGAGAACGAATTGTAAATGACCTTTATTTTGGAACGTCTAGATACTGGCATACCATGTTAACTTTGAATGGGTTAAAATGTTTTCTGAATTGGCTGCTGTAGGTTTTTGACTATTAAGTACTTGGTAGAAATTTAATCAGGAATTACCTCAGCTGATAGTTGGGAGTTTGTGACTCGAGATTAAAAAAAAGTTAACGGATAATGCTGGATTTTGATCATTTACTCAAAGGTCACATCCTCTGCTTACTCTGGACTGCACGCCACTCTTTATGAAGAAATCCATCTTGGAACACTGGAATTTTTCTATGTGGGTGGTGACATTTTGTCATCTTCCCACTTGTCCAGACATGTAATTACAGCCCGTTTCTTGTGGCACCAGTGGTTGAATACATTTAATCTAGAATGTACTCGACTGCAGTCAGCCACTTGAATGTGCCCCATCTAGGATGGTTATTCATTTAGAGGCCGAACCTCAATATTAAGTGATGACTAGCGGGAAGAGGGCAAGTTATGGCAACTAAAGGGGAAGCCATTTACAATGTTAGAAGCTGGTTCTCTTCGTAGCTGGAGGCCAGATATGATGTGAGCGCTTGGCAACTGCTTGAATTATAAGTAAACTCTGCAATTTTTAACATTGAGGATGTGCTGAGTGGTAGCATAGAATGACTTGACTGCATCTGTTCCGAGAAGCCAAAGTAATAACCGCGTTACTCCCGAGAGCTATGGAGAGTGATATCGTCTGATTTCATCCTGTCGTATCTGAAAAGTGGAGTTTGCCTACTGTGTAATTTAATTCAGCAATCAGGATTTTTCAACTGGTGATTCAGACTGTAGGGAGTCAGTACTGAGAGATTGCAGCATTGTTGCTTTGTCACCTGTTAAGAGTTGAAGAATATGCAAGGAGGAAAGTGTACCCTTTGCATGGTGGTTGTGAGAAAGTATTAGAGCAGTCCTCTTGAAATCACAGCCACTGTATAAATGTGTAATCGTGAGCATTACAGGGCATTGTAGGAGGTGCTCGGCATTGCATCTGATCTGTGTCATACCTGACCTTTGGAGTGCTTGGTAATGTCACCGAGTACAAATTGTTCTTAAAAAAAATACTATTTCCCAGTCCCCTCGATCTGTATCTTGTGCGGACGTGCACCCATCAACCAGAGGAAATAAATGCTAAAGAACAGCTGTGTATTGTGGCAAAAGCCTGCAAAATGTTCACGTGGGTTCAGCATTTGCTCAAGTCAACGTCAATTAAGTCTGACGAGCGTTGTTTTGTGTCATGCAGTTGAAAGCGGTACACGAGCAGCTGGCTGCCCTTTCCCAACCACAACTGTCAAAACCAAAGAAAAAGGAGAAAGACAAGAAGGAAGAGAAAAAGAAAGAGAAAGAGAAGGAAAAGGACAAAGAAAAGGAGAAGCATAAAAAGAAAGAGGAAGTGGAGGAAAAGAAGAAGAGCAAAGCTAAGGAGCAACAGCCAAAAAAATCAAAGAAGAACAATGCAAATACCAGGTAAATCTGTTCACTTGCAAGTTAACCCTGTACACATTTGAGAAAAATGATAATGTTAGTTAAATCATAATCTATCAGCTATGTTGTCAATTGTACTGATTTCTGTTTTAATCTCCTACAAATTGGAAATTCTTCCCATTCATACAAGGGAGCAGCATTTAGAGATATAGTCCTTTTAGGTCTTGATGCAAGTTGTTTGAAAGCGTACTGATGTAGAAAAACATCTGAAAGTTGCTTCCCACCCCGTGCCCCCTCCAGTTTTGTGAAAAGCACTTTTCAGCCTATGACCTGTCTGCTTTGGCCGACTGGAATTGCATCAGTTGAATGCTAGTCTTGGGTTTTGGCCTTCTGTTCATGCTCTACCATGCAGTGTTTTCTGCTTTCTAATGTGCATGGCTCCTAAAGGTGATGAAGCTAGTGCCAACCTCCGTATGGGGCTTTGACAAAACAGTCTTATCTGCTGGAAGGCTGTTTTGAGCTAGAATATCCAGTCGAGATTTCTTCCATGTTCTGACCTCTTGAGCGTTGCACCTTGTAGCTTCAAGCTCCTAGTCAGATGCAGACTTGAGACAGCAGTTTCTCCTGGGTGCAGCCATCAAAGGATACAATCTGCCAAATCATGCCTGGGGAGGAAGTTTTCAGACCCTTGGGGCTAGAACTACCTACGGCTCAAGTCACAAATCCATTATAGCTTGGGTCTGGCCTCGGCCAACTTTGATACCTGTCGTGTGACTACCATGTTGGATTATTGACTGATGATGTTGCAGTGAAGTGATCTTGACATGTCACACTTCAGCCCTGGTCAAAACAAGCTACATTCACATTGGAAATGATGGAGAATCTAATCCCAATTCAGACAGATATTACTGATAGCAAGGGAGCTTTTGGCCAGCAACATCCAAGAATGAAATGCATAGGTAGGTTCTCCTTCTCTTCCCACCCCAACCTTTTGATCCAATTTGAGGATCCCTTGAGCTTATGAGAACAGCAATCACAGCTCTTTCCAGTTAAGTGATTAGTCTTGTCAAGTAACTTCATTAGTAGAGGATAGTCAAAGTAAAGACAGGAGGAAAGTTCATGCGCACACAGATCAAGCAGTATATTTTGGCGATTACTTTGCCCACATTGCCATTTCCTGGAAATTACGTGGTTGGGACAGACATCATGAATCTGGTAGACCAGCCAGAGGAACACATTGCTAGCTTCCAGCTCTCTGCTCAAATGTGCTTTGTGGAGGCCTTTTTGTTAACTTAATGAAGGCAGTATCGATGTCATCAAATAGATAGAATATACAGTGTCTATCATGGAGGAAGAAACTGTTCAACCCACCAGATATTGCTCAATAGTCTTGCAATTTCAGACCAACTATGTTAAGAATCAGTACCTCCAAACATTTAGATTCCTGGGGTTGTATGGTGTATACTGTGGATGCTCTAGAGTCATAGTCATCATGGCACAGATGGAGGCCATTTGGCCCATCGAGTCTGTGCCAGCTCTCTGCAGAGTAATCTAATTAGTCCCATTCCCCCGCTCTATCCCCGTAGCCCTGCAAGTTTATTTCCCTCAAGTGCTTATCCAGTCTCCCCTTGAAAACATTGAGTGTCTCCGCTTCCACCACTTCCGTCGGCAGCGAGTTCCAGGTCCTCACCACTCGCTGCGTAAAGTTTTTCCTCACATCCCCCCCTGAATCTCTTGCCCAAAACCTTAAATCTGTGTCCTCTAGTCCTTGTACCATCAACTAGTAGTAACAGCCTTTCCCTGTCTAGCCTATCCAAACCCGTCATAATCTTGTACACCTCTATCAAATCACCCCTCAACCTCCTTTGCTCTAATGAAAACAAATCCAGTTTCTCCAACCTGTCCTTGTAGCTAAGATCCCCCATCCCCGGAACCATTTGGTAAATCTCCTCTGCACCCTCTCAAGTGCCTTCACATCCTTCCTAAAGTGTGGTGACCAGAACTGGACGCAATACTCCAGTTGTGGCCTAACCAGCGCTTTATAATGATTCAGCATAACTTCTCTACTTTTGTACTCAATACCTCTATTTATGAAACCCAAGATCCCATATGCTTTGCTAACCACTCTCTCAATATGTCTTACCACCTTCAGGGACATATGCACATTAACTCCCAGGTCCCTCTGTCCCTGCACACTCTTTAAAACTGTGCCATTAAGTGTATATTGCCTCTCCCTGTTCCTTCTGCCAGGTCATTTTTATATATCAAAAAAAGCAGTGGCCCCAACACTGACCCTTGGGGAACACCACTGTCTACCATCCTCCAGTCTGAAAAACAGCCATTTACTACAATTTGCTGTTTTCTGTCCTTAAGCCAATTCCTTATCCAAGCTGCCACTGCCCCACCTATTCCATGAGCCTCCATTTTGTTAACCAGCCTTCTACAGGAAACTTTCGTTTAACCAGAGGTTAAATGTCCGGAAAGCTCTATCCACCGGCAAAATTCAGGAGTCGGTTCAGATAAGTTTTTTTACTTCTTGTTGCATTTTTTTCTCCAGTCGTGGCTCTGCAAGGTCTAGCTGAAGCTGTTGCTTAGCTACAGAGACGCTTGCAACCTACGCCGACTGTTTTGAAGCCAACGGGGTTTGTTGCTTCACACGGAGCTCAGAAGCTCCGTATGTTTTAAATTAGCGCTGGTTTCTCCAGCAGTTTTGATGGAACGGCAACAGCTCGGACCCGTCAGTGCCGGATACCAGAAAGTTTCCTGTATGTGGTACTTTGTCAAATGCCTTCCTAAAATCCATGTAGACAACATCCATTGCATTCCCTTCATCGATCCTCCCTGTTACTTCATCCAAAAATCTAGGTGTATATCATCTTCTATTGGACATTTAAAATTAATTTACATTTATGTGACCCAGTGTGGGTGTCTCTATAGCTTTGATACCTACTACGGTTGTAGCCCAAGTTGGAGAACGTTGTGAAAGGGTAGGTATACAGTTTAGCTCGGGGTGTGCTCTGGGCATACATCAAGATTTTAAAATGGGCAGCACTCCATGTGATATCAAGAAACATGAGTGCACTGGACACAGCAAAGACTACATGTTCCAACAATAATCCTGGCTGTAGCTCTGAAGATCTGTGCTCCAGAACTAGCTGTGCTGGAACTAGAATTAGGTCGATCTGCAGAGGCTTCAATTTTCCTTTATTAGGAAGCAGATCTTTCTTTTCGTCTCCTGTGTCAACGAAGTACAAGCTGTCATCTGACAGATTAATCCTAGAGGTGAGAGTGACTGCCCTTGACATCAAGGCAGCATTCGACTAATGTGGGGCAACAAGGAGCCCTCGTAAAAATGAAGTCAATGGTGATCGGGGGGGAAAACATAGAACAAAGGAAGGTGGATGTTGGAGGCCAATCATCTCTGCCCCAGGACATTGCTGCAGGAGTTCCTTAGGGCAGTGTAGGCCCAACTAACTTCAGCTGCATTCATCAATTATATTCCCTCCATCATAAGGTCAGAAGTGGGGATGGTCACTGATGATTGCACAGTATTCAGCTCCATTCACAATTTCTCAGAAGCAGTCCGTGCCCGCATGCAGCAAGACCTGGTGAACATTCAGACTTGGGCTGATAAGTGGCAAGTAACATTTGCGCCACACAAGTGCCAGGCAATGACCATCTCCAACAAGAGAGTTTCTAATCACCTCTCCTTGACATTCAATGGCATCACCATCGCCAAATCCTCCACCATCAACATCCTGGAGGGTTGCCATTGACCAGAAACTCTCATGGATAAATGCCTTGGCTACTAGAGTAGGTCAGAGGCTGTGAATTCTGCGACGAGTGACTCACATCCAACTCCCCAAAGCTTTTCCACCACCTACAAGGCACAAGTCACAGATGTGATGGAATACTCTCCTCTTGCCTGGATGGCTGCAGCTGCAACAACACTTGAAGCTTGACACCATCCAGGACAAAGCAGTCCGACTCATCGGCAGTCCAGCCACCACCACAAACATCCACTCTCTCCACCGTGGCTGCAGTGTGTACTACCTATAGGATGCACTGCAGCACCTTGCCAAGACTACTTCGATAGCAGCTCCCAAACCCGTGACCTACACCACCTAGAAGGAAAAGGGCACTGGGTGCATGGGAATACATCTCCAGGTTCCCCTCCAAGTCACACACCATCCAGGCTTGGAAATATGTCACCGGTCCTTCATTGTCTGCCGGGTCAAAATCCTGGAACTCCCTACCTAGCAGCACTGTGGGAGTACCTTCACCACACGGACTGCAGTGGCTCAAGAAGGCGGCTTACCACCACCTTCTCAAGCACCTAGGGATGGACAATAAATGCTGGCCTTGCTAACAATGCCCCATCCTGAGAGTGAATTAAAAAAAACTTGTATCCTTTTTCTGTTTCCACCCATATGAATGGATGGATGATCCTTTCTTGTCCAGGAAACTTTGTTATATCCGGCACCGACGGGACCGAGCTGTTGCCGATCTCTCAAAACTGCCGGACATACCAGCGTTAATGTTGAAGCATACGGAGGTTTTCATCTCCGTATCGGACAACAAACACAGCTTCAAACAGTCGGCCCGTACCTTGGAAGCGTCTCTGTAGCTTAGCAACAGCTTCAGAGAGACTTTCCAGAGCCTGACTGTTTGGGGGAAAAAAAGCCACGAGAAGAAAAAAAACCTAACAAAACGGCTCCTGATTTCTGCCGGTAGATCGAGGTTTCCGGACTTACAACCTCCGGATAAACCAAAGTTTCCTGTATATGGATATTGTCCTGCCTTTGAAGAATGTGGAAGGTTACACCTTTGGATAGCTGGTAGTAGCCAACTTTTCAACTCCAGTGATTTTTGGAACTCAGATTAATATAGAAGGTTTTTTTACTTTGCTCCCTTTCTTTAAGGCAGTGTACAATGATTTATCTGAAATAAAAATGGTTGGTGCCTTAATTACTTAAAGACAGAGAACGTGGTTTCATAATAAGCCATGTGATGCACACAGGATGTCATAAAATTGTTTTGCGATCAGAAAGTTGTGCAGAGCTATCAATATTGTGTGTAGTGTGGGCGAACTCTTACATTATCTCATTTGGATGGATGAAGTGTCAGCATTCCTCTTATTTCGAGCAAGCAGATTTCTAGTAGGATACTTGGTGGAATCTGTGGCTTCAACCACTGCTGGTTCAGCTAATGGGAGATTTTGTAGAGGTGAGCACGTGTGGGAATTACTTGGGGAAAATATTAACCTTTCCTCCAAAAGTGAAGCTTTCAGTTGGCCATTCAGCTGACCGTAGCAAATCAATCCAGTTTAAGCACAGGAGTGGAGTTAATGGATCATGGTGTAAATGAGGTGGGTAATTGTAACAAGTGGGATTTGAAGAGGAAGTATATTGTATTGAATTGCCACCGAACCCTAAAGGTTACAAGGGAGGATAAATATATGCTCGTCAGTGTCTGAGAGTGCTCCTTTGTTTACTCGTGTTTATATTGGAATTGCGAGTTAGAAACAACCTTGAAGTAGATGTTTAGTATAGGATTCCCCCCCTTCTGACCTGAATGAGGACTGCTGGACAAAGATACTCGGATTGCTGTTCAGGGCTTCGCATGATGCGGGGGGGGGGGGCTCCGACAGAAGATGTCTGCAGGTTACTTGTAACCAGAATTGGTAACGCATCAAAGTGGCTCTCGGAGGGGGTGGGGCAACGCGAACCTCTCGCCACCCCCCAAAGTGCAGATAATATGACATAATTTGTCTTTAAAATCTGGGCCCTTTTTTAATTAAAAAAAAAAAAAAATCAAATTACAGGAAACTTCGTGATATCCGGGACCGGCGTGATGCCGATCTATGAAAACTTCCGGACAGACCAGTGCTAATGTTGAAGGATACGGAGGTTTTCATCTCCGTATCTGACAACAAACACTGTTGCTTAGCAACAGCTTGTAAACAGTCGACCCGTACCTTGGAAGCGTCTCTGTAGCTCAGCAACAGCTTCAGAGAGGCTTTCCAGAGACTGACTGTTTAAAAAAAAATGCTAGGAGAAGAAAAACCTAACAAAACGGCTGCTGATTTCTGCCGTTAGATCGAGGTTTCCGGACATACAACCTCCGGATAAACCAAAGTTTCCTGTATTACAAAGTATTATTAACATCGTTTCTGTCTCTCTCCTATTTAATATTTGTTTGGGCAGTTGTGATTACATCACTTGGGGTTACAGGTGAGAAAGGGTGACTTGAGCCCAACAGGGAGCTGACTTAATTTGTGGTTCATTCTGAAGCCCTCATAGGTTCACTGTCTCCACAGGTATAAACTTGTCTCCCTCAACTGTTGGGCAGTACTCGAAGGAGTCACCTCTGTTCACTCTAGAATCAAAAAAATAGTTTAAAAAGACAATTGGACAGAGCAGCCTGAAAAATGTTGACCATTAAATGTTGATTTTTATATAGGTCCTAATAGCGAGAGTCTGGGTCATTTTGACTATTAAATTGCTTGTTTTAGTGGGACTCCTTACTTCCCTCTTTTTTTAATTTCTCCTAAAGTCTGCACTTTAACAAAAAAAATCCTTAATTTACCTCATCACATCTCCTACTGTTCAGATTTCTTAGTGTCCTGTACCATAAATGTTGATTCTTCCCCTACGTTTCTCAAGAATATTTGAAATGTGCAGATTCTTTCTGTACAGATGTGCTGACGGTGCCTGTGAAGCACCACTTGCCCCAAGCCTACAAGTTATACCACCATGTTTCCATGTTTATGTCTTAATTCTGGGGTCTCTTCCTTCAGGAGTATGAAGAACAGCAAACCTGGTCCTACGTATGACTCGGAGGAGGAGGATAAATGCAAGCCGATGACGTATGAGGAAAAGAGGCAGCTGAGCCTGGACATAAACAAACTTCCCGGTGATAAATTGGGACGAGTAGTTCACATCATTCAGTCCCGTGAGCCCTCACTGAGAAACTCAAACCCTGACGAGATTGAAATAGACTTTGAAACGTTAAAACCCTCCACGTTGCGAGAGCTAGAACGATACGTTACATCATGTTTACGGAAAAAAGCGAGGAAACCTCAAGGTGAGAGTTAACCCTAGCGGATAAGAGAATGGTTGATTGTCACTATATAACTATATAAAATTGCTCTAAAAATTCATACATTTGATTCATGCACACAATCTACACAAGCCATCCTCAATATATCAATCATTCCCTCTCTCTACCACAACTGTTCTTCACTTACCATGCCGCACACTATTTCCTGACTGCAAAGTATGTAGGGAGCTTCCCCCCCCAGACTTTTCCTAGTATTACCTCTGAAAGCCGGCTGTTGGTTGGTGTACAAGACAGACTTGGGGTGATTGTTACTTGGATGCTTGTTTCTTTCCTGGGCCCTAAGCCATGCCATTGCCATTCTATGGAGTGACTAGGCACTTCAGTGGTGCCATGACTGGGTTTGTTGAAACAGTGACCACATATTGGCTCAAAATAGAAGAAAAGTCGCAAATGCTAGAAGCCTGAAATAAAAACAGGAAATGCAGGAGAGGCATCTGAAAGAGAAAAGATTTTCTGCTGGCTGCGATAGATTGAAGTAGGAGCGCTTTAAGCAAAGCTTGATCGAGGCTTGTTAATTGACCTTTCAGAAATTAGTGTTGGCAGTGCAAGACCTTTTGGAATGGCCTTCCGCACTGAATTCCAGTCCCTTGTGTGTAGCACTGGTAACGAGACACGTCATTTATTTCATGTCGCCTTCGTCGATGGCGGGCAGTTTGAATCCACTGAGCGTGTTGTCACGACTTAGTCTTCCTTTTTTTTAAAAACCTTACTGCCCCGGAGAATCACCTTTGTGTTTAATAATGAGTGAGAAGCATGAGCAACATTGCTACATGAGCAACATTGCTACATGTGTAGTGTTGTAAGTTGCTTTTTGACTCTACCAAAATGCTCCCTTTTATTTTCCTTTCACTCCCAGCTCTCCGCAATGGTTGACTCCTGTCCGATACAGTACGTGCTTCACGGTAGCTCGCCCCCACGCCCTGCCAGAATGACCATTCTTCATGTGTGAGGCAGCCAGTGAGTGTTCGCTGTCTGTTCAACTCTGGGGGTGCCGCAGCAAAGCTTTTTTCCCCTTTTCCCTCCCAAATGTCAGCTTGACATTTCAGAGTGGATGAATGCTGGGATTTCCCCCCTAATATTCGGATTTCCTCATTTCTGCATGGCGAGACTTGCCGAATCGTAGCCAGGAATTTGCTTACGGTGTCGCCACGGTTAGAAGTGCTGGCTGATAAGTTAGCCGCCGACTTTTTCATTGTAAAGCCCCAACAATCTATTACTAGATTGTGTGTTCCCCCACCCATCCCCTTTCCACCCCTTAAAATCAAAGGCCCGGAGTGAGGATTTGAAACAGCACGAGGAAAGATTTGGTAAATTGATGTCGTAGCTGACGCAGGGAGGAGTGGCAGAGCCTGGGGAATAACAGCTAAGTGTTCAATTATTTATTCACACCATATTTAACTATGCAGTAGGTTAAAGGGCTACTTAAGAAAATAATTAATAAATAATGGCTAGGGGAAAAAATCTATGTCAGCTATCAGTAAATAGTTCAATAGAAACTGATGTCACCAATAGAGGGGAGTCCTAAACTGAGCAATAACAGTAACTAACAGAAATCAAACTAAATCCATCTGTTAATCATTTAGTATTAAAAACAAATTAGTTATCACTAGAAATAGATAGATAACTCTACAGTAAATAAATATATAAAGTAGATAATGGGAGCGCAGGCAGTGTGTCAGAGCTGCAGAATGTGGGAATTGGTGGACAAGGAGACTGTCACAGATGACATCACCTGTGGAAAATGTCTATGCCTTGAGTCACTTCAGCTCAGTCGGTTAAGCTGGAGTGCAAACACTGAGGGAGGGAGATGAATATCTGGATTGTTTACTCCAGAACACAGTCACAGCGCATAGAGAGATACAGATATAGGAAGAGGAGTGTGTGACTGACTCGTCAGTAGGGCTGGGGGAGCCTAGTAGAGTCAGATAATCTAAAGAAAAAGGCACACGCAAGGTGCATCAACAATTAAGGAACGAATGACAAAAGGGAATATGATGAGACAAAGAATAAATATGAAATGGATGTATTGAAGAATATAAAGAAATAGTGAAGTATTCTATCGGCACATAAGCAACAGAAGGATAATTAACATAGGGTTAGGGCCTCTAAAGGATGAGCAAGATAAACTCCCAGGAGATGATACTGAAATGGCAGGGATAAGTACTTTGCCTCTGTTTTTTACTGCAGATGATAAAGAGGAAATGACAACAGTAGTAGTAACCTAGAGGGATATTTTAACAGTTGATATGAAGGACAGAGATACGAGACATACTAGTCAAATTTCAGGACCAAGCCTCCGGTTCAGACGGATTGAAACTGCGGATACTCAGAATCTATGGAGGTGATAGCAAAGCACTAGTGCATATATAAAAATTCAATAGGAAAGGGAATAGAGGAGTTTCGAACAGCAAATATAATTCCTGTCTTCAAAAAGGGAGATGGATCTAATCAACAACAACAACAACTTGTATTTATACAGCGCCTCTCACATAGTAAAACGTCCCAAGGCCCTTCACAGGAGAGCTAACAAACAAAATTTGACACCGAGCCACATGAGCTATTAGGGCAGGTGACCAAAAGCTTGGTCAAAGAGATCGATTTTAAGGAGCGCCTTAAAGGAGGAGAGAGAGGTAGAGAGGTTTAGGGAGGAAATTCCAGAGCTTGGCCTAGGCAGCTGAAGGCACGGCCGCCAATGGTGGAGCGATGAAAATCGGGAATGCTCAAGAGGCCAGAATTGGAGGAGCACAGAGATCTCGGAGGTTTGTAGGGCTGGTGGAGATTAGAGGTGGGGAGGGGTGAGGCCATGGAGGGATTTGAAAGCAAGGATGAGAATCCAGGGAACTATAAACAAGTGAGCTTAACATCAGTGGTTGGAAAGATATTAGAAAATGTGTCTGATAAATTCATGCCAGAATTCCACACTTCGGTGAAAGAGAAATACTGCAAAGTTTTGCATTGAGCGTTTTAATTAAATATGCATGTGAGGTTGACCCTGTAAGGCATTATCTACTAAAATTAGTGCAAGTGGCCTTGGTAAGTCAGTGATTTCTTTTGGCTAACACTGGGATAGAAGGATATGAGGCAGGGTGGGAAGAGGTAATTGGCGTGGGAGGAAACTAGCTCACTTGATGCAGGGAAAATTTCTCTCTGTTGACTTCACGCTTGCTTGTTAGGCCGTAGTGCCGAGATGCTTTACTAACCTTTTAAGTGGGAATTTGGAATAGCATCTGCCAAATATTCAAGCTCGAGTTATTGGCCCAGAAATTCGGGTCGGGGGCTTCCCGCGGGTGTAAGCCCCCGACCTGCACTTACCTAGCGCGCCAGCCGTTGAGCTGTGGGCCCATGTGGAATTCCGATCCGGGGCCTGGTCCAGCTGCCGGTGCGCAGTGCTTGTGTATCCCAGGGGCGCAGTTAGTTCGAAGTGTCCCCTGGGATCACGTGGGCCATGGGGAGCCAATCGGACCAGGGAATGCTTCATTCATAAGATTGACAGGAAGAGCTGTCAAAACTTAGAAATACTACGTCCCCAAAACAGCACTAAATCTTCAAATAAATTTTTTAAAAATCACTTTTTAAAATAAACTATAAATTACATGAAATAACTTTTAAACAATAATTTAAATTTTTGAAAAAATAATTTTATTTTCTAACGGGGCTAAAAATAAACTTACCTTGCTTTAAAGTATTTAAAAATAATAAACCTGTGGAAAAAATGTTTTAATTTTAATTAATTCACCACTTACCTTGTAAAAAGCAGGCCTTATGCCTGCTTTTTACATGTCTTAACTTCTGGAGACTTACCCTCCTGGGAAAACCTGCAAAAATAACCCAAAGTTCGATGCGCATACGCAGCCTCTCCCGCGCACGCGTTCGAACTCTGAACCCCTTCATTCAGGGGAATGGAAGTGCCGGTTTCCCGCGCATGCGCAGTGCATGCACGAAACCGGCACTTCCATTGGGCTTACGGGTGAGTACCCCGTGCGTACTCACCCGTGGAGACCCGAATTTCTGGGCCATTAATTAAAAAACCCAGCATCAAATATCAATCAACGGGAATAGAGATGGAAGTTGCTCACCCGACCAGAGCAAGCATTTGCCATAAAATTGGAGACGCAAACTCATTTCTGTCGACCTCACTCTTGCAACCTGTTCTATGGCCAGGTTACTTCTGTGGCGTTATGCTGTGTTTAGTTTGTTCTGCCGCATGTTTTGTTGCAGCATACTATAAAGCATTGGTGGTACCTTCGGATCCTCTTCGTGTTTCAAACTGGAAAAATTATAACCCACAGAAATGAATTGGAAACTTCCTCTGTGGTCTAGCACGTGGCTCTGCAGGAAGTCAGATTGTGATATTGCGCAGGGGCCAAATGCAGTATCAGTCGCTGCTGCAGAGTATGCCGGCAACAACGGATGAATCTCAGAAATTCTGGCAACGTTGTTGCGGCTTGACTGCAGGTTGGAGGTTACTGGCCCAAAATTCTTGAGGTTATAAGAATTCTGAGCCCGTTGAGTCTATACAAGTGTGAGTAAGATCGGTTCCAAAAACTCCCTCTGGACAAGTACCAGTTTAAAACCAATTTCAGTCTTGCTGCCGCAGCTATCTGTTTTGTCCCTTTTATTTTCCATTAGTTTTCAGATACTCTGGGCACACACTTGTCAGGAAATTTAAGATTGAATTCGTCTGGTAAACATTCATTTGAAACTATCCTTCACCTCAATATGTTTAATGTGTTTTGTGCTCCTCATGTGGAAGGATGTTAGTGCAGAGGAATGGGGATCCTTATTTGTTTTAGGAGCCTAGGGTCAACATCACACGCTCCTAATTCATATGCCGTAGAATCAGAGGCAGAGTGAAGCTTGACCCAAACACCGTTCCTTAACTCCCAACATCAGAAGAACATCCTGTACAGCACCAGAGTCCCCCTTTCCATTTCTCTCATGAACTATCCCGGTGTCCTTTCTGAGATTACCAATTTAGTGCCAATTTATGGGCAATTTTGTTCTTGTGGGCCTATGCCTATGGGGAGTTAAAACTACAGAAACTTAATTTCCTTTGGACCATGCTAATTGAGAGGCTTTAATCCTACCAATCCAGGTTAGATTGAACCCAGGTCCCAGAGGTGATGGACTTTAACGCCACGTGGCTCCCAATCTTTTTTTCTTGACCCCTCTCTCTGATCAAAATGATTGACAGAGACATAAGAACATAAAAAATAGCAGCAGGAGTAGGCCACACGGTCCCTCGAGCCTGCTCCGCCATTCAATAAGATCATGACTGATCTTCTACCTCGACACTTTCCTCACGCTATCCCCATATCCCTTGGTGTCCAAAAGAAATGATCGCTCTCAAGTCCTGCTCTTGGGCATTTTATTTGCAGCTCGTTACTGGAGAGGCATGCAAGATTATTCCAAGATTATTCATCTCCCTTTATCTTCCCCTCCCTTTGTCTAGTTGCTCGTGTTGTATCAGCCATCGTGTCTGGTGCAGATTGGCATCTCATTGTGGGCACAGCTGTAGTTACAAACCTGAGTCCCCACACGACCCAGCACATTTTGCCACTGTGCCATTAGCTGACTGCCTAGATTTTACTTCAGGGTGGAGGGTGCTGTTAAAAAAAATAAAATAAAAATAATTGAGGCTATTAAATCGCTTGTGTTATGGTGGGTAATAAGTACATGTAAATATATCGAATTATAATTGATATGTTCCCGAGGGGAAAACATTTCCTTTCACCAACCCCCTCCACCCAATTCAGCTGCAGTTGAGCTGACTTCTGATGATCCTCAGCCAGACCTACAAGGTGGTGCCCCAGGCAAGCCAAATATATTGCCACGGCAGGAATGCATACATGCCATTAGCACTAACGTACATGCCACTTGGACAGTGTTAATCACATGAACAGCGAGGGAGCTACTCTTACATTTGCGGGCCTGCGATGACCGCCTTCTGTGTGAAATTGTGCGGTAGCTGACTGCTTTCAATATTAGCTCGAATTCTTTAGGATTGGATTGTGGAATTAGGCTAGGTTTTGGCAAGCTTAGATTAAAATAAATTCAAGAAATAGAGAAGCTAAATCTTTTTCCTCTTCCTCTCCTCTCTTTTTCCCCCCCCCCCCCAATTTCTCTTTGAAACTTGTCATGCCATGTTACATCTTTGCCATTGTCTAATGGACTACGTCACCATTTGAATAACCTCATAAAATATGTATTTTATTTCTCATTTCATATATAGGCATGCTTGTGGGTCGGCAGCCTTGGATTTTGGCAGTTTTCATTTTCCTACATTCCCAAATGCCATTCCATTATACGTTAAAACGTACTGTCCACGAGACAAGTGCTTAAAATAAAAATTATATCCCTGTTGGGAGAAAGTAGAGCAACTCCGACCAGCTGCTCGGTTAATTTGGTGTTTTCCGTGCCAGTGATTTGACGGAGGCTGTGCAACTGGGCTCTGAATTCACATGCTCTTTCTTTTGGCAGCCAACACTGCTGAACATCTGTGAGTCTCTTCGTGGTTGTGGTTCGGGGTTCCTTCCAGCTCCCGGGCCACAGTCTTTTCTCCCCTTCTCCCAAGACAACTTTTAAACACTCGACATTTGAGATTCTACACACACTTTGGTTCTTGCACTTCCAATGTTTTTTTGTCATGAAGGCCATTGATAGCCACATTTGTGAGATTCTATATATGGGGTGGGGGGGGGGTGGAAAGGACTTGCTGTGCATAACTCGGTCCTTGAGAAAATGTGCCTCCTCCTGTTGTTAAAAAGAAAAAAGCATTTTTTAGCATTTTCACTATTTACAAATAAACTAGACTGCCAATTGGCTCGTAGATTATCATAGGAGTTTTAGTGCAAAAATGTTGATTTTTGGGACAGTATATATAATTGTGTGTTAGGCTCCTAAACCAACACAATCTGGGTGGCCTGTTCTTCTGTAACTTGTTCTTCAGTGTTGTATGCGTTGTTCTTACCCCGTTGGAAGATATTTGCACTTTTCAGTTTTGCAAAAGTGATCATCGGTAAATGATCGGCTCAGTTATATCATCGTTCCACTTGTGTATGGGCACGCACTGGTGGAGTGATGATGTCACTGGGGCTTCTTAACCCAGGGGTCAAAGCAACTGCTGGTTTTCAGAGGTACATTGTTTCCTTTTAAATATTGAACCTGATTCAAGTCTTTTCCAGTGAAATTGATTTTTTAAATTTTTGCAAAACTTGATGATTGCAGCGTAGTGATGTCATGATGTAATATGAAACCTGTCTTTGCCATCTGAACGTGAACATGTTTGTGATTGTCTACAGGAAAAAAAATATACTCAACAAAACCAGGCGGAGCACTGAAACACGACTTCTGTCCTGCCACTTGCTGGGGCTTGAGTCAATCCCTGTGCCCAGTCCATAATGCCAACCATGTCGCCGTGGGGAAGTACTAAATACTTCCTCAGAGAGCGTGGAAATCTCTGGCCCTTGTGGCAGCTTGTTTACGGTGGTTTGGGAGGCTTTACAGCGGCTCGTCCTCCACCCTCTTGCTATGGGAGAAAGCAGTTAAAAAGAAATGATGGTTTTACTTGGTCCAAGGTTTTTTTTTTAATGGCAGAAGCAGATAAGATATTTAAAATTTTGTTCTTTTTTTTCCCCCTCTGAATCCCTGGGGCCTGCACTGACTATAGCTGACTTTTGAGGTTGTTGCTCTTTGTAAGTTATCGGGAGCAGTGACCAGGGATTACTTTGTTCTTTCTCCCCTACCCTCTGGCCTGTGCAGCTCTTTAGAGCAGCCTAACTGTGATTGGAACTCGTAGCAGTGAATCGAACCCCATACTTTGTCTACCTACTTCTCTCTCATGCATTTTTTTTGTGATTTAATCTGTCATTAAAACAGTGTTATCATGACCTCACTATTGCAGAATCCAAATGCTTCCAAACATTTGCTAAAGTCTCTTCAGATTAATGACCTTCACAAGAGCAGTCACAAACTGTGAATGGTTTTTTTTTTTGTTTTCCTACAGCTGCTTTTCTTTTCTTTTTAAATTTGCAGAACCCTTGCATCTGATCCCACGTGCCAAACTAGAGTAATTTTATTCTCTCTGTGTTGTACCTGTGTACCGGTACCAAAGTGTTTGGTCCAAATCTTGTTGTGTGATGCTGTTTGCAGTGAAAAAAGTCCCAGGGAAATCGCACGATGACCTCCAGCTAGACTCGAAGAGTGAGCTGGATACCAGGTTACATGACGCTAGCGGCCAGCTGAGCTCTGGGAAGAAACCAGGCAGAAAAGGTTGGTGTAGTGCAACCTTGTGAAGTAGATCCTTAGGTGAAATAGGCTGGGGCCAAGGCTAAAATCAGTTTGTACATATATGTAACAGCCTTGCGTTTTTTTTGTGGTGCACATACCTCTCAAACTGCGCCGTGTTGAATGGCGGAATTCAGGTTCGCGCTTGGGGAGGGTGTGCGGCGCTCTTGTCGAATCGGCTGATTTTGCGATGCTGCATTCCGCTGCTACTCTGCTCAGTGGCACAGCTTCGTATTTGGGCACGGTGATTCTAAAACAGTGCAGTTGAGAGGTATGGTGGTAAAATCTCATCAATATTTGTGGTTTAATGGGCTGAAAACGATTATAAATAAATGTGTTTAATTTAGGTTATGCACTACAGCTAATGTCGCACACTTTTTTTTTCCGTTCGAGAATTTAATTATAGGCAGAGGGGCAAGATGTTTAAATTTTCTGAAATTGTGCTGCAAACTGAGATGTGTCTACATGGCCCTGTGTTCTGTCTATAATGAACAATCTGCACCAATTCAGGAAAAGTTGCTGCTGCTTCAACTTGAATCATTCCTCAGAGTTAAAATGTTGCCCCTGCAAATAACTAACAATTAATCGAAATGATGATCCCTGCCAATCTAGCATTATTTGTTTACAAAATATTTAACATTAAAGCAGGAAACCGGTGATGAACTGAGTCCGAGCGTTATCCTATTGCCAATCTGAGTTTGAGTCTAGACCAGACTGTTGGGATTAAAGTCACCTTTTTTTCTGGCTATAAGTGTCCTATGTGATAAAGGTATACACCCTGAACCCAACAACTAATGATTTGAGCATTTGATACTAAAAGAGAATTATGTAGCATTCTCAACATTGTGATATCCCATAACTTGATAAAACATATTCCCTTCTCTCTCACCCCACCTCCCCTCCCAGAAAAAAAATAACGAGCCCAGTATGGACAGTATTATTTGTCTTTTATTGAAATCGTCTGTTTTCAACGTTTTACACTTTAGAAGCATTTATACTACACTACTGCTCCCTTCATTTGGCCAGTGTGGGATCTTTGGAGATTTTGTGAAGCATTTCACACTTTATACACAGCCTCCTAAGGCTGCAAAGTGGGATGTTCCTACTCATGGTTATTATAAGGCTGCAGCTCTCGTTGCTGTTTATTTAAAAGGGTGAATGTTGCTAGTCTTTGTGCTATTTGTTTTTAGACCTTTAACCCAGTTCTCCTTTCCAGAATGTGTTTATAGACTCTTTCCAGGTATGAGCTAGCCATTGCTCCAACTTTTGATGTTGAATTTAAAATCGCACTGTATCTAGCAGTGAACTGTGATGCATTGTATCCCACCAGGGTTTTTCCTCCTGCTCCACTCCTGACTTCCAAAAGATTGGAGGATATTTCACTCCCTGCAGGTGGCTGGTCACAAGCTGATGAAACTCCTGACTTTTCATTGTTCCCAGTTATCACGGCAACACAGAGGCACTCACTTACTCGGGAGTAATTTCGAAGGTTGAGCTTTATCTCTTCTGTAGATAGGGCTGTCCAGTTAAAGCCTGTTTGAGGCATTCCACATAGCAGCTTGTGTTGCAGAATCATAACCTTGTTTGTGTAGAACTGGTGAGATCAGGCGACTGGTTGCCTAGGTAACTGGAGCTTATCTGGCCGTCTTCAGTGTTGCAAAATTCCGAGTAATTTGTGGCATTTTGGAAATGAAATTGAAAGCATGAGGTGTTGCCTAATTTGAGTTTCACAAGCATCAGGGTTATGTGTTTTTTAAAAATCTTCTTTTCCCCTATATCCTGAGGGCACTGACTTTCTGCAGCACTGTTGCGTTTGGTACTGGCAGGCCGAAGACACCCTCGCCCAAGTTTTAAGTGTTTCAACCCAGGGCGTTGGCAAGTGGCTGGAGTTGCATCAGAATTCACTGCAATGCAAATCTGAGCAGAAACCCCAGCTGACTTTCTCCCTCTCGCTCTTTCCTCCTCCTCCCCCTACGACTAAACTCAGGGACACGGAGATAAATTGTAACTGCTGACCTTGTGGAAATCTGCTCAGACTGGAAATCCAGCCTGGTACCTGTGGTCCACACGGAGCAAATCACCAGGCACTGCCTTTACCCAATATGGCAGAGAGAACTAATTTCAGTCTCTAACCCCTTTCCCCCCCCCCCCACCCCCACCACAAAAAAGGAATTCAGAAGCATGAGCTATAGTTCAAAATTGAAACTTACTGATTTTTTTTTTGTATTTGCTTTTGTAGATTAAAATGGCCTTTGGTGCAGTCCCTAAGGTTTTCTTTCACTTGTCTTCCAACTTCAGTTCCAGGCTTGTGCTAAGCTACCTTATCCCAGCCTGGGTGGCAGTGAGAATGCTGCAATTGGCTTCCTGCCCCATGGCTACATATAGTTTGAAAAAACCAGCCGGGGGCTCCTGCTCCAGATCACTTTCCAGTCACTCCTGACGCCAAGTGTGCGCGCGGAGAGGAAAGGATCAGGTTTGGCTGTATGTGCCCACTGTCGAATAATCTGTTAACCCTTGGTATTGATGCTCAAACATGAAAAATGGCTGCTCGGAGAAGATATGGGAGGGGTGGCTGGAACCATACTCCAGTGAGCCTTCAAGAGAAGGAGAAAATTATAACAAAGGAAGTGGAGGTTTTAAGGAAAAGCTTGATGTACTAAACCTTAGTTTACCATGATCTAAGGATATCTCTTATGATACATGGCAGTGTTGTTGTTCATTCATACTCTGCAGTGACTCCAATGTGCTTATATGAGGGAAGGTTTGGGGAAAGAGACTGTGTGAATTAATGGAATGGAAGTTTCCAAATTCATGAATTGATAAATTTGATTCAGGTAAATTGTCACGAGGATAGGGTTAGAAAAATAAGGGCTACAATTTAATAATTAGTAATAAATAAGGAATTCAGTAGAGCTATTTCTCATGGAGGGTAATCGGTACAAGGAATAAATTATCAGGGTGGATTCTAGACAAGAGTGGTTTTGATATCTAGATGTATTTTGGAAAATGCGATGGATGGGAAGACAGGGTTGTGATCAATCAAAGACATGGGTACGTTGGGTCAACTGACTTTTTTCAATTGCTAAAATCTCTCATGTTCATATGAACACGATGAAGTGGAAAAGACCAGCTGGTCCTTTGGGCCCGCTCCATACAGTTGTGATGCCTGAATCACCATGATTCGCAGCGACCCCCATCCATCAGCAATCATGTAATCTCCTGGGTGAGGCCAAAAAAAAAATGTTTATTAAATCCCCTGTGCCAGTAGAAGAAAAAATCTGGAAAATTTTTCTGACATCTTTATTTAGCTGATCAAAACTAGTCCAGGGGACCACATTGGCCATGATTAATATTACTTCGTATTCCACTTACATTTTGTGTACTGTGATCACCACCCCAGCCAGGAACGACTCAAGCTCTCTTATTAAAGGTATGCAGTGAATTCGCACTCACCTTACGAGCTGGCAACTTGTTCCATAGGCTGACTACCCTCTGTGGTAAAGTAAAGCCTCGGCCGACATGAACAGAGTCTCGTTTTAAACACCTCGATCTGATCACACAGGAGCCTAATCTTGGGCGTAATGTCTTTTCCCAAGGGCTGAGTGGGCTCCTGACGGTGTTGCTCCACCGGCCGTCTTGGGTCTGGGCCGTGCGTGTGTTTAGCTGCTAAACCTGGCTTGTGCCTTTAGGGCCACTGCTCTAAATAGGCTAATCCAGGTAATTTGGAGCTACTTGCTGAAGGCAATCATCTGCAACTGCTTGTAAGTTTCAGGCTCCAGGTAAATGACGGCCTTTCATTGTTAAAGATTGTTCTGCATCTGTGACTGTGCGATGTCTGGTGTGTGACAGATAAGTGTAATATATAAATACAGATGGAGAGCATGATTACAGTTGTTGCAAAATTTTAGAATTTTTTTTTGACAACCACTGGCCTTGATGTTTACCGTTAGTATTAACGCCATCTCCTGACCCGTGCACCATTGCCTTCCTGAGACTGGACAGGAGACTTGCTCGTTAGTCTTGTGTTGCTTTGAGCTGACTGTTAGGGTGGTGACCAGGGGTGTCCTGGAATGATTCACCTATTTATAGAATAGTCATTGGGGAAAAGTACAAAGCGTCGTTCCATGCACTCCCCAGACCATGCAGCCAAAACTGAAATGTTGGACCTGGAGGCATATTTCTCTCCTTGGTGCAGTGTGTTGGCACACCATTATGGCATGGGACTTCACTCTGTCATTGTGTGTACTACTTTAGGGATGAATTTGTCATACCTATCTAACCCAATGCACGTAGACATTCAGCAGGCTCTGACGTAGCAATACACTGAGGGAAATGCTCATTAACACTTGCTCCTATACATACATCCAAATTCTGATTTACCAGTACTTTTCAATGGCCCTGCTGCCCTGTGCTTTATATCTGGAGTAACAGGCACCGACTTCAACAATCAGTGAAACTGTCTGCACGTGTCATGTGATGGAGAAAGGAACAGCCCGCTGATGAACCTTGTCGGCTGAAGTTACTTTTCATATACAGTGAAACATTGCTAATCTAGGTTGAAGGACAAGCTTGGAGCTCCCATGTACAGCCTGCACGACTTTATCAGAGTATTGTATTGCTGCATCAGTGAACATGGCAACGTCTGTAACCCAATAGCTGAGTTTGCACTTTGTTTGCTTTGTCGGTGGTTCGCGCTCACTGCACTGCTCAATATACTTGGAGGCAGTGTGAAGAAACCATTTCTGGCCTGTTGATAACGCAATGAAGTTTACAGCTTGTTGGCACTGAACAGGAGGTGGAGAAAATGTTCCTCGCACGTCGCTGTTCTTCAGTTAGTGACAATTAAAATATTGGTCATTAAAGGTCATTATACTTGTGCATAATGATTTCAGACTGATTGGATACAGTATGTAGTGATTGTGGTCCTCGATTAGCAACACAGAGAGGTCCTGCGTTTGAATCCTACCACGGCAAGTTGTGAAATGAAATTCAGTAAATCTGGTCATTTGTGGGCTGTCACTGGGAAAAGTGCCCTATGAAAGCTGTTGGACTGTTGTAAAAACCCCAACTGATTTAATAATGTCCATCAGGCAATGTAACCTGCCCCCCTATCTACTCTGACAGCCTCATGATTCCAGTCCCACTTTACAATGTTGACTTTTAATACGCTCTGAAATTGCTTAGCAAGCCATCAGGTAGCCCAGGAACTAGGGATGGGTGGTAAATGCAGCTTTGCCAGCATAAATGTAAAATATTGTCTTCATTGTTAAGCTCATTCCTCCTTAGATTTTCATAGACATCTAAAATCATGGGAAATCCTTGGTGCACATATATTGCAGTTCCTTCATTATAATATCTTTGGAAAGTACATTTATTCATGGGATGTGGGATGTCGCTGGCAAGGCCCAGCATTTATTGCCCATCCCCAATTGCCCTCGAGAAGGTGGTGGTGAGCTGCCTTTTTGAACAGCTGCAGTCTGTGAGGTGAAGGTGCTCCCACAGTGCTGTTAGGGAGGGAGTTCAAGGTAGTGGTATATTGATATTTTTTGAGGGGTTGGCTATTTATTTTGGCTCGTTGTGAGGGGCTCTGGTGGACATTTCTGATTTTTTACTGCTGTTTATTTAGTCTCTTCCGGTTGCTTTGTTTTTCTTTGCTCCCCTTGAAACCACAAACTCCTTGTGGGCTTTTCTTGGTGACTGCCCAAGTGGCCTTTATTCTGCCGTGCGCCCTAATAGTATGTGGTGGCATGCTTTTCCATGGTACCAATGCTGGTAAGCCTGCCCACATTCATTTCTGGCAGAGCTAACTGGATCATGAGCGCTCACTTAAGTGCAGCATTGGGGGAGCAGAACTGAGGCACATGTGCCTTATCACACCTGACTTTACAGATGGTTTGGTTAACAAAACAATCTCGTACATGAACTCTCAGCCTCTTACTCAGGTTCTTTTTCATGCAGGTGCACTCGGGTTTGCGCACATTCTAGATGGCAATGGTAAGAAAGTGAAGTCGAGGCTTTTTTCTGATTCCTTGCAAATGCTGTCATGTTATATTTTAATATAACTGGCTACAAATAGCATACTTAGATGGCTTTTGACCCGCTAAGTGTTACCCCTATAATGTGCATTTGGTCAGAAAGTGATTGATTTTTCAGGTATGGTTACCAGGATAAATTGAGTTTTAAAAGAGCTGCTGGAGTTGACAAACCATACAAATCCAGAATACTTTTAAGGGGATTTTATTTTATTTTCAGTAAAAAAAGAAAAAAAACTTTTGAAATAACATAAATAGGAGCAGGAGTAGTCCATATGGCTCCTCGAGCCTGCTTCGTTATAAGATCATGAATCTTCTACATCAACTCCACTTTTCCTCTGTATCCCCATATCCCTTGATTCTCTTCGTGCCCAAAAATCTATTGATCTCAGTCTTGAATATACAGGAAACTTTTCTTTATCCGGCACCGGCGTGGTGCCGGTTTATCAAAAAGTCCAGATTAGAGAGAGATATAGTAAAAGGTAAGAGAGCCCCGTACACAGCAAAAGATCCAGGCTTCCCACAGGTGCAGGAACCCTGGCCACAAGATCCAGGCGCCCCTGTTGCTTAGCAACAGTTGCCGGGATCCAGGCGTCCCTGTTGCTTAGCAACAAGTGCAGGAACCCTGGTTACACAGCCACAGATCCAGGAATGGCCACTGATATGAAGTAAAACTTACCTGAACCTACTCCTGAATTTTGCCGGTTAACAGAGAATTCCGGTTATTTAGGTGCCGGTAAATCGAGAGTTTCCTGTACTCAATGACTGAGCATCCACAGCCCTCTGGTTAGAGAATTCCAAAGATTCATAACCCTCTGAAGAAATTTCTCCTCATCTCAGTCCTAAATGGCTGACCCCTTATCCTGAGACTATGACTCGGCTCCAGACCTTGTTACAGCCTTGGTCCAAACATGGACAAAGAAGCTGAATTCTAGAGGTGAGAGTGACGGCCCTTGACATCAAGGCAGCATTTGACCGAGTGTGGCAACAAGGAGCCCTAGTAAAATTGAAGTCAATTGGTGGGGGGGGGGGGGGGACTCTTCACTGGCTGAAGTCATACCAAGCACAAAGGAAGATGGTTGTGGTGGTTGGAGGACAATTATCACAGCTCCAGGACATTGCTGCAGGAGTTCCTCAGGGAAGTGTCCTCGGATCAACCATCTTCAGCTGCTTCGTCAATGACCTTCCCTCCAACATAAGGTCATAAATGGGGATGTTCGCTGATGACTGCAGTGTTCAGTGCCATTCATAACTCCTCAGATAATGAAGCATTTCATACCCGCATGCAACAAGACCTGGACGGCATTCAGGCTTGGGCTGATGAGTGGCAGGTAACATTTGCGCCACACTAGTGCTAGGCAATGACTATCTCCAACAAGCAAGAGTCTAACCACTGCCCCTTGATATTCATCGGCATTTCCATCGCCGAATCCCCCACTATCAACATCCTGGAGGTCACCATTGACCAGAAACTTAACTGGACCAGCCGCATAAATACTGCGGCAACAAGAGCAGGTCAGAGGCTAGGTATTGTGCGGCGAGTGTCTCACCTCCTGACTCCCCAAAACCTTTCCACCATCTACAAGAGACAAGTAAATCCACTTACCTGGATGAGTGCAGCTCCAACAATACTCAAGAAGCTCGACACCATCCAGGACAAAGCAGCCCGCTTGATTGGCACCCCAATCCAACACCTTAAACATTCACTTCCTACACCACCGGCGTACCGTGGCTGCAGTGTGTACCATTTACAAGATGCAACTCGCCAAGGCTTCTTCGGCAGCACCTCCCAAACCCGTGACCTCTACCAACTAGAAGGGCAAGGGCAGCAGGCGCATGGGAGCACCACCACCTCCAAGTTTCTCTCTCCATCCTGACTTGGAAATATATTGCCGTTCCTTCATTGTCACTGGGTCAAAATCCTGGAACTTCCTCCCTAACAGCACTGTGGGAGTACCTTCACCACACGGACTGCAGCGGTTCAAGAAGGCGGCTCACCACCACCTTCTCGAGGGAAATTAGAGATGGGCAATAAATGCTGGCCTTGCCAGTGACGCCCACATCCCATGAACGAAGAGGAAAAAAAATGACCCCTAATTCTAGACTCTACAGCCAGGGGAAACAATCTCTCAGCATTTACCCTGTCAAGACCTCTAAGAATGTTATGTTTCAATGAGATCACCTCGCACTCTTCTAAACTCCAGAGTGTATAGGCCTAGTCTACTCAGTCTCTCCTCATCGAACAGCCATCTCGTCCCACAAATCAATCTAGTGAACCTTCTAAGGCAAGTATATCCTTCCTTAGGTACGAAGACCAAAACTGTACACAGTACTCCAGGTGTGATCTTACCAAAGCCCTTCATAATTGCAGCAAGACTTCCTTACTCTAATACTCCAACCCCCTTGCAATAAAGGCTAACGGACCATTTGCCTTCCTAATTGCTTGTTGTACCTGCATGTTAACTCTCTGATTCGTGTACAAGAATCTCACACATGCCAACATTTACTAGTCTCTTGCCTTTTAAAAAAAAAAAAAAAAAAAAGTGACCTAAATCGGTAAACTGCCCAATGTGGTAAATAGTGATCTCGTGTGGGAGTCACTTCCCTTGCCCCCAGCCCCCATTAACCCAGGAACATCAAGGCCAATTGTAACACCCCAATTGCCACTACAGCTGAGATCAAATAATTCATAAGAACATAAGAAGTAGGAGCAGGAGTAGGCCATACGGCCCTTCGGGCCTGCTCCGCCATTCAATAGGATCATGGCTGATCCAAATCTAGACTCACGTCCACTTCCCTGCCCTCTCCCCGTAACCCCTAATTCCCTTATCTGCTAGGAAACTGTCTATCTCCATTTAAAATGTATTTAATGTTGCAGCTTCCGCAGCTCTCTGGGGTAGCAAATTCCATAGATTTACTACCCTCTGAGTGAAGAAGTTTCTCCTCATCTCAGTTTTGAAAGGGCAGCCCCTTATTCTTAGATTATGCCCCCTAGTTCTAGTCTCACCCATCAGTGGAAACATCCTCCCTGCATCCACCCGATCAAGCCCCCTCACAATCTTATATGTTTCGATAAGATCGCCTCTCATTCTTCTGAACTCCAATGAGTAGAGGCCCAACCTACTCAACCTTTCCTCATACGTCAACCCCCTCATCTCCGGAATCAACCGAGTGAACCTTCTTTGAACCGCCTCGAGAGCAAGTATATCGTAAATATGGAAACCAAAACTGCACGCAGTATTCCAGGTGTGGCCTCACCAATACCCTGTATAACTGCAGCAAGGCTTCCCTGTTTTTATACTCCATCCCCCTTGCAATAAAAGCCAAGATTCCATTGGCCTTCCTGATCACCTGCTGCACCTGCATACTAACTTTTTGTGTTTCATGCACCAGGACCCCCAGATCCCTTTGTACTGTAGCACATTGCAGTTTCTCTCCATTTAGATAATAACTTGCTCTTTGATTTTTTCTGCCAAAGTGCATAACCTCACACTTTCCAACATTATATTGCATCTGCCAAATCTCTGCCCACTCACTTAGCCTGTCTATGTCCTCCTCACTCACTGCTTTCCCTCCCATCTTTGTATCATCGGCAAACTTGGATATGTTGCACTCGGTTCCTTCCTCCAAATCGTTAATATAGATTGTAAAGAGTTGGGGTCCCAGCACTGACCCCTGCGGAACACCACTAGTTACTGATTGCCAGCCCGAGAATGAACCATTTATCCCAACTCTTTGTTTTCTGTTAGATAGCCAATCTTCCACCCATGCCAGTATATTACCCCCAATCCCGTGATTTCTTATCTTGATCAGGAATCTTTTGTGTGGAACCTTGTCAAATGCCTTTTGGAAGTCCAAATACACTACATCCACTGGTTCCCCTTTATCCACCCTGTATGTTACATCCTCAAAGAATTCAGCACAGGCGAGATGAGACCTGGGATCTTCCTGGTCTCAGCTACCTGACGGATCTATTGGGGAGGTGTGAACTATTTCATAATTTACAACGTAATGGATTTGTGAGCTTTGTCTGAAACCTGAACATTTGTAATCCTGCATGTAGGCTGGAGCTGAAATGGTGTCCCTTATGGCATTTTTTCTTTAAAAAAAAGAATTTTGAGCTGCTTGAGATGATGAAATATTAATGCTGGGGAATAGAATTTGGCCTCGGGAGGACAGTGCCAAACCCACCGCGTCACCCGGTTCCTTTGGTATCCTTTCTATAGGGATTTGAGGTTTTTTGCAACACAGATCCAGATCAGTACCTAACAGTTGTGCGCTCATGGTTCTGGCCTCTATTTGGCCTTAAAATTCCCAACAACCACAGGACATATGACTGAAGACGAAAGGCCAGTGGCGGGACCGACCTGTAACTCTGCAGTGGAAATAAATCTTCCAAATTGTGGGCACTTATTTTCACGGATGACCCTTTTTAGCTGGTATGAACAAAATATTAATAATATGCCAACTCTTTTTGGTATGCAGAATGTGAAATTGATAGTGGGTGGGGTGTGTATTTACCTCAGCATTAAATTTAATAATTCCATATTTGGGTAACATTTTTTGGAAGTTGTGGCTAAAGATAACTGAATTTATATTGCCACCAGCATTGTGAAAAGCAAAAATGTCAGATTTTTAGATGGAGAAGATATTCAATAACAAATCAATTGAACTTCTAAATGCTTGGAGAAATCTGACTAACATTGTTGCATCATATAATTTTACATTGGGCAAAGATCCCCGGGTTAAATCAGCATTGCTTACTGCTCCAGTCTTGTATTCCAAATTATTTAAGGTTGGCTGATTTGGATCAGCATCTAGGAGGAAGAATACTCATCTCGCTGACTGGGTTCCGAAGCTCATGTGACTCGAGTCCCTGGCTGACATCAACTGAACACTTCCTGGAGCCATCACTCAGCTGAAAATGTTGTCACCCTGCGATGTTCCTATTGTTAGCAATACTGCAAACCTATTTGTAATTCAAAGTTTAAAAAAACCACATAGAATATACAGCACAGAAGCAGGCCATTCGGCCCAGCCAGTCCATGCCAGCGTTTATGCTCCACTCGAGCCCCCTCTCATTCTTCCTCATCTTACTCTAATGCAGGAGAGTACTTGCCCAAATAATAAAGTGTTCATCAGGCCTTAATAGGGAACAGGCTATCTTATCCCCTTACCCGTCTGAGGAAGTGTTCAGGAGCAATGTGATGCCATCCCTCTGATTTCTGAGTGAATGCTTTGAGCAACATTCCACCAGAAATCTGATCTGTTACTTAAATCATTCACTTTCAATTTCATGTGAATAACTGACCTGTCATGTGACTTTAGGCTAACTCTTCTAAGAATCTTGTTCGTGAGGCCTCCTGAATTTGGAGTGGCCTGAGAGAGAGATTCTTTTGTTATACTTCACCTATGAATAGTGTCAAGTTGTTAGTCAAGGGCAGGGAAGTCAAGGGAAGGATCATCAAAGCACGGTCCTGTTTGACATTTTAGGTTGTGCGCATATCCTGTAATTAACGCTCATTTGCAAAAGAGATTTACCCTAATTGGCACGTGTAAGTGATGGGTGGTGTTACACGTGCCATCATTTCCTTATTGTTTATTCCCAATCCACTTAAGCTTGGGGAAAAAATATTAACTGGGTCAAACATGCCAGAGTTTTGAGAGTTCATAGAGACTGAGGATATGTTAGTTTGCTTGCGTTGATGGGACAGGAATGACATGATACAGGTTACTTGTGCTGTACAATGAGAGATGGAGCCATACTAGCTTCATGTGCTGTGCACTGAATTGTGAGCGCATTGACGAGAGGCGTAATGTGCTGTGCAGTAAATAATGAGCATGACACATGGTTTAACTTTTATATTAAAAAACTACATTTAAGTAGGTAAACTTCAATATGGCTGATTCTTTTGTGAATTATTTAAGGAGGTCTGAAGTACAGAACTTGATTGTACGGTAAAATGACCATTCTAAAAACAAATGTAGACTCTACAAGTACTGTGACTCAGCTTGATATATAATCTACAATATGAAGTACAGGAAACTCTCGATTTACCGGCACCCAAACAACCGGAAATCTCGGTTAACCGGCAAAATTCAGGAGTAGGTTCAGTTAAGTTTTTCTTCATATTAGTGGCCGTTTTTTGATTCTTGGCTGTGTAATCGGGGGTTCCTGCACTTGTTGCTAAGCAACAGGGACGCTTGGCCTGTGGCCGGGCTTCTTGCACCTGTTGCTAAGCAACAGGGAAGCCTGGATTTGTTGCTGTGTACGAAGCTCTCGTACCTTTTAACTATAACTCTCTGTAATCGGACTTTTTGATAAACCAGCACCACGCCGGTCCCGTCGGTGCCGGATAAAAAAGAGTTTCCTGTAATTGCCTCGAGCACAAGTGCTAATGAAAATTTTGATCAATAGCAATCAACAAAGCCCTAAGGTGATAAGTTACATTAAGTTACACTTAAGAGCTTAAGTGAAGCAAGTTTAGTTGTAATATAGTTATGTTGAGGTTTTAGCGGATTACTCTGTCCATTTTACTTACCTGATAATTCTCTTTGTACAGCTGAGAAGCATGACGTAAGCATGGATGTGGGAGGCCCCTCAAGAATGAGAAGCAGCAGCAGCTCTTCTGAGTCAGACAGTAGCAGTGACTCCAGCTCCTCTGAGAGCAACGACTCCGAAACAGGTTAGCGTCAATTCTTTCAGTAATTGAGCCTGTTTCTAGCCTGGCGCTGGCACTGTCCATTTCCCCTCTGCCCCACCTACTCTCCACACACGCTAGTTTCCAAGCGGCAACCAGTGACTTCTAAATACAACTGCAATACACACAGTTTGCCAGATTAATGGAGTTGGAGCCCTTTGCCAATAGTTTCTGGTGTTAAAAGATCGACATGTCTGGAAGAAATTCTAGCGCTAGTCTGTTAAAGCTGCATAGAAAAAAAGTGCAATAATGCTGACAATGACCATTGAAAGCCATAAAAAGAGCTCGAGTTGCACTTAAATTATAAAGCAGCTTCAACAGAGATAAAATGGTTTTTCTTCTTGGGGGAAAGAACAGGATTGGTTTTTTTTTTCTACCTCTCGTCTTAACGAAAGATCAACGCTTGACTACCAGCAAATGAAATTTGCTTCACCTATCTAAAAATTTATGAAGGATTTCTGGTCAGAACATACATGAGGAGTGCTGTTCACAAAACATGGTGTTGCACCTGTGCGCTGTTCGTGTAGCGTTTCACATGGTTGGCGCTAACGATGCGTTCCATGGTCACTGGGGCAGGTTTCAAGATATTCCCCAACTCCGTGAGGACTCTTGCGCAATCAGGTACATGTGTGCTTTTTAACTATAGTTTACATAAGCGGTTAAAACCACAGCAAAAGGAGAGAAAACAAAACCCTGGTGGGCTACAGACCTTATGGTATCCCTTCAGCTGTCACAATTGGCAGAAATGATCTAGGTCCTGCGTTCCACCGCTTCCATCTTCACGGCCATCGACTCAGCGAGGCTACCGCAATAACAGCAAGTAAGCTACGTTATTTTGTAAAATTGTTAATATTGTAGAAAATGCCCGCAGGTTAGTTTGTTGCAAGGCTGTAAATTAATCTTGGGGATCAGATATTTCAAACTTTGCTTGTGCAATTTGACATGGTTCATTGCTGGCCTATAAAATTATGGTCTTGTAATTCCCTGCTGAGATGTGTCCCCATAAGCATCTTCAGAAAATGCCCATTGTGCATCTATGACCATGTCGGACCTTCCTAGCTAATTGTCACCACCCATAACAACCAAGAGCCATTGTACAATATTTGGACACAGAACCATTCTGCTCTGTCCAGTGATCACCTCTCTCTATTGCCTTGCATCCTATAAAAATGGGTGTTTACTGTAAAAGCTATAATTCAGTCTGGGCTCTTTGACTCGTGAGCTGCACTCTTGCAGAATCCCTTGACTGAATTACAGCCTTGTAACTCTTCCCTCTCCTGCATTCTGTATTTTTGCTTGCAGTGACCCTAGGAGAATAGTTCACATAAACAACATGAAATCCAGCTGTTTTGACTTGGCCTACTGTATAGGAGGTTATTGCAGTCAAGTTTCCTTTATGCTTACTTTGCAGTTTTGTTTGATCATTTCAAATTTTAGAACTTTTCAACTTAGACTTGGTGAGCTTCTCCCCTCTCTCTCTTCCCCCCACCCCCCCCCCCCCGCCCAACCTCCCCAAGTACCGAAATAATCTGTCGCATATTAATTATTTATATGATGCAGCTGATCAGATAAATTGGACAATAGGTTTCTAATCAACTTATAAAATGGAGCTTCAGTTTACAGTAGGTGAATGTCATTATAGACACCAGTTGATAATTCATTATTTGGTAACAGAACTGTTCTAAGGTGCTCTTGCTGTGTATGTATTTAATACATCCAAGATAACTGTCGACAATTTTATTTTTGTATTATGCACTCCATTATCACAAATGTGTTATGATATGTATGGCCTTTGACGGATGCTGTGATTTCTTACAGAGATGCTGTCTTTCAGAGGAGTGAATTTTTTTTTTAGTTGTAAGCTGTACTTTTCCATAGATTGAATGGTGTAATAGCCACAGAGTGCAGAGTTTGGAACTGAGAGGTCAGCCAGCTGAATACTACATGTTCTGAATGATTCCTGCTGTGGTATGATACAGAGACAGGGGCAACCTTGTACATAGGGGATGGGTCACGGTCATATTCGGAAGTTGTGGGAAGTGTACATACAGTAGAAAGGTCCGAAAGCTCCCTTTTTGGAATTACCAAACTTCCTTGGTTCATCGGGATTACCAGATAACTCCTTGGCTTTAGTGAAAGTACCAAATAAAAATACACTTCCAAGTATTTGGAGGCTTTTTTTTTTAACCGTCCCAGTAAATATCGTGCCACACAGTCTTTTGTGAGCTGGACAATTGCCCCTTTGTGTCGGGGCAACTTTTTGATCAAATCTGCTGATTATCTTGATTTAAGTTTAAGAAAAATCAAGTCAATTTGTGGAGCAATTTCTGGAAGTCACCTGAAATTTAGTGAACGAGCCACCAACTCGGTGTGCAGCCTTGTGTAAGACTGGTGCTGAGTGCAGTGTATTCAGTTTTGGAGGAATGGGTTTTGCCAGAACATCATCCCAGATTTCAAGTTGTTTTATTGAATTGAATAGACTGGATATAATAAATTTTAAATAGCTGAGTAGTCTGTTAATTAAAAGTTTCTTAATTCAAATTTTAAATACAAAATTCTCACTTTGCTGGTCTACTTAAATTACTTCCTTCAAGTTAATCAGGAGTCGAATGTATATATGCACTATCCCAACTGAGTATCATTCTTTATTCTGTACCGTTCACAAAACCTGAAAGATAATCTCAACTAGGGCCACTACCTCTAACTGGTGTACAGTTCCTCAGCGCCAGCAGCTCTCTGGCATGTCACTCAAGCGGCCATTCATCATGTGATTTGTTAGGTAATTTGATTACCGAGGGCAACAGACTGAGCCTGATTTGGTTCTCGCCCAGAACACCCCATTTCCCCCACATGTGCACATGCTCGCTTAATTTCCAGCAGGCGTCACTGCTAGTAATTCAACAGAAATGCTGCAGACTTTTGCTTCCCCCTAATGTGAGTTTGATGGTAGCATCCCAACTAATTCACCACAGATCAAAAATCAAACCTGGAACCGTCCAGTATTTCTTAGTGCAGCACCAGGCATTTGCTTTGCCTGCTCGGCCATTGGGGCCAGAGTTTGCTATTAATGTCCACTGGCCAGATCACAGTCAATCAGGGTATATATCGAATTAAGATGAAATCGGTACTGCTATCTAAATGGCTGACTCAAGTTAGTCAACTAGGAAATATTCCACTGCTGCAACTGTTTTAACTTTGAGCAAGTGTGACGTACAATATAGCTTCACGGTTCGTAGACCATGTGTGTAGTTTAGGTTAAGTTATTGCATATCTGGATATTAGTGAAGAGGACACAGGAGCAGAAATAGCGCAATCCATAATATAAAAGGGTTAAAACCTTTAAGGACTTGTTGATCAGAGTAAGCAATTAGTTATAGTATAGAGGTCCTTAAAGTTTCAGTACAGCACATTCAACTGTTGATTTCTCAGCGAGATTTGTGGAACTATATCATGCGCAGGACCAGGTGTAGAATTTTTCCTTGTGGCAGATCCCACAGAGCTCTAAAAGGAAAGCCTTAATTAAGAATTAAACCTGCTTGGTAGAGTTGAAGCGAAGAGTACTTGTTTTTTGTTCTCCAGATCAGCTTCCAGTTAGTGGCGAGTGGTGACAAACCCATCTGATTTGAAATTGCCATACTGTAGCTATCTCTTCCCTGCATTTTCCTCTTGCAGCCGTTGGTGCTGCTGTCACCTGTTGACTATCCTCAAAAGATGAAGAACGCATGATTGGGCGCAAGTTACTGAGTGACAACACCAAATGGCTTGAATGCCACGGGGACGAGTGATTTAGGGAACTGTGCCACCCATTGTGTACTTCATCCTGTTATAGTCCCTCGCATTGTATTTAAGGCAATATGCTTTAATATGCAATAAACTTAAATCGCCTCATTGTCCCTACCACTACGACCATCTGCGACAGACCTGTAAACCACAAGTAGTTCATTCTTCTTCAACTAAAAACGATCTCTACACATAACCTGACATCACTCTTCATTGGAATTCGAGTGGGGGGGAAATGTCTACATTGTAGCTGTATGTAAATTCTTCGTCTTCCATTACGTTTCATTGAAATCCTAGTTGGCAACATTTGATGGGAATTCTATGAGTGCTATTAAAAACTGGTTCTATCTAGCACTTTACTACTCTGGCCTTGTCTAAAATGGCATAGGAACTTCTGTCTCTCCCAGACCCCAAAATCCATATTTTCTTTTCCATGATCTCTGTTGGGAGGCCTACATGGTACAGCCTATGGTTACTTGCCTAGGTGCCAACCTGCTTGCAATCAAGGATACTTGGTAGGGTGATGCAGAAAGGTATACCTTCGTTAAATCTAATTGGGACTTGTACTCTCGCTGCCTCTCTGGAGGGCAAGATCAGCCAGGACAAATCCCAAGTTCAGTCTCCTGTTAATAGTGGTCCAGTCAACCCTGTTGCTCTGGACTCTGATCATAGGTTAGTTACCCTGATTGCTTCCCCTGTTGGAAGTTACGACCTCACTTACTTGTCACAGTAGGACCCACCCACTGTAGTAGTATCCTGTATCTGATTTCTAAAGCTTTTACTAAAGTCAGGCTTGATGCCATTCACTAACATTTTTGTTAGTAAATTTGATACCTTTGGTTACTAGCACATAAATCTTTCTGGCTTTGGATTTTGGTGTGCCTAAACTTCTTGCTCCTGCTTTTTTTCTTAAATGCCTTACTAGTCCACAATTTGTACATCATTTGTATGACTTGCATGATTTGGTACGATTTTGAATACTGGCGCTCTAATGAGAGACCCGTTTATATAAAAAAAAATACACGGCACATCAATTTAAATATTTAAGTTGCAGGTTTTAGACTTTTCTCCACCGTCATTTCTGCTGGGGCATAAGCAGTGGTATTATGGTTCGCTTTATTGTTGGTATGCTTATACTGACGGTGCTTTTGACTGTGGGGCCTAGACCCTTGTACTTTTGGAGCCTGGGGAGGAGGAATAAGAGGCACTTTTAGAAGAGAAGTTACAATAGACTTTGACCAGATTTACTATTCTTGGCTTTATTTCGTAACTAATTGAACACGTCATTAGAAGTAAATGAATAAATCCTTAATATGGTTGGATCCCAATTGGTGTGGATTTGGGATTGGTGCTGTGCAGTCTTTTCAGGATGCCAATTGGTGTGGATTTGGGATTGGTGCTGTGCAGGCTTTTCAGGATCCCGATTGGTGTGGATTTGGGATTGGTGCTGTGCAGTCTTTTCAGGATCTCCGATTTGGGATTGGTGCTGTGCAGTCTTTTCAGGATCTCCGATTTGGGATTGGTGCTGTGCAGTCTTTTCAGGATCTCCGATTTGGGATTGGTGCTGTGCAGTCTTTTCAGGATCCCGATTGGTGTGGATTTGGGATTGGTGCTGTTTTACAGTATTGTTTCTCTGAATTGGTGTGAGATTGGGAACGGGGCATCACTGTCCAGTTTTTGGAGCATGATTTGTGACATTTTGTTGAGAATAGTGCATTATAATCGTTTTGCTTGGAGTTGGTTTGGAGCAAGTTTGAGAATAATGCATCGCGTCCCCGTTAAAATCTAGCTTTATGTGGGTTTGGGAATGACTCATTGCATTTAGCCAGAAGTAACTTTTGGTAGACGAGGCAAATGTAAGCAGCGAACTTGTGTTTTTTAAAAGTCCTTTTAAATTTGAGCAACAGAACAGAAGCTTTCTCTTCTGTCTTTGGAATGGCATAGCTGGCCCCTCAGTCAAAACTTCAGCACTCGTTGGCTACTTTTCTTTATTCTTTTAAAAAAAAAAAAAATTTTTGTAAGCTAAAACAGATGAAATTTGTGTTTTTTTTGGAAAAAAAAACTGGACAATGTACACCAATTTTATTGTGATAAAACAATTCAGTGTTCCAAAACTGTTAACTTTTTGTATGCAATTGTATATCTTATTTATTTTGACTTTGCATGTTTTGTAATTGTGGAAAAGAACCTTTTTTTTGCTTTTAAAACATTTTTGTATTTTACTTTGACTTTGGGGTCACAGGGATTGATTGATTGGAGTTGTTTTTTTATACGCATTGCATGCAAGAGACACCCCTAGTTAAAGTCTACACGTAGTGTTTGGCAGTTATTAAAATGAGATTGAAAGCTGTATTTCTGGTATATATTTTTTTAAAAAAACAGCTGTAAAACAACTGGAGCTGAGCCGCACCTTATCCTGTTTATCACCAAAGTCTCAAGATCTTTCTTTTGAGTTGCTTAGTCTGTGGTCAGCTCTACCTGCAGCTTAAATGAGGTGTTTACGTTGTACTTTTGTTAGTTTATGTGTTCATTAAAGTGAGAAATTGTTCAACTGGGAAGCAGTATTTATTTGACACGACATTGTGTCCATGTTGTGCGCCCCCATTTGAGGCAACACAAGACCGACATAAGGCAAGGTTCTTTTTCACTGGTTCAGGCAGTTTTATGATTAACTGACCATTTTAGCAGGCAACACAATGGCCATTTCTTTCTGATATTGTCTTGAAGCCTTGGGAAGAAAAGAAAACAAATATTAAGACATTTCTACAGATTACTTGACATTCTCCGAGCAAAGGTGGTGCAGTTGTTATCTGTTGATGTGAAAGGTTGAGCGCATGTTTGATCAGCAAGCTTTGCTGTCTTAAGTTCTGAACGTTGCACTACTAGCATTGGTAATGGATGTTCGATTGCCAAATCTATGCCAATATTCATGGACAGTCTGAATTGGTGGCACACAGTATGTTGGGAAACTGTCGTTTCACCTCTGGGACCTGAGTTTAAAACTTATTTGAGCTGATCAATGGAAGCAGCCTCTCTGCTAGCTGTAAGGATCATACATGAAGTGAGTTTCAGAAATTTCAACCCTTAATGGGAACAAATCCACAGCACAAAATTGCTTCTGTATCACGGGGGTTCCTGCTGTGAGAAATAAGAGGGCAAAATCACACCAGTGCAATGAAAGGGATGCTCTTTTGAAACTGGAGCAAAATAGACTCCGCTATACTCTGTATCTGGGGCATGCTAAACCCTGATTTACGAATGTTGATGCTGTCACTAGACATCAAAGGTTAGACCGTTGTTTTTTCCCCAATTACTGACCTCTTTAGCCTTGATCAGCCCTCAGAGGAGTGCTGAAGCTGTGATACCATTTGGTGAGTTGAACTCTCCTCCCCTCTCTGCAGTGTGGCATGGTCTAGTCACATCCAACTCTGTGGCTTGGCTTGGTCCAACTTAACTTGGGGAAACTAGGGAGGTGAGTCCAAGCTTGCAGTCCATGTGTGGTGTGATATTATTCCACCGTTTATCTACTTTTTCTTCAAGATGCTAGGGTTTCTTTCAAGACATTCAAATGGCCGTGTCATCCTAAACATGCGAATGCTTCATTTATCATGATCTTGCAGTGTAACTGGTGTCAACTGTTGACAAACGAGCAGAAAACACAGTAACGTTGGGTCTTGGAAGACACAGCATGGCTGCAGCTCATTTCTTGAGCGATTTTAATTGACGTTCTTAGACAAATCTTTTCCAAGTCACTTTGCCCAACCGTGATGAGTATGCAGTGCAGTACTCATGTTGGGTCGTAAAAGTGGTCTGACTACGCGTCGGATTTGGGATTCTTTCAGATGATCTCTTGAGGTATCTGACGATTCCCCAAGTTTGTGCAAGATCTGCCTTTCGATCAGTTTTGAGGCAAAGTTACTATCATAACCAACCTTTCCAAGACTGAGTTTGTAGCAGTGTTCTGATCATTTAAATGCTCTGAGATGTTTGAAGTGCTTTAGAGTTGGCTTGGTTTGCAATAAAGCTTGATTTTATTGAGTACTGGAACATATATTTTGAGTGAATGCATTTTTGGAGGGTTCCTAGCTGCAACCTCCAGTCATAGCCATTCGGAGATGCCAGAAGTTCTTTCAAATGCTGTTTACCATGATTGCCTGGATATATGGGGGAAGGGGTCGTGGTTAAATGAAGTTAACAAGACCTTTAGCTGATGGCTTATCATTAGCCATTGCCACTGTTATCACTGTCCCTCTCAAAACAGACTATTAACTGGATATTCGTTGTGTTACCAGAAATGCAGCTTTTGCAGTATATATAAAGATATATTTTTTACTCTTTCTACTTTTCTAGTTTAATATGTACCCAATGCATGTTGACTTTCTATATTTGGGGTTAAATTATACATGTATTTTTTTTTTACTTTGTATAGTTTTCTACTTTTCATCAGTTCTCAAATAAAACAAGTTTACAAACAAGAATGTGTTTGCTTGCTGGGTTATAGACTGTCCAGGTCCATTTAGGTCCCTGAATCAGAAACTTATTACAAACCTCTAAGCAATGTGTTGTACCTCATGGGGTAGGTGGACAGGTAAGTTGTCTATACATCCAAAATGCAGGTAATTTGAAACCGGGTCTCATCAAAAGTAATGAGACGAGAAACTCCATCACGTTTGCCTAAGTGTTCTATCCCCACTGCACTTCATTCTAAGGTTGTGTTGAAAAAGCACAGCAGATCCAACAGTACAGTTATGTTACTGAACTAGCAATCCTGAGGCCTGGACTAATGATCCGGAGACATGAAGTTCAAATCCCACCATGGCAACTTGGGAATTTAAACTCAGTTAATTAATAATTCTAGAATTTAAAAAAAGGCTAATGTTAGTAATGGTGACCATGTAATGAACGGATTGTCGTAAAAACCCATCTGGTTCACTAATGTCCTTTAGGGAAGGAAATCTGCTGTCCTTACCCGGTCTGGCCGATATGTGACACCAGATCCACAGCAATGTGGTTGACTCTTAGCTGCCCTCTGAAATGGCCTAGCAAGCCACTCAGTTAAGGAAAATTAGGGATGGGCAATAAATGCTGGCCTTGCCAGTGACGTTCATGTCGCTTGAATGAAAAAAAAATCTGAGAATAGAGATCACAAGATAAGACATAGATGAGGAAGGTGACCACAGCTCGTTCATCCAGAAAGGCCTTTCTCCACATCCCCACCTCGGTACCCAGCTGTTCACTACAGTTCCAGTATCTCCATCGCAGTTACCCTACCAAGCAGTCCAATCCAGGCAGTGATCACTCCTAGTGTGAAGAACTTCCTGATGGGCTTGATGATCTCTTGGTAGTTTCAGCCTGCATCCCCTTGTCTAGAACTACTGAAACTTCTGCTATTTGCTGTCCTGACTTGGCAGGTTGAATCAGTTTGGTCCATCCTGTCACAAACTAAGTGTAGCACTACAAAAACTTGTGTTGTAAAGAAATTATAAAGTTGGGGGTGGGGGTAAGAGGGTGGTTGCTACTGCTGGGAAATGTTGACGGTAAACATTCCAGTAATTCAGTGGAAATTTGGCGACGATTTGACCCAAAAGACACAAAATAGTCTTGGGATTTTGGAATTTGGCACGTACAAATTTACTTTTGTGGGGATTCCTAACTTTTAGAATGTCAGTAGGTCTTCACTCATGAGTGAAAACTATTGTATCCAACACAAGTGCTTGTCTACATCTATAATGTTAACATTATTTTTGTTGGAGTTCCTATTTGGTCAGTATAATCAAAATATTGGTGATGGAGCAGCATGTTGTGGGCAGTTTTGGGGAGAATCACTACTTTTGTGACTCTCAAACCATCTTATGCACATATGGAGGATGAGGTACAGTCTACTTTCAGAGATAGAGAAAGGAAAGTACTTGGCACCCATTTCACCACACGGGCTGCAGCTGTTCAAGATGGCGGCTCATCACCTTTTCAAGGGAAATTGGGGATGGGCATTAAATGCTGGCCTTGCCAGCGATGCCCAGATTCTGTGAATGAATTTAAAAAAATTTTTTAAAAAAATCTAATTTGTTCCTCAGCCAGCGTCTCAATTTTTGATTCTGCCAAGCTGAGGGAGGTGCAGCAGCATACTCCCTCGCCCCTATCCGCAAGAAGTCCAACCTACTTTCCAAAAGCGGTGTGATGGTTCATTAGAGTCATAGAGTAATAACGGCACAGAAGGAGGCCATTCGGCCCATCAAGTCTGTGCCGACTCTCTGTAGAGCAACCCAGTCAGTCCCATTCCCCTGCTCTATCCCCGTAGCCCTGCAAGCTTATTTCCCTCAAGTGCCTATCCAGTCTCCCCTTGAAAACATTGAGTGTCTCCGCTTCCACCACTTCCGTTGGCAGCGAGTTCCAGGTCCTCACCACTCGCTGCGTTTAAAAAAAAATTAAAAAAAAGTCCCCCCCCCCCCCCCCCCCCCCCCCGTCCAAAATCTTAAATCTGTCCCCTAGTCCTTGTACCAGCAACTAGTGGGAACAGCCTTTCCCCGTCTAGCCTATCCAAACCCGTCATAATCTTGTACACCTCCATCAAATCACCCCGCAACCTCCTTTGCTCTAATGAAAACAAATCCAGCTTCTCCAACCTGTCCTTGTAGCTAAGATTCCCCCATCCCCGGAACCATTCTGGTAAACCTCCTCTGCACCCCCTCAAGGGCCTTCACGTCCTTCCTAAAGTGTGGTGACCAGAACTGGACGCAGTACTCCAGTTGTGGCCTAACCAGCTTTCTAAAGATTCAGCATAACTTCTCTACTTTTGTACTCTATTTATAAAGCCCAAGATCCCATATGCTTTGTTAACCACACTCTCAGTATGTCCTGCCACCTTCAGGGACCTATGCACATTAATTCCCAGGTCCCTCTGACCCGGCACACTCTCAAAACTATGCCATTAAGTGTATATTGCCTCTCCCTGTTTCCTCTGCCAAAATGCATCATTACTTATAACTACTCCAGTCTCCGAGAGAGCAGGGTGAGTTGGGTTGGGTTTGTGCTCTTCTAAAGAAATCTCTTGTATTTAAATATCATCTCTCAAATGGTTCACAAAGTGAATTACTTCGCCGGGTAAGCAAACATGGCAGACATTTACATATGCCGGGGTCCCACAAACAGCAATGAGATGAATGACCAACTAATCGTTCTAGTGCAGTTGGTTGAGGGAAGAATGTTAGCCAGGACCCCGAGAACTTTGCTGTTCTTTGAAAAGAGCCATGGGATCCTTAATGTCTGCATGAACCAGGCATTAATTTAATAGCACATCTGAACGATGGCACCGTTGACACTGCAGCACTCCCTCGGCACTGTACGGAAGTGTCAACCTAGATTATATGCTGAGCTCCCGGAGCGTGGCTTCAGTGCTAAACCCGAGGTGCTAATCCCATCAACAGACTAAGCCAGTGCCTTAAGAAGGCAGCTGGTTTTTTTTAAAAAGAAAACCAAAAGGCAAACTAAAGTTAAAAGAAAAACCTGTGGAGATGGCAACTGTGCAAAAGTTTCTTCTTCAGGTAAAGGTAATCTAAACCATCTGTCAAACTGGCACCAGGTTAATTTATGCTGTCACTATTTAACACCAGGTTGCCAGTAACGTGCAGCGAGTGTCCTTGGTGTAATTGCATGAAGAACACTCTCATCAGACCAATAAAAATGTTCCATAGTAAGTTAAAGTTGCTATTATTTGGTGATGGTGAGACTTGACCTTGGAGGTAATAACATATTACTTGAGCTTTCTTCGGAAGGGATGAGCGTGCCACTTTTTTGTCCCCTGTATTCCCCTTTCTGGTTACGAAAGACTTTGGCTCCCTCACTGGGGGATGACACTCTACCTTTGCTGAAATTTTTTTTAACGTGAGCTTACATTGTAGGCGGTGTACCTGACTCCGAGCGATAGCTTTCACTGCCTCTGAAGGCAGGGCGTACCTCTCCTTCCATACAGAAAGATGGCGGCTAGTGACAGGGTCATGACAGTCACAGTTAAACAATAATGAGCCCTGCACGGGGGTCACTCTATAATGGTCAGGCCAGCTGTTTTCTCCTCTTCCCTTCCCCTCCGTTCTCCCACCATTCTCCTCTTCTCCCCCCATTTCCTATTTCTTTATTATTCTCCTCCTCCCCCACCCCCAACAAACTCTAAGTTGCATAAGAACATAAGAAATAGAAGCAGGAGTTGGCCATTCGGCCCTTCGAGCCTGCTCCGCCATTCAATGAGATCATAGCTGATCTTCTGCCTCAACTCCATTCACCGGCCCTATCGCCATATCCCTTGATGCCCTTACTAGTCAGAAATCTATCGACTTCTGTTTTGAATATACCCAATGACTGAGCCTCCACAGCCATCTGTGGTAGAGAATTCCAAAGATTCGCCACCCTCTGAAGAAATTTCTTCTCATCTCAGTCCTAAATGGCCTACCCTTTATCCTGAGGCTGTGGCCCCTGGTTCTAGACTCCCCAGCCAAGGGAAACACTCTCCCAGCATCCACCCTATCAAGCCCTGTAATAATTTTGTATGCTTCAATGAGATCCCCTCTCATTCTTCTGAATTCAAGAGAATACAGGCCTAGTCTTCTAAACCTCTTCTCATACGACAGTCCCGCCATCCCAGGAATCAATCTCGTGAACTTTCGTTGCACTCCCTCGATGGCAAGTATATCCTTCCTTAGGTAAGGAGACCAAAACTGTACACAGTACAATTGCTGATGTCAATTTGCAGCACCAAGTCGTCGTCTTATCGTGTCCACGGACAGTCTATACATAGCCCAGTCAGAACTGGACACATTTTTGCGCCTTGTTGGTGAATTCGGCAAGATCTGCAACAGTGCAGGGTTCCTCTAACGATGGGCATTGCAGGAGATGTTGCATAGTCTGTGCCTCAGTTCCACATTCACAAGTTGTCGGGCTGGTTGAATATCCCCATTTGCTTAGTGACACCATTGAGCAACCTAAGTCTGTTAAGGCACTTCCAGGTTGCCCAGTTGCAATTAGCTCCTGGGGGAAGGCTTTCATCAGCTCTAATTTGAAGAGAATCTCTTGTGTTACCACATGCTGGATGTCTGGTGACGGCAGGTTGGGCTTGCTGTGTTGTTCTCCGTAGGCAAATAGCCAACCTGGGCCAAAAGCGGATACCTTGGACTGAGTCTGAAGGCTGACAGAACCTCTGGATCTGTACCCTAACGTGGCTCGGTGCCTTTGGGAGAGGAGAGAAGATGACAAAATAATACAAGAATGTCCTATAAATCAACTCGCCTGAAATCCCAAGTTTTTTTTGTGGCCAAGGGAAAATATGCCTGTGTGATGCCGGAATACTTACAAAAAGAAGAAATGGGGATCTGATGCCAATTTCCCAACGGCAACCGAGACATTGGCCTAATATTTTAAAGCAATTCACCTCTTCGGCCAGATCAGCTGCCGCCCAATATTCCTACCACCCCACAAGGCGGTAAGCTGGGAACATTGTAAATGATGGGGATACCTGCCCCCTTTACGCAAATGATGTCCCTGGGACACTGCGTGTGCGTGTGGCAGTAAATTTTTCTCCCCATTAAACAAACTGCTCCCAGGTGAGCAGCCAAACTGCGTCCACACTTTTACAATGCAACTAACTGCTATTTGGGAGTTATTTAAGAAAAATAGAATAACTGGCCCATCATTTATCCAGCATCTCTATGTAGAATTGCTTGACTTCAGCAACATTGGAGACTGTGTGGAAATCAGGGCATTACTGAGCAAAGCATGAGTGAGCATATCTAGTGGAGGAAACTGAAAATGAAAACTAATTTGCACACATGGACACTGATATGGGAGGGAGCGGCCTTATAAAATAAATTAATCCAGGATGTCAGTGCAGTGAACAAGATAACTTCCCTTATTTACTGGAGAGAATAACGCAGATTCTTGTAGTTACCATAGAGAATTATTTGAAGACTTCTACAGGTCCTGTTTTAGGAGGGTGGTATCACACTTGAGGGCCGACTATAACCAAAGGGGCAATAATTTATTTCCAGGACCCTAAAAATGAACCGAATGCTGTTAACACGCCTTTAGCGCACGTGCACTCACTCCACTTTCCCGCCCAATCCCCAGATCCCTCGATTCCCTTCGAGTCCAAAAATCTACCGTTCTCAACCTTGAATATACTCAACGAGTGAGCATCCACGGCCCTCTGGGGTAGAGCACTCCAAAGATTCACCGCCCTCTAAGTGAAGAAATGTCTCCATCTCCGTCTGAAAAGCCCGACACCCCCCCCCTCATCCCGGGACGATGCTCCCTAGTTTTAGACTCTCCAGCCAGGGGAAACAGCCTCTCGGCATCTACCCAGTCAAGCCCTTTGTAAGCTCGAGGAACAGCACCTCATCTTCGGATTAGGCACTTTACAGCCTTCCGGGCTCAACATCGAGTTCAACAATTTCAGATCATAACCTCGGCCCCTATTATATTTTTATATATTTTTTATCCACACCTTTGGTTTGTGCCTTTTCCTTTTTTTCTCTCCCACATGGCAGCTGTCTCTCACTCTGCCAGAGCATTTCACACTTCATCTAGAGCCATCTTTTGTCTCTTTACCTGTCCTATTACCATCTGGCCTCGTCTTGCGTATCTCTTGATGTCTCTTCACCTCTCCCCGACCTTCCCTTTTGTTCTTTCATCCCCTCCCCCCGTTTCCCAGCCCCTTAACTGGCCTGTTAATCTGTTTCATTTCCTGCTTTTTTTCCTCAGTTCTGAAGAAGGGTCTTCGACCTGAAACGTTAACTCTGTTTCTCTTTCCACGGATGTTGCCTGGCCTGCTGAGTTTTTCCCAGCGTCTTCTGTTGTCCTTTCAGAATCTTGTATGTTTCGATGAGATCACACCTCAATATTCTTCACGCCAGAGAGTATAAGCCTATTCTACTCCATCTCCTCCTGGGACAACCCTCTCATCAACTTTCCTACAACTGTCACTAATAAATGGCTTGCAATTTACCAAGTTAAAGAGCTGTCTGAACAAAAAAGCAAGAGTAGTTAAAAGAAACAGTTGATCCACTCAAAAAGCTTCAGGAATGTGGGGGGAAAAATTATTTCGCTTTTCAGAATGATTTAAGCGTCAGTGAATTAACGACGTTGAATCTGCAACTCCACGTGAAGCAATCAGACGCAACGACCAAGATAAATTGTGAACCTGAAATGATCGGTTTGAAGTAGCCTGGTCTAATTAATTCTGCTTCTTAAACTACGCAGAATAGATCCTCTCCAGTTCTAGCTCGTGAGAGTAATTGCATTGTAATGGAGCCCCATCAAATGTGTATGAAGGAGATTGGCTGGGGAATTGTGAAATGCAATTTATAACTCCGGTGACTCTTCCATGAGTAGGATGTAAATAGAGGTGTGGCCGGCTTGCTGCTCCGTGACGTGATTTAACTGCTTAAAAGACAAATTGAAGGTTCTGCCTGCTGAATTTTGCTGGTTCACTGATGGCCACCTTTGGACACCTTTGTGATGCAGAATGGCTCTGATGGTGTTGAGCCACGGAAGCTGCCTTTTATATTGGCCGATGTGCCATATTATTACTCCCGACGCACAGGTCTTATGCAACCAGCAACAACATCAAAGTAAACTTGATGGGTTTTCTAAGGCCAACGGTGGGGTACGCCCAGTAAAAAAAAAAAACACCAAAATGTTGCCCGAGACCCCATGCATCAGGATTTGAGCACACTAGCTGCCACTAAATGGATATAAAAGCAACTTGGTCAGTGTAATTGGGATCTGAAACTGTTAATTGGGGATAATGAAATTAGCCTTTCTTGTGTTCAGATTTTCTTTTCTTCTCATCTCATCTGAAGACGCTGGCTCTGGTGGTGCATTGTCCCGAGTGCGGCCGCCATTCCTCCAAGTGGCCGTTCTTAATGTTTGATCTCAACTATGAATTGATCCCGTCATCAACCCCGACGCCCACGCAGGTGCACGAACCAAAGTGGGGAGCCCCGGTTCCTCTTTGCCCTCCCTAGCCCAGGAGCGTTGAGGCAAATTGTAGGCTCCCAGCTGTTGTCTTAGCTGGGGGGGGGACGTGTGAATCCTGAAACCCTCCTAGTCTGCTCAGTGCCACAGCAGGCATTGCACATACCAGCTACTGGGGGAGCTGTCTAGTGCATTTCATTGCCACCGATTAATGATAAGGTTCACAAAAAATGATTAGTCACTGTAACACAGTTATTGCAGGTGTAACCAGAAACACAATTAACGGCTACTGCATATCACAGGTTTGATCGGTGCTTCGCTGAAGCTTCACTGCAGTGCAGTTAATTGTTAAAGATGGCTGGGGGGGGGTGGGGTGGGTGGAGGGTGTGGGAGGGAACTAAAGTTTGTACTGCATTGGTGCTGTACTGAAGGAGCAAGATCTGAGCAGCTGCTTGCTTTGAAAATGACCCACGAAGGTAAAACGCAACTGAGAGAAAATGGTGCCTCTTGTAAATAAGTACTCGTCACGTTTATTCTTGCTAATGAAACTTACAAAGGGTGGCCTCTATCCGGTCCGTGCAGCATTTGTTAATGGCTTTCACACCCATCGCACTGATTTGCAGTGAAATATTTTGTTACCTAATTTAAAAATTAAATTTCAGTGACTGGCAAAATATAGAATCTCCAGCTTTAGGTTTGAACGGTGTGCCAGATATTTTTAGCCTGTACTGCTTGCACTGCTTTAATTTCTTCAAATTGAGTGTAGTTCATGAAGAACTTCTTTATTTGTGATCTCTTTTTTTGCTTTTCCAGATCCTACCACTTGAGTGAATTCGCTAAAACATTTTACTAAATGGGAGATGGGGTGCAGGGGAATTACTGGTAATCAGTGAAAGCACCATTCAAAAGCAGGCAACACAAACTCGTAAACGGCAAATTTAGGATCGATATATCGGAAGTTCCTTCACACACACACACACACACACACACACACACACACACACACACACACACACACACACACACAGTCAACAATACAAGGATGACTGGATAGAGTAGTACAAGTGAAAACCTTGCACGTAAAATCATTAGAATGATTACAGCACAGAAGACGACCATTCGGCCCGTCGAGCCCGTGCCGACTCTCAGCTAGTCCCACTCCCCCACCCTTTCCCCGTAGCCCTGCAAATTTTTTTTCTTCAGATACTTATCCAACTCTCTTTTGAAAGCCACGATTGAATCTGCCTCCACCACCCTTTCAGGCAGTGCATTCCAGATTTTAAGCACTCGCTGCGTAAAGTTTTTTCTTGCGTCGCCTTTGGTTCTTTTGCCAATCATCTTAAATCTGTGTCCTCTGGTTCTCGACCCTTCTGTCAATGGGCAAAGGTTTCTCTCTACTCTGTCCAGACCCCTCATGATTTTGAGCACCTCTATCAAATCTCCTCTCAATCTTCTCTGCTCCAAGGAGAACAGCCCCAGCTTCTCCCAGACAATCAACGTAACTGAAGTTCCTCATTCCTGGAATCATTCTCGTAAATATTTTCTGCACCTTCTCGAAGGCCTTCACATCCTTCCTAAAGTGTGTTGCCCAGAACTGGATGCAGTACTCCACTTAATTAAGAAATAATTAGACGCTGTAGCGAGGGGGTCTTGAGGGTCCTTCTGAATTTGTGAAGTTAGTTGGACCGAATGGCCTTCTTCATTTGTAATCTTGTGACTTCAGAACTGCTGGAGTTCAGTGACATCATTCTCTAGACACCAAGGCCGACATAGGATGCTCCTATGCCACAGGATGGTTGCCAGACATCACTTTTTCTTGCTCTTTCTCCCTATGTTCTTCTGTCGTTGATCCTTATCGTCGTTTTTCTTCCCTTTCTCCTCCTCGTTGAATATCAACTCCTGCCACCTAATTACTACCTACTGATTTAGCTTATCTGTTTTCCATCAACCTTGCTGGCGTCCTTCACTGGGGGGGGCTTGGCCCTTTGCTTCGGTTTCTCAACTTGTTTGCGCGGGGGGGGGAGCGGGTGCAGTTAAAGGATTAAAGAAACTATTGATGACGAATCGGGAATTTGGTGCTGTGAACCTATAGCTGAGGCTGGAATACTTCAGAAACTTTGATAGCTTCAACAAACAAGACTAGTTTAATCAAGAATTTGACTTCTATTAAAGGGTTACTTTGTACAGGAAACTCTCTTTTATCCGGCACTGGCGTTGTGCCGGTTTATCAAAAAGTCCCGATTGCAGAGAGGTATAGTTAAAAGGTACGAGAGCTCCGTACACAGCAACAAATCCAGGCTTCCCTGTTGCTTAGCAACAGGTGCAGGAACTCCGGCCACAGACCAAGCGTCCCTGTTGCTTAGCAACAAGTGCAAGAACCCCGGTTACACAGCCACAGTTCCAGGAATGGCAACTAATATGAAGTAAAACTTACCTGAACCTATTCCTGAATTTTGCCGGTTAAGAGAGATTTCTGGTTATTTAGGTGCCGGTAAATCGAGAATTTCCTGTACTAATGCTTTTGTGGAAAAAAAGAGGTGGCTCATGTTGAGAAAACAAGTTGTTAATCTGAAAAGCCACCTCAATTGCCTGTTTTAAAAGCCACTCTCCCTAAACCTATCCACATCTCCTCCTTTAAATCCCTCTTTGACCAAGCTTTTGGTCACCTGTCCGAATATTTCCCCCTATGGCTCAGTATCAAGCTATGTCTGATTACGCTCCTGTGATGTGCCTTGGGATGTTTTACCAAGTTAAAGGCGCTACATAAATGCAAGATGTTGTAATAGACTTGTGAACTTCTGAATGTTTGTCCATGTGATGGTGTTTACCAACTAGGAAGCTATCTGTGCATGCGGACCTCATTCTTTTTAAGTTTTTAAGATGAGGATTGGTACTCGTCGTTCCTAGGTTAGATTTTATAGTTCCCTGCCTTATACTGAAGTTGATGGCCGAAGGCGCTTGTGCAAGCAATTTGAGGCAATCAGTTAATGGAAAGCTGGGCCCTGGACATGGGTCAGAGGGAGGCGATGACTGCAAACTTTTTTGTGACTGAAGCACTTCACTTGGGGGCAGGGTAGATGAGCATCTTCCTCAAACAATTTAATGTTGCCTCCACCCGTATTGCTGGCTACTCAGATGTAAACCAGTTTTGTGTTTTGACCACAAGTATTTTTTTATAGCAGTCAAGGGACTACCCATAGTGTTAAGTTTTGCATCACTCATTTTGTTGCTGAATTTTCAGCATGTGTAACAGGACTTGTGTTGAAATGTGCTGCTTTGGAGGAAGTTTTGAGTTCATCATTTGACTAGATCCTTTCTGCAGGATAATGCAATACCTTGATTCATGTGGCGAGCCTGTGCAGGTGTGCCCTCTTCGGGTGGGGGGGAGGCGGAGGAAACAAAGACAGACGCATTATTTTTTTATACAGCTCGTGTGCACGGAGCTGTAAACACCCGTGTTTCTTTAACCCCCGTGGACCTGACTCTTGTTTATAATGTTGTGTTGAACCTGCATTTGAAAGTCGCCATCTTATCTGTGCCAGAAGCAATCCGTTAATAGATTTGATTGTAATTCTATTAACCCACGGTACAGTACTATATAGCACGTGCCCTGTTAATGAGAATGTTAATTAAAAAGGAACATCTGCTCTCGGACAGCCATTCCTCTTGCACAAAAAGAAAATTCCTCTTGCATATCATTTGGGGGAAATGGTGATCCTGTGATTCACTCATCATTGGATCAGCAGCTGAAAGCACAATGGACAAAAGCCGTCTCATTTGTGTGTAGCTAACAAGATACAGTGACTCTCAATGCTCGTTGTTTTTCACGGCGCAGAGAAAATACTGTTTGCACAGTTGAGTTGGTTACTTAACTGCCTGCTGTTGAATTTAGAAGAGCCAGCTTGAGCGAGTTTAGAGGGCGTGGAACTGCCAGAGTAAGTAAAACCCTGCAAGAGATGGGGCAAGGAGCCCAGAGGATTGTCGGGCACGGGTTTACATTCACAATTACCCGCGTGATGGTTACTTAACCACAGCATTGAACAAAGGGAACATGTTGACTGTAAACAAGCCACCTTCTTGCTGGTAGCGAAAATGACATCAGCCACTGCCGTCCACATCCTTGCAGCTGGTTACAAAACCCGGAATCAGGTTGCCCGTGTCCCTTCATAACAGAGAAAGGAAGGAGCACTATATTGGGGAGGGGCAGCACCCAAAGCACAAGAATAATATTCTAAAATGGGAATCAGAAAACTGTTGGGTCACTGAGCTTAATTCTTGAGCACTGAGGGGCCAGCCAGCACATATTTTAATAGAATAATGACTGGCTAATGAGACTGATGTAATAAAACTACTAGGCACTTGGTCTAAGCGTTAAACAAAGCTTTAATCAACTGTTTTACAACATGGAGATCTAGTGTCCTTCACTAGTTCCTGTAAAAGAATGTTCTGCGCAAGCTGGGCCCATGCCCAAGTATTTATACTCTCCCTGGACAGCGCCACCAGCAGGCCACCCAGTATTATTTCATAAGTCATTTCCACATGAATGACAAGATTCATGTCAGCGAATGTTTGCTAATCGGGGGGGGATCCTGATTAAGAGGCTTCTATTGTAGATATTTCTATGATAGACTAGTTGCTCTCCCATGGAGAATAGGACCAAGTGCTGTTGGAGGACTGGGGTTGATTGTTCCATTATGGAGGCATAATTCAGATCCCCAGGGGGAGCAGGGACAAGCCACAGGGGAGATCTTCAACTAGGCGGTGGATGAAAACGGCGGGGGGGGGGGGGGGGGAGTAATTTAAAGAAAAGGAAGAAAATTTGTAACCTTTAGCCCTACTTAAAAAATTTTTTAATTCCTACTCTACATTTTTTTTTGGGTATAAACACAACTCTTGCTGTAATCTGCTGTGCGCAGGTCCTCTGTTAGAGCTGTTTAAAGAGAAAAAGTCAACCTGGAGCTCTTTTGTGTACAGTATGGATTAGATGTGGTTGTCCGTCAGCCAGCACATCTCAATTTCAACTCTCTTCTGCAGAGATGCCACCTAAAGCCAAACATGGCAGCCACAAGAGTCGCTCTGGACGGGAGCAGAAGAAGGTAGGAATAACCAACGGGCTGAGACTGCGTGCTGTTTGTTTACTTGTGGGCTGGGGTTTGAGCATCTCTTCAGTTGCTACATTTAAAATCTGCAATAAAATAAATAAAATACATTTCCAAGGCACTCCATTTGCAGTTTCTTTCTTGCCCCTGCCCCCCTCCCAGGCAGTCCAAGGTTGACCTGTCGCTCCTGAGCAATGAACACCAATCTCTTATCCAAGAGGAAAGGCAGACAATCAGCTCTCCTGATGTGTTTAAAAACTGGCCCATTTATAGCTCCCCCAAGAATTGACCCGAGATTGGGAGCTCTTGATGTGGGGGAATTGTGAGCATGATCTCACAGCTTGCCTTTCTGCTTAAGGTATAATAGCAAGGCCCTAACACAGTGGCTTTATCCTCAAGATACTTAATTTTAGCCGGGGGGGGGGGGGACGCTTCTGGAGTATGGTGCGTCATAGAGGCGACGGATTGCATCGCTCCCCCCCCCCCCCCCCCCCAAACAGGCTGCTCACAATCTCAGCAACCGCAGCACTGGGCTAATGTCTCGGGAAGGAAATTTGACGTCTGGGGCTCCTCTGGTCGTACCCATGCACCTCTTAATGCCGGGCTCGAGCGATGCCATCGAAGGCCTCGTGAACAGGTTGCCTGCTGCAGTCTCGCCGGGTATGGTGCAGAAACAATAGTGCTGGGGTGCGGGGAGGGGGGGGGAGGCAGAACAGAGGAGAAATGTCCTACATTTTGGGAGGAGGGAGAATTGTAATCTAGTGTGAAAGAAAACATCAGATTTTTCCATATCGCCCTTTTGAGGCATTCAAACATTTGAAGCCTTGGTAAAATGCTGAAAGAATGATTTTCTTTGTTTCTCAATTGCTTGATATTATGCGGGTTTGAGAAATGTAGAAAATCACAAAGCTTTTTAGTTAATAATTGTGCCACTTGTCAAAGGTAAAATTCAGCAAACGTTAACTCTTTTCCAAGTGAAGAGGTTTAAAATAAACAAGTTTGAGACCTACCAGCTCCTCCCTCCCAAGTGTATTTCAGCTCTGCTGGTGACTGCACATCATCAGAAATCTGTAAATTGGAACCTTTTGGAAATGCAGTGCTCGTATCCTCTTTTAAATTAGGAACACAGGAGTAGGCCATTTATCCCTCGAGCCTGCTCTGCCATTCAATTAGATCGTGGCTGATCTGTATCTCCGCTTTGTTTACTCGCCTTGACTCCATTTCCCTTAATACCCTTACCTAACAAAAATCTCAGTCTCGAAAGCTCCAATTGACTCCCCAGCATCCACAGCCTTTTGGGGGAAGAGTTTTCCAGATTTTTTATTTCCCTTTGTGTGAAGAAGTGCTCCCTGATTTCCTTCCTAAATGGCATGACTCCAATTTTAAGATTATGTCCCCTCGTTCTTGATTCCCCCCTGGCAGAGGAAATAGTTTCTGTGTCTACCCCCTCGAATCCTTAACATTTAAAATATCTCGAAAATCACTCCTAAATCTTCTATACACAGGGAATACAAGCCAAATTAGACAATCACTCCAGTAGATATCTGCAGAACGCTGGTGTTATAGAATCCATCTGATTTACACAACGGAGCTCTCATTAGCTCAGTTTGTTGTAAAGATTTTATTTTAAAGGTTTATCAAATTGTCACTTGAAAAGATTAATATTTCCAAGCTGGGACTCCGCTAAGCTTGGTTGCCTGTTGGTAAGTTTTTTGTTTTGTTTTATTGATGCACTGGCGCTGTGGCTTCCTGACGCCAGTGTCTCGTGCCAGTCAGCTGCACCATCAAAGGAAATTTGCCAGACGCGTGGAGACTGGTGGCTAATGACACCAGTCTTCCCCGCTGCTGAACTTAATAAATCTGGAACGGTTACTTCGGTGTTGCCGTTGGTTACGTCAAGATCCTTGCTTTTGGAACTGTGGGGGGGGGTGGAATCTAGCACATTGAGACAGATTATTCAGCATGTCATGTGGGAAACCAATTGGACTGGTGTTTAGCCTGTCTCAACTACAGAGCCGCCAACAACAATTTAAACTCCAGACCCAACTAATTCCCCCCCGCCCCCACCTTCCCTAAAGGACATCGGGTAAAAGCATGAACCCTGCTGATTCTAATCTTCTCCCCCCTCCCCTCCCTCCCTCAAAGAAAGCCCATGAGGCTGGGGGAGACGGTTGCAGTGGCCTCCACTGTCACCATGGCTGCTGTTTCAGTTTATCTTTAAAAGCAAGGTTTATATTCTTTTCCAACATAACCCCCTCCAAGGCCAAGGTTTCAAAATTTGAGCACACCGTGCGCACTATATCGAAGTTATAAATCCGACCGTTTTTGGAGTAGTGCAATTGTACGATGCACTGGCCCGTTTGCTGCACCAGAGAAGTTGGGAGGTGCAGATTTGATCCTTCAGGCCTCGGGAGGGGTCAATCCCCATTCACTGTGCACATGTGCAAGTTGGAGGCCAGTTGCTGTCTGCTTCGGTGGGGGGGAAGGAAGAGGCGTATGGAATGGAGTGGAGTTGTCTTGTCCGGGTCACTTCAGTATGCCAGCAGCTGGCTCAAAGTGGCATTGGATGAGGCCTGGGAACAGATTGGTTACAATTAGATGTTGGATGCGGTGACCAGGAGGGCTGGAGGGAAAATTTTAGAATTTGACCTCAATAACCTAATACAGGAAACTTTGTGCTATCCGGAAGTTGAATGTCCGGCAACTTTGATCTAACGGCAGAAATCAGCAGCCGCTTTGGTTAGGTGTTTTTTTTATTCTCCTAGCTTTCTTTTCACAGGCAGGCTCTGGAAAGCGTCTGTCACTTAGCAACAGCTTCAGAGACGCTTCCAAGCTACTGGGCCGAGTGTTTACAAGCTGTTGCTGAGCAACAGTGTTTGTGGTCAGATACTGCGATGAAAAGCTCCTATCTGATAACATTGACGCTGGTCTATCCGGAGCTTTTAAAAAAACGGCAGTAGCTCGGTCCCATGGGTGCCGGATAGCGCAAAGTTTCCTGTACTGGAAAATACATTCAGCATCCTGAATGGTAGCACAAGCCTAGTGTGTCTGATCAGGGTTTAAAATTAAATGAGTAACCTTCTAAAACTTTTATCGATTACAACATTCATTACTCGGGCACGCTCTCTAATGAAGAATTTCTTCCTTCTCTCCGCAGCACCACCACCACCATCAGCAGCCACCGCCGATGAAACAATCACCTCCACAGTTTGTACCGACGTCCCTTCCGATCATGGAACCGCAGATGTTGACCAATGCCTATGACGCCATGCCCCACTTTGGCCAGCCGATGATGCACCTTCCTCACCAGAGCGAGCTGCAGACGCATTTGCCGCCACCGCCTGAACAGCACTCGCCCCCTCACCTCACCCAGCATTCGGTAGTGTCTCCTCCAGGTGCGTGCACACAGGCAGTTTCATTGCCAGCCCTCTGGTAAAGCACAGTATCAAGCTCGAGGTTTTGTGAAGCTGCATTGTAGCCATTCTTTCTCCCACTGGGATTCAGTGAAGGTTCCGTGCTGGGTGGGTAGAATTTCTGTGCTATATCCACTTGAACTCTGGAAAAACACCCAGGCGTGTGGTGGCTTAAGTATGATTTTTTCCTTTATTTTCACCATAGTGTATTGGTGCCCATGTGCTAACTAAATGTAGCAATGTCATTGATAGGTACATATTTACGTGCCTTAACCAGCGCACTGGCATCTACCCTGTTGATTTTGTATATATGGGCTTCTTACCCTTTGCACACCGTACTGCTGTTTCTCACACCCATTAACCAATGCTGGTCAGAGTCTCTTGGGGGAAATGTGAATAGAGAACTGCTTACTAAGGTTTAGTTCCTCTGCTTTGCAGAGGTTGGGATGGAGTGGGTATGAAGGGAGAATTTAGCAATGCAGTGAAAAGCCAGAAACTGTTCCCCAATGACAAAGGGTTGCGTTATGATGAGTGATTGAAGAAACATGGGCTCTTCGGCTTGGAGAGGAACTGTTCTGAGGGGTGACCTTGCAGTGGTGTGTAAGATGGTTGAGGAAATGGAAAAGATAAATCCATGGTTCCAAATATTAAATTTAAATTGCAAGAGTTGGACAAGGGGGACACGCATTCAACCTGGTAATGGGTAAATCTAGAGCTGATGTCGGGAAATAGTTCTTGATACAGGGAGTGATCAATGTATAGACTAGAATTCCAGATCGAGATAGATTAAAAACCCTGGCATCATTTAAGAAATAGCTAGATGCTGCAAGAGGCCGGAGACGCAAGGACCTTTCTAGGTGGCTAAATTTAGATGGGCCGAATGGCTTTCCACATCCATAACTATCTTGTGATGAGATTCTACTGTATACTGAACTTGAGTTTGAAAAAACCCATAAGTCTCACCTTTTGTGATTTTTTTTCCTTCTAGCTTTGCACAGTAGTCTGCCTCAACAGCCATCCAGACCCAGCGGGAAAGCCGCACCACTACCTCCGAAACAGCCACGGCCCCTTGCACAGTCCCCGCCCATGGTCCCACAGCCTATACTACAGCCACCACAGATGACGCAGCCGCCAGCAATGCTGGAAGAGGAAGAACCACCGCCTCGTCTCACAATTCCCCTACATCCCAGTCAGATGCATCTGTACCTGCAGCAGCTGCAGAAGGCCCAGAATCAGACTCCGCTCCTCTCAACAGTCCAGACTTCGTCCCAGCCCCAACCCCAGCCAGTCCACAGCCAGCCCCAGCCGCCTCACCCCCAGCCGCCGCCTCACCCCCAGCCGCCGCCTCACCCTCAGCCTCCGCCGCACACCCAGCCTCCGCCGCACACCCAGCCTCCGCCGCACACCCAGCCTCCGCCTCACCCCCAGCCTCCGCCGCACACCCAGCCTCCGCCTCACCCCCAACCTCCACCTCACCCCCAGCCTCCGCCGCACACCCAGCCTCCGCCCCATCCACAGCCTCCACCCCATCCACAGCCTCAAGCTCTACCCCAGCAGCAGGTGCAGCAGCAACATCAGCAGCAGCAACATCAACCAAGGCCGCTCCACATGCAGTCTATGCAGTTTCCATCCCATATTCAGCAACCCCAGCCACAGCAACCGCAGCACCAGCCTCCCCAGCAGGCGAAACCCCAGCAAGTCATCCAGCATCACCACTCGCCACGACAGCCAAAGCCTGACCCCTACTCCACAGGTAAGGAGTCTTACAAAACCCTTCCCTCACTCTGCCAATTGTGCGTGACGGATGTGTGGAAATACTTGGGAGGAGGGCTGGAGGGGAGGCATCTCTTCAAATTTTCTTGTTTGTATATCTGAATACATCAATAGCAACTTTCAAAAGGGAATGAGATAAATACTAGAAAAGGAAAAAAAATTCAGGGCCGTGGGGAAAGAGCAGGGCGAGTGGAACTAACTGGATAGCTCTTCCAAAGAGCTGGCACGATGGGCCAAATGGCCGCCTCTGCTCGATGATTCATTGAACCGTACGATGATTCCTTGAAATATAATCAGAAAATGCTGTAAATGCTCAGCAGGCCAGGCAGCATCTATGGAGATAGAAACAGAGTTTCCTTGAAGTGGGGTGTGCTACCCAGTGTCCCCCCGCCCCCCCCCCTAATGTTTTTGGGGGGGTGCGCGGGCCCTTTAAGGGGCTGCTGCATGGCCCATTCAAAGCCTGGTGCATGCGTGAAATTTCAAGTTTGAAAAGCCAGCCCCGGGCCTGGCAGCTTAGCGGGAACGTTGGTGCTATCAATGTTTGTGTGTGAAAATAGGGCTTATTCTATTGTAAAAATGACTGGTTGCAAGCTGTCCATCCTGCTGTAGATTTCTTGCACATATAAAGAATAAATACAGCAGAAAACGTACCCACCATGCACAAACCTCACCTGTAATCCAGAGAGAATTGAGTCAAAATTCACGCGCACTGATTGTTTCAATGGAAAATTGTTTTTGACTGTGTTTTGATTTTTGATCCTTTTTTCCCCCCTCAGCTCATATGGCAGATGTGTCCTCCCCACTCTTGATGCATTCCCCACCGCTGCCACAATTTCCATCGCTCGTCCAGTCACCACCAAGAACTGTACAGACTAAGAAACAGGTAAACAAAATTGGTATTTGTGACTTTAGTACAATGCAACAGGGCGCAGCGTATAGTCCATTCTACTCGCGTGTCTGGTAAGTGCATCATTATTTTTGAAAGCATTTTATTTTTCCCAACCTTCTCCCCCCTCTTTCCCTCCCCCCTCCCCCCCCTGGTGCATAGATGCATTTTAATGGATGCAGGAGGTGGGGAATAATGCACCCAGTTCAAATCATGTGTGCCTAGACAAGTGAACATTGCCAGACAATTCAACCACGGGAAACATTGCACCGGAGCCTAGATCATGTTCTGACCCGACCGCGTACGCGCACTCTCGGCAGGATTCACTGGATAGTGATTAGGAGCAGGAACCCGAGCCAGTCTTATTCCCCTGCCACTGCCCCCGCTGAGATCAGCACAGACTCTGGATCAAACCTGGGGTTTGTACGGTTCACCTATTTTTTTTGCCCTAACCAGCTGAAGCATTGGGGGAGCCTTTATGAAGCATTGTTTTGTGAAGGATCTATTAACACTGGTACATTGTGAGTGTCGGGTACAGCAGTGATCACATTACAGGAAACTTTCGATTTACCGGCACCTAAATAACCGGAAATCTCAGTTAACCGGCAAAATTCAGGAGTAGGTGCAGGTAACTTTTATTACTTGCCTTCCTCCATTTGTTGCTGTGCAAGGGTGTGGCTGCAGCTGTTGCTAAGCTACAGAGACGCTTGCAACTTGTGGCCATTGTTCTGAAGCTGCAGGGTTTGTTGCTTTATACGGAGCTCTCAGCTCTATCTTTTACTATAGCGTTCGGCTATCCGGAATTTTTGATGAACCTGCACCACGTCGGTCCCGTCCGTGCCGGATAAAAAAAAAGTTTCCTGTATATATAATCATTAGCGAAAGCTTTGCCGGACCTTTTCCAACTTGTACAACTCAACAGGCTGGCTGTGGTGAAAATGGACCCAGTTTGTCGATCTGTCCTCTCCCTCTCTTCCCATCCCCCACACAACCTGGCTACCACGATTTGAAATGGCTGCCACTTGGGAACCATCTCCCCTCGGAGCTGTTGCTATAGCTATCTGCTGCATTTTCCCTGAAGCGGTTCTGTGCTCATGAAGCCTTCAGTCGCAGCTGAGTGGAACAGTTCAAGTGTCCGACTGCAGGGAAACAATCGAATTGCAGTCAATTCCTAGTCCGTTTGCTGTTTTTAAAAAAAAATGTGCTCACTTATCCTGGTTAGGATTTTTAATTGTATACTTTGTTGCGCACTTTTAATCATTGTGTAAACTTCTAATGATGGTGGAGAGACAAAATTCAGATACTTTTCTGTAGCGAGTTGGGGTTTTACTTTCTCGGGAGTGGCCGTGACCCTTAACTTCTAAACCTATCCGTTAAATTGTAACTAAATGTGTAATAATCAGCTAAGAACTGAAAATTCTCATACATCATGTTGTTCAGAATGTCGGGTGTAAATATAGTATCTGGGCAACAACAAAAGATTCACTGACGAGGAATTTACAGATTATCCATTAGCAATTAGAGTACCTTTCAACTTGACAGAAATTGCCAGTTTACTTGCCTTGACTACATGTATATGCTACCCATCCATGTTTTTAACTCTAATTCCCACCCCTCCAGACCTCCCACTGTTCTATATACCTCGTTAAATGGCCACCTCCCATTTTGCTCTCAGTTTGATGGCCCGGCGTGACTTACCCTCTGAATCTTGCTCCCTGCTTTGCACTTTTAACTGGTGCTGTGCCTGGGAGAAACTTGCCTATCGGAAACTTGGGCGCACAGTGCGTGGAGCATGATGTTGTATGCAAACTCTCTGCCCTGCCTTGCGAGCATTAGAAAGGGATTCTGCCATCGTTTTTCAGAAATATGCTGTATTCGGGGTTTGGTTTGGCTGGATATATATTAACGGTAAGGGAGGTTAGAACTGGGGAATGGAACACTTCACTTTTGGCATCTAGTCCAGCACCCCATGTCAAGTACAACCTGGTAGGATACAGAGCAAAGTTTTCTCTATACAGTTTTTAATGTTCTGCTCAGAGGGTACCCCTCCACCCTAATTTCCCACAGCATCAGTTCCGTGCTGTTTGATACTGCCAATTAGTGCCATTCTGGACACCCATTGTGCTGTAGGCTTATGCCCATGAGGAACAGATTGAGATTGCACTAATTCACTTCACGGGCCTGACGGCTCAGTAGTGTGGCGACTTTCAGCTCATCGACGTGGGTTGGATTGCCGTGGTCTAAGGAAAATGTATTGTCTTACAGGAACCCCGAACTCCCTCAATAGTGCAATCACAACCGATGGTGAGCGTGAAAGAAGAGAAGAGCCACTCTTCACCGGCAATCCGAAATGAGCCGTTTAGCCCTTCGATGCGGCAGGAGCCATCAAAGCAGAGGGAGGGAGGCAAACCTCCTCCACATCTTGGGCACAGTAAGTAAACAACATAGTTCTTGCACATTAATGAACATTTGAGATCACGTGGCACTCTCCAGAGGAGCAGGGAGTTCTTCAGATGCTTTAGTTATGATCTTCCTCCAGAACAAGGGGGCATAACCTTAAAATTAGAGCTGGGCCATTCAGGGGTGTTGTCGGGGAGCACTTTTTCCACACAAGGTCGTGGAAATCGGGAACTTTGTTCCCCCAAAAAGCTGCTGAGGCTGGACATCAATTGGAAATTTTAAAACTGAGTTTCATAGATTTTTGTTAGGTATTACGGTATATGGAACCAAGACTGGTAAATGGAGTTAAGATACAGTTCAGCCATGAGCTAATTGAGTGGCGGAACAGGCTCAAAGGGCTGAGTGGCCTATTCCTGTTGCCCTAACTCATGTTTTTCCCTCAAATAATTTATTTGATTATATGGTCATTCATCTCATTGGTGTTTGTGGGACATTGCTGTGTGCAAAGTAGCTGCCACGTTTTCCAACAAAGCAGTCGCTGCATTTCAAAGTAATTCATTCTCCATGCAAAGCTTCAGCAGTGATAAGGCGCTATATAAATGCTAGATTTTTTTCTTCCCAGAGTAGGGGAGTTCTCCCCAGTGTCCTGACCTATCACAAACCGATTATCTGCTCATTTATCACATTGCTGTTTGGCATTTCAAAGTTTTTGACTTTGGCCTGTTTTCTCTCAATCCCCATGCCACCGGTGGCTGAGGGAGTTGGGTAATCCAAAACTGTCAACACTCATTTAAAAAAAATCGAAGCCCTGCTGTATCTGTGTAGGTTCATTTGTAAATGTTTTTCCAGGCTGGTATCTTCCTATATGACTGACCAGCAGTTTCAACTGCTTCACAATGAAGCTGGAGGGACATGTGTTGTCCAGGGCCAGAAACAGCTGCAAACCGTATATCACAACCCTTTCAATCCTGACATTGTGGGTCTGGTATTTTTGGCTAGAGCCTGGTAAACCGCCTGCAACATTGCCCACGGTCCGGTGATCGATAGGTTATTTTAAATGCAAGATGCCGAGTAAACTCACTCCACAGCGCTGCCTGCTGGCCTAAGTCTGCAGCTACATAGTTACAGTCAACTGTTTACATAGCATGTACAGCACAGAAACATGCCATTCGGCCCAAACTGGTTTATGCTTCACGCAAGCCTCCTCCCACCCCTCTTCATCTAACCCTACCAAGAGAATCATAGAATGGTTATAGCACAGAAGGAGGCCATTCGGCCCGTCGAGCCCGTGCCAGCTCTCTGAAAGAGCACTTCAGCTAGTCCCACTCCTCCTACATATCCTATTTCTTTCTTCCTCATGTACTTATCTAGCTTCCCCTTAAATGCATCTATGCTATTCGCCTCAACTACACCCTGTAGTAACAAGTTCCACTTTCTAACTACTCTCTGGGTAATGGAGTTTCTCCTGAATTCCCTATTGGATTTATTAGTGACTATCTTCTATTTATGGCCCCTAGTTTTGATCTCCTCCACAAGTGGAAACATCTCTACGTCTACCCTATCAAACCCTTTCAGAATCTTAAAGATTTCTTATCAGGTTACCCCCTCAGCCTTCTCTCTTCTAGAGAAAAGAGCTCCAGCCTGTTCAATCTTTCCTGATAGGTATGAACTCTCAGTTCTGGTATCATCCTTATAAATCACGTACAAAATTTCCATTCTAAGGCAACTTAAATGTTGACATAAAAGCGTGACCAAAAAGTGTGACAGGATGAAGTACGACAACAAATGTATGCATACACAAGATTTATAACTGGCCTCCAATGTTCTAACTATTCCAGACCTTTTATATATTCACTCACATTATAGTTTAGGCGTTTATTGGAGGTGGATCGGATACAGCGATGGTCCAGCCAAGCTGTGTGCCTTTTTAAGTTTAATCTGAAATGGTTTACCCCATCTGGAACTTAAAAAATAAAAGGCTTAGGCCTTTCGGAACATGTGGGCTTTGTGGCCTTTTGTACTGTTCACGTACCTCCCAACATAAAAGTCCCTTCCAGTAAATTGAGTTAGGATTCTAGTGCAGTGCTCGGATAAGCCAGAAAATGCTCCTTCAGCTACCTTCCAAAACCAGTTCTGCTGGGTCTCTCCGTGTTCTATCCTCGAAATAGTAAAATGCAGGACAAATTTGAACCATCTTGGGCACTTTTCTCCTACAGGACCAGAGATGAAACACATGGAAGTTGCTGGGCCAGTGATTCGACCTCCAGAACACAGCACGCAGCCTTCTCCTCAGGACAAAGACAAGCAGAAACAACTAACGCCCAAAACCCCTGTCGCTCCCAAAAAGGTGAGTGAGGTCATGCATTAGCTGGTGTGCCCTTATCCTTTCTTTCTCCCCAATGCTCCCTTTTTTTTTGTGCTCCTCTCCGCCCCTGACGGCACTGACTCTTGCTGCAGTGTCGTTACGCAAGTGATGTCTGATTGATCATTGAGCCTGGCTGGTGAGCTCTCCGCCCATTACGGCAGAGCCCAGCTCTGTCCTCGCCTGACAGTATCACCCGCTAACCTTTGAGCAGAATTTGCTAACGAGCAATCGGAATCCCTGGCTTTTTTATTTCCTTTCCCAGCCCAGGGGCTATGAGGCTGATTACACTGTTCCAAACGTCCCTGCTCCCGATAAGCTTACAGCACAGACCAGAACTTGGGACTTTATGATCTGTACAGTGCAGCATCGAGGTGGCTTTTACCTCCTAATATCGCCGTGGAGCTTTTATTTATCTTTTGCAATGTGTTGACTTTCCTGCTGTGTCTCCCTGCTTTTTGGTTTCTTCTCCATCCCCGACCAGTGGTCTTTCAAGTCCATGCAACTGGATGAATAAGACGCTTAGTTATACAAGAATGAATTGTCGTTATTGACGTAAGAAAACTACTGGGCACTGGGTCAGAGTATTAAACAAGGCTTCAATCGACTGTTTCACAACATGGAAGTCTAGTTATCCTTCACTAGTTCCTGTTTACAAAATGTCCCTGAGCAAGCTGGGCCCGTGCCCGAGTATTTATACTCTCCCTGGACAGCGCCACCAGCAGGCCGCCCAGTATATTTCGTAAGTCATTTCTACATGAATGGCACAATTTATGACAGTTACGTCTTCTGATATTTGTTATTTTTCTAAAATAACAGTTTGCAAACGCAATTGCAACTTAAGTTTTTGAAATTACTTCTCTTTAGTACCCTTAAATTGTACGCAAACCCCTGTTTTTCCCCTGACTACCTTTTTAGTTTCTCGCACCTGTTAAGCGTCCTTGAGTTCATTGTGCCTTGTACCCTCCATGGCGTTCTACATTCTTTGTGGATGTGTGCTTTAGGATCTCAAGATCAAGAACATGGGCTCTTGGGCAAGCCTGGTGAAGAAGACTCCTTCCACTCCCTCGTCCACGGCAAAATCGTCGAGTGACAGCTTTGAGCAGTTCAGGCGAGCGGCGCGAGAGAAAGAGGAACGAGAAAAGGCACTGAAAGCACAGGAGGAGTTCCGTAAAATGCAACAGGAGGCGGCAGAAAAAGAGCGTCTCCGAATGGAGCAGGAGAGGCAAAGGCAAGTTTAGCTTTTTAGTTTCTTCGAATTATCAAGCCGATGTTTTGCCTCGGTTACATCCTTAACGTATAGCGCCTATGTTTGGCTGCGTGTGCTTATTGCCAATGATTTCTGAACCTGTCGCCCAAGCCCTTGGTGGCACAAGAAATTTTGAGCACAATGTGCTGCCAGGAAGACTTGCAGATCAGAGAGGAAAACCATGTGTGGTGCTGAGGGGCAGCAAGGAGCGGCCATCGAGGGGGGTGGTGGTGAAGATCTCTGCCTCATCAGCTTCCTTTGCTGCCGTGGGTTATTAAGTACTTGTGATGGCTTGTGCTGCCCCTTCAGGCCCGGCACGGTCCTGCTGCCCTTTATCAGAGGGTGCACCAGGAGGAGGCACCTGGAGATTTGTAATATGTTGGCCCAAATAACGGTGAGACTAATGGCCCTCACTACTGTTTATGCACAAATGTACAGCAACTTCAGGTGAGGGGCAGATGCGCGGTTAAACTCAAAAATCCAAAGGTTGCTGTCAGAGTGCACCGCTCGGCTGATGGTTTCCCGAAATCAGCATTGCGCTGTCTGCCTCAACATTGAAATGTGTGATGTTGCTGTATTTGTGTGGTACTAAACTCGCAACGAAGTTAAGTCTTGTCTATTCCAGTCCCAGTGCCTTTTTAATGATGTGATGTGTTAATTACTGCCAGTCAACCTCTCTGGCACTGAGAATTAAATATTCTAAGTGTGGAGACTCATTCCTTCAGGTTTTAATTGTTGGAGATTTTAAAAATGTGAAATTTAAATTAATACTTTTTTTTCTTTCCTGTCTTTTTTTCTCGCTCAATCCAATCTATCTTTTTTTTATTTCTCTTTCTGTACCTGATTTGACATTGAATTCACCCTCTAATTCACACTTTCTTTAACTGTTAACATAGAAACATAGAAGATAGGAGCAGGATTAGGCCATTCGGCCCCTCGAGCCTGCTCCACCATTCAATGAGATCATGGCTGATCATCCAAATTCAGTACCCCATTCCTGCCTTCTCTCCGTATCCCTTGATCCCTTTAGCCTTAAGAAATATATCCAACTCCTTCTTGAAAAAGTCAACCACATTGCTGTGGGCCTGGAGTCGCATGTAGGGCAGACTAGGTAAGGACGGCAGATTTCCTTCCCTAAAGGACATTAGTGAACCAGGTGGGTTTTTACGACAACCTGGTAGTTTCATGGTCACCATTACTGATGCTAGCTTTTTATTCCAGATTTATTTAATTAACTGAATTTAAATTTCCTAGCTGCCACGGTGGGATTTGAACTCGCACCTCTGGATCATCGTCCAGGCCTCTGGATTACTAGTCTAGTAACATAATCACTATGCTACTGTTCCCGACAAATGTCACAGTCCTTCAATCTGATTAGTTAAGGAGATGCACAGTTGCCTGCCCTGTTCACTCGGGTCCCAGATGCCCTGTTTCCCTCGCTGCGACTTTATCAGCTCGCACTTTCAGCCACTTGCTACGCAAATACTTTATAAACCTAAATATGCAAGGGCAGGTCTAGCTGACGGCAGATGCAGTTAGATGCCCCGGTACAGCAAACTCTGGGCCAGTATTTACAGTATTGGTCAGGTATGTGTTAACCTGATGTCCACAACAACTGTTGTGACTAAAGTGAGTGAAAATTCAACAGACGTGGCCCTGCCTCCAGTCTGCTGGTTTTGACCATGCTTTGCTCCTGATTGCAGAGGTCGAGACGAGGAGGATGCTTTGGAGTGTGCTCGGAGAGCTCATGAGGAGGTGAGGAGGCAGCAGCAACATCATCAGCAACAGCAACAACAACAGCAGCAGCAGCAGAGCTCTCAGCCAACCTCGCAGTCTATGCTGGATCAGCAGCGAGAGCTAGCAAGGAAGCGAGAGCAGGAGCGAAGGCGGAAGGAAGCGGTAAGTTCCCAATGCATCTCTCAGATGGGAGCCAATCCCAAGCTGGACTCCCAATCCCTCAGAGCCAGATTTGATTGACTAAATCAGCACAAACTGAGAACAATCTCAGAGTGGGTGGCAATAGGGCGACTGCAGTTGGGATTGGGTGCCCCTGAGCTAGGAAGAATAGGGGAAAAAATTAGCCTGAGTTCCTGTTCCAGATAGTTATCCATTGACCTATCCTGGAAGGTGCACCTATGTGGACATTGTGTAAGGACGGGATAGGGTTCAACTTTTCCACCATCTCCGTGGTCGAATAGCCTTTCAACCTAAACGTGCAAGGGCAAGTCTAGCTGACAGCTGCCGTTAGATGCCCTGCTATAGAAAAATCTGGGCCACTGACTAGACCGTTGGCCACTGGGGAAATATACTGAAAAGTTCATAGAATCTTACAACACAGAAGGCGGCCATTTGGCCCATCGTGCCTGTGCCGGCTCTTTGAAAGAGCCAATTAAGCCCACTCCCCCCTGCTCTTTCCCCATCGACTTGATTTTTGTTCTTTTTCAGGTATTTATCTAATTCCCTTTTGAAAGTTGCTATTAAAGTATTCAGATACAAACAAGAACATTTGAGCACTGCCTCCCCCTCCAGCCCTCCTCCCCAAGTATTTCCACACATCTGTCACGCACAGTTAGCAGAGCGACGGAAGGCTTCCAGCGCCCATGAAATAGTATCCTAGGACGCGTCAGTACCTATAGGAGATCATGAAAATAATTCTTTGAAGGTTTGTGTTTTTAATTGGCTGCTGCTGACAATTGTTCTCTCAAAATGCACCAACGGGGAAGATTAAAATCTGCACTTCAGCTTAGCCAAGCTCCGTGCCTGAGATATTTATCTTCGGGTAGCACTTCGAATTAAAAATGAAATCCTGCAGAACAACCATGTTGATTTTCATCAAATGAATGTGAAGGAAGGCGTGAAATGATTCTTCAGAATTAGCACAAGTGCAGATTGCTTTATATCACGCATTTAACAAAGCTTTTATTCCATTTTCACACAAGCTTGCAGTGGCTTCAGATTTATGCATTTTCCCCTCAGATGCTTAGTTTTAAAACCGTAGCTAAAGAGAGAGAGAGGGGAGAGTACGCACGCGATTTACTTCAAGCTGTGGAGCAAATTCCCACAACTTATTTTTAAAAATTGTGACAACCCTGCTGCGGTTATTTTTAAAAATTTCAGGTTGTACTGTACCCGTGGCAGCATAGTAAGCAATCGTGTGGCGGGAGGAGCTCACGCCTGCGTTGTCCCATTGAAATATTCTCCCAATCCCACCAAACCACAAGCATAGATCGCCAGCTGCTTCCACGGTGCGGAGGAGAAAAAAATGCCTGCATAGTTGATGCTGATTGTTTTTCACCTCACAGGGCCTGATTTACATAAGAATATCAGGAATAGGAGCAGGAGTAGGCCATTTGGCCCTTCGAGCCTGCTCCGCCACTTGATAAGATCATGGCTGATCATCTGCCTCAACTCCACCTTCCCACGCTATCCCCATATCCCTCGATTCACCAAGTATCCAAAAGTCTATCGCTCTCTGTCTTGCATATACTCAACGACTGAGCCTCCACAGCCCTCTGTGGTAGGGAATTTTAAAGATTTACAACCCTTTGAGTGAAGAAATTTCTCCTCATCTCAGTCCTAAATGGCCGATTTAGACATTGATGTGGCTTGACTTAGAAAGTGATATGGACAATAGGCCAGGGGTGTGTCACTAAGAATAAGGGAACGGCTGGGAGGTCTAACTTTGAATAAGGATGGGATAGTGCCTCCATTCCAAACCAGTGACGCTAGCTTGCCAGTGACTGTACTTGTCGTGTGCATTGAAATGGGTGGGATGGATGTTTTTTTTTGAAGAACTGATCAAGTTCTGCAGGACACTTCAGACTGTTTCATAATAAATGATTCTTCAGTAGTTTCATGGCTGACTAAAGGATTCATAAGAACATAAGACGTAGGGGCAGAAGTAGGTCGTTTGGGCCCCTCGAGCCTGCTCCGCCATTCAATAAGATCATGGCTGATCTGATCTTGGCCTCAACTCCACTTCCCTGCCCGCTCCCCATAACCTTTATCTCCCTTACCATTCCAAAATCTGTCCATCTCCACCGTAAATATATTCAATGACCCAGCCGCCACAGCTCTCTGGGGAAGAGAATTCCAAAGATTCACGGCCCTCTGAGGGAAGAAATTCCTCCTCATTTCCGATTTAAATGGGTGCCCCCTTATTCTGAACTTATGCCCCCTAGTTCTAGATTTCCCCACGAGGGGAAACATCCTCTCTGCATCAGGATTCTCTGAAGAAGTCAGTAGTGTTTTGTTGCAAAGAAAATTCTGGGGAAAATGGTCATTATTCAGGTGGTTGTTTATCAAAATGTACTTTTTGCCTCTGGTCATGAAATCAATCCCCTCTCTTGGTCTTAATGCATCCCACACTGTTCTCAGGCAGACCTCTTGCATTGGGCTCTGTTGTGCTTGGGAGAGCAGTCCGGAGTAACCTGGTGTATACAACCCGTTCGGCCTTCTCCGAAGAAGCAAGATGCCCCAGATTGTGAAATTACTGCTTTGAAATTTCTGAGCGAATCCCGCGCCATTTATGAACACAGGAACAGGAGTAGGCCATTTAGCCCCTTGAGCCGGTTCTGCCATTCAGTGAGATCATGGCTGATCTGTGACCTAACTCCGTGTACCCGCCTTTGTCCCATTAAAAAAAAACATACCTTTGGTTAGTAAAAATTGGGTTTGGTGGTATGCCACATTAGTGTACGCCATCATTTGAAATTTCAGGGAAAATTCCAGTTTTAAATTACTAACAGTATAGAATGAAATTGTGTAAACGGTACATGGAAGGACATTTTCTTACATTTTTTTTTACTGTGATTTAGATGGCGGCTACAATTGACATGAATTTTCAGAGCGACTTAATGGCAATATTCGAAGAGAATCTCTTCTGAGGGCTCCCGATTCTGGATATCCTGACTCTTGAAAGTACTACGAAACTGTTTTCCATGAGTTACGTGGCACCGTAGTGTTTCGGCCAGGTTCTTGGTGCACGGTCTTTCTGCATGTGTGACCCAGTGAGTGAGCGAATCGTTCAGTCAATGCCTTGAATGGATGGACGGACACGGATGGACAGAAGTCTGCCTTACATTTAACCCACAATATAGGAATGAACAAATAGACGAAAAAAAAAACCCTTCTCGATGTTGTTTAGAAAACACATGCACATACGTGTGCGTCCAGCTTTCCGAAAGATACTACTGTAAAGGGGGGAGGGTGTACCCATGAGCTGCAAGGCTGTCCTCGCCAAACTCCTTCACTATGTAAGAAAAGACACAATAACATTCTGATGTATCCAATCAAACAGGGTTTCACTGTTGCAGTGTGAGGGCCCTGTTTGCTGAACGGTTTCGCTGCGTTGGTTTCATAAATCTAGTGCGTCTCCTTCACTGCTAATAAGAGGAGAACAGGGCGATGCCATGATATATATAAAAAAAACAAAATTGGGTGAATTCCCCTGTAATTGGGAAAACCGGGCCCTTACTAAGTTACAACAGTATAATCTGGATGGACTATTTAAGCAGTGCGACTTTGTGTTCATTTTTTTTTTTACAGTGCGTAGTTTGCTGTCTGCGGATTGTGTTCATCTACAGAGTTTTCAGTTATTAGGCTCAGTATGTTCTGACAAGCCATGTGATGGTTATGACAATACAAAAAAAAAAGGGAAAAAAATCGTATGTCGGAGGTTATGAGTTTAAACAGCAGTCCCATCTAAAACATTTTTGTGTTTTTTTTTCCTGTTTTACTTTCTTTTTCTGCAGTGTTTGGGATCAAAGCTGGACTACCAACCAAAGTAGGTGAAATTGTTTGTCTCGTTACCTCAGGAGATACGAATGTTGAATGGCACTGCTGAAACTGTTTTGTACTGTTGTCCCTCTGAATAGTAGAGATACGAGAGCTGACTTTCTTTTCTGCAAATAACCAGAGGTTCCAGCCGCCCTTAAATAGTGTTCGACCGATGCTGTATAGTGGGTATAGTTGGTGTGCGACGCTTAACTCGTTGAATGTTTTCTGTAATTAAACACTTAACTTTATTCATGTAGCAGACTTTCAATACTCTTGGGAGGCCCAGATGTGTGAGTTTTATCCTAAATGGTCGATTCTGGGCTTTCCTGTTTTATTTCCTTCAGAGGGTGTACAAAATATACAAGCTGTTTCCGTGCAAGTGTCTCATTCGTATTTGCTAAAAGCATCAAGTGAAATGCTGGCTCTCCTAGTTAAACTCTGCAGCAAGAATTAGACGAGTGATTGTTTTATTATTATATGGCAAAATTTAAATTAATGTACCATTCCTCGTCTTTGCCTTTAAATATAATTTTATTTTTTCAGCTGTTTTTAACCTTTTTTCCTTTTTTAAAATGAACATATTTTAATGTGCCAAAATACCCACTATACAGTACCAGCGGATCCAGTGTTGGCAAATACCTCGGTTTAAAGTCGGTTTTACTGAGAGGCAGAAAAATTGCATTTGGTCTGTATCGATTATTGAATAAACACACCTTTTATACAATACACTGGTGTCTTTTTCTTAAACCAGAGACGCTGTTCCATGGTGTTCTGCTGGAGTGACGGATACCTAGTTGCCACCTGTTTTGGAGTGTGTGCTGATATTTGTTTAGCATAGAGATGATGCATCTTAAATAAAGGCAAGAATACATGTTTTTTGGGGGGTGGGGTGAAGAAAGTGTTACTTAGAATTCAGTTTTTACACAACTTCCTGTAAATTGTCAGCATTGCTGCTAGGAACACACATCTTTACGTGACAGTTAAGGCTTTCAGATACTTGCCAGGAAACCGATCAGCTGTGAATAGCTCTTTGATACGTGCTGTTGAGTGGATGGACAGAAATGCCAGACTGGCAGATGACAGAACGTGGTAAACCTGAGGAGTTTGAAGGAGTTGGACCCAGCAATATTTTCAGTCGCGATCTATTTGTTTTATTGACGGAGTTTCTCTGCCACCTGATGTAAAATACGATGGGAAAAGGAGCCCCTACAGCTGTAGTAAAACCGCGCATGTCTTTTTCTGTTGGATCTTTCTTGGCGAACTCCTGCGGCTATGAGGACAAGGAATGCACGTTTTAAATGGGCCGCGCCAGATAATGCTCTAGATGGTTCCCAAACTCCAAATTGCCTGAAACGTGTGCTAATAAATTAATGGAAAGCAGAGAAAGGTACAACGCCCATAGAGGAGAGAGGGATATTGGAATTTGTTTTGGATTGCTCTAGCCAAGAGCTGGAACAGACACGATGGGCCGAATGGCCGCCTCCTGTGCTGTAAACTATGGTTCAATGGATTCTACACCAGTTAACAGGGATGACACCGAGTGAAACGAAGGCTCCTCTGCATTTTCCTCAAAGTTCTTGGAAAATGTCCGTGAATGTTCACACAATCGCAACAGAAGTATGATGGTATCCAACTTTTTATTTTATTCTTTCATGGGATGTGGGCAAGGCCAGCATTTCTTGACCATCCTTAGTCGCTCTTGAGAAGGTGGTGGTGAGCCTCCTTCTTGAACTGCTGCAGTCCATGGGGTGAGGGTACTCCCACAGTGCTGATAGAGCGGGAGTTCCAGGATTTTGACCCAGCAACGATGAAGGATCGGCGATATACTTCCAAGTCAGGATGGTGTGTGTGTGACTTGGAGATGGTGATGTTCCCATGTGCCTGCTGCCCTGGAGAAATGTACTAAAACGGCGTTCACTGGGGAAGGAACTGAAGACCCCAGAATAGCTGAAGCAATTACCATTGCAACAGTCTCTATGCAGGAACCTTGTGTACTCGCGCACCAGTTTAATGATGTACTCGTGTATTAATATATCATACATAGGGTGCTTTTACTTGAAAGAAAGGGGACATGTTTAAAATTGTTTAACTATTTTCTTGTACTGGGTAGCTGAACTTGAAGTGGAGAAACTGATCCTCAAAGGTATGTTTTTAGTTACTCTAGAAAACAAAGCACCTTTATAAACTGATTTTTGTAATTCTCGCCTTGTTCGGAGTAAGTTCGAGACTGCTTCAATGAACTGGTCACGGGCAGCGTTGGAATGTTGGTTTCTTCTGTGGGGTGGGCAGAAACTGATTTATTTTGTAAAAATTCAGTTCCCTCCCAACAAAATACAATGTGGTTTCAAAAGAAAACTGACACTTTTGCATCTTCTAAATCTGAATTGATGCTTTCAGTCAGTTCATTCTGCAGCTTGTGGAGTCGGGCAGCTCTGACTGAAGGCCTCCTATTCGGAAGCGGGTTGGTGTAAAATCAGGACACCCCCCTTTTGTCTGAAGTGTTGGGTCATGTCAGAATTAAATTTGGGACGTTTCATGTCACCAGGTAAATTTCACAATTCGAGCACACCTCGTCATTCATAGAATCGTACAGCACAGAAGGAGAGGCCCTTCGGCCCATCGTGCCTATGCTAGCTCTTTGAAAGAGCTACCCAATTAGGCCCACACCCCTTCTCTTTCCCCATCGCCCTGCACATTTTTTCCTCAAAGTTAAATTTTGAATTCACTTTTGAAAGTTATTATTGAATGCGCTTCCCACCACCCTTTAAGGCACAGCATTCCAGATCATAAATATATATATATATATTTTTTAATTCTCCTCATCTCGCCTCTGGTTCTTTTGCCCATTATCTTCAACCTGTGTCCTCTGTTTACCGACTCTCCTGCCAGTGGAAACAGTTTCTCCTTATTCACGCTATCAAAATGCTTCATAATTTTGAACACCTATTAAATCTCTCCTTAACCTTCTCTGCTCTAAGGAGAACAATCCCAGCTTCTCTAGTCTCGCCACATAGTCTCTCCCTCCGCCCCCGGTATCATGCTAGTCAACTTTTTCAATCAGCGTTGGAATTTGGTGATGCTCAACAGAGACAAGTTGCATCTGCAACTTTTGGAGGCTCCTGTTTCGAGGGGTTTGGGACAGAGGGCTCGGAGAATCTTTGCCTCAAAAAGACAACACAGCTGCGATTGCATAAATGGCTTGCCAACTTTGGGAGGTGCTTTGCACAACTTAGCTTGAGTTTTCAACCGTGTTTATCAATGCTGAGGTTCATGTGGAGCAATAAGTGGACGTTGTGGCATTAAAAAGTGATAAAATTTTGCGGTGACTATTGTGCTGTTTATCCAGACTTGTATGCCCTGTTTTGGCTTCCTCCTGACGAACCGATAAAACGTTTGCCGTACATTTGCATTAACAATGTAAGTAGCTGGGAGTTAAACTTGTTAACTAAAATAGTGTCTTGAAACCAGAGAAATCCTGCATTTTGGAAACAGTCATAGAACATCTAATATTTACTTTAAGTACTTTTTTAAAAAATCAGTCCCTCATCTTCATTACTCCTAGATTCCCAGATTTTCTGTACCCCAGAAAAAAAAGTTGACTCGCTTTAGAGCACTGATTCCTTCACAGTTGACTAGATGTGCTTTATTGGTGTGAAATAGGATTCCTGTTGGGCGGTATTTAATTTCCCCCCCCCCCCCCCCATAAAAATATGCAGTGTGAAATGGTCTGTGGCAACGAACTGAATACCGACCATAGTCAATTATTGAAACTGCTCAAGTCTGAGCATTGGCCACCCGTGGGTTTTGAAGACAAGTTCACTGAAGTTTAATCTGATTTTTATACAATTTTCACCACCCTTGTAAGGCATCCCTTCAGGAGTGGCTACCGCTCCCACAGCACCATGTAAACATAAACGTGCATTTTGCTCTCTAGTCTGAATTCGTGCAATCTTCTCATCCTTGACCTAACCATTTGTAACAGCCCCTCTGTGACCAGTGCTGAAATAGCATCATTTGTTCAAAGGCCAGCACTGTGTTGAACAAGTGCTTATTTAGCGTTTGTCTTAAAACAGTATCAGCAATAATTAAACCGAGGGCTTAGCTGTACCTGAACTGGGGTGTCCAAGACCATATGTGGCCTGAAAACTGGCAATCCAACCTGTGAAGCCCAGGCAAACTCGATTCTATCTGTACTTGGATTTCTGACTTTCTTTTTGTGGGGCTGGTGGCTTGGATTGGGCTGTTAGTGCTATTGCCTCATGCGTGGATAACTCCTGAAACAGAACAAGATCTGTTCATATTTGCAGCTTAAGGTTCACGTGAATTAATGGAAACATTGGTTTATACTTTCTATGTGGCCTGCCAGCCGATGAAGACAAGGAACTCCTGCTTTTAAAGGTATTCAGCATTCTCGTAATGTCTGATGATTTATTGGAATTGAAGTTGCTTTATAGACCTCCAATAATGTTTTGTGTGCCGCATTTATCGGTTTATACCTTGGTGTAGAAACCTCCCTCTTGCCCCCCCCCGCCTTGTGCACTTGGCGTTGAGGATTATATCATACAACACTTAAAAAGTGTTGGCAATGAGATTTTCTTCCACTAGTGCCCCTCGCTCGGAGGTGGGAGGAGAAAGATTTTGTGCGGTCTTGATGGCAAATGTCACTTCGTCTTTCACCTCACTCACAGAAGGACCTGTATGGAGCACTTCAGTGCAGCAAACATCTGCCCCACACTGTGGCCAGCGGTTAGCCTTTTAAATAACTGAGGAGGTCGAGGAAATTAGGGCTTTTGTGCTAGTCCCTCGTGCAGTTCAACTGTTGCATTTTAAAGTGGCTTCAACCCCCATCACCGGAGTTGGCTGAATCCTATTATGTCTCCAGTTTAGTTTGGATAAAAACATTTCTGCCCTTTCTTTGTTTAACCAGTTATTGGCAAAACCGAGATGCAATTGCCTTAAGTTTTTTAAGCTGGATATTTTTGGGTAGTAAAACCTTTTGGATTTGGCTGTTGGGAAAAAAAAAAAAATCAAATAGCTAATAATTAAAAATGACTAGTAATTGCAAAATGCTGTTCAGTAATGTGGGTTTATTCATCCAACACAGTAGAAATGTTATGCTTTCTGGAAACCTGGACTGGTCAAATGCAGCAATTATCACTGTGTTCGACAACCCTCTGCTCGCATGGTACTCCCTGAACTGCCCAACAATACTAAATGTTATAAAGGGAGATACATCTGTACACTTTGTGATGTCTCAGTCATTTCTCCCTATACTGTACATGCTATTTAAAACTGCTTGTTAAGAGATGGACTGGGTGCGACTACCCACTGCGTGCCATTGTTACATTTCATTAATGTGAATGAGTAACATCAAGATCTGGGAAACACTTCCAATTATGTTGCCTTTTCATTTCGCAACATCCCCAAGACATCTTTGGCTGGGGCAGTGTTACACAAAATGTCTGATCTCGGGGTGCCTGAGCAGCAGTTGCAAATAAACATGGTAACAAGGAGTGTGGGAGCCACCAGTGATATTTGGGACTATGGAGCAATCTGTGAACGAGCTTTTTTAAAAGCAGCACAGTCTTCTGCAGGAGTTGCTCATTCTCTACGCTCAGGGTTCAGTGGGTACTTTGCGCACAGCGGTATGATTCCAAGTATGTTTTAAACCAATATCTATGTACTTCGCACACAATGGATTGCAAGTGTTTTTTTAAAAAAAAAACCCGAATGCACAACTTTTGGGGTGTGGGGGAAAAAATATGTATATAAATAATTTATATATGTAAGCCGAGAACAAAATATTTGTATTAAGACGTTAGACACAGTAGCCTTTTTAAATTTGTTTCAAACTGTATTTTGAATTTGCTAAATATTGTCCATTGTTATAGATTAGGATTTGAGTCTGAGACACTGAGGTGATGCGTTCATTTTATTTTGATCAATACACATTTAAAACTTTCTGATGTGCAAATGTTTACAGATTACACTCTACAGTCTGGTTTTTTTCCAGTAATGTGGTTTTATTTGTATTTTGCTCCTCATTTCTTGTGTGCTTTCCCCCCCCACTTGGAGAGATTAAATGGGCTGTTCGATATACAATGCAATACTTTCATTTTTGGCTACCTGCCAGAGATATTTACAGTCCTTTTCTCTCCTGTTTGTGTGTGCTCTACAGGCAGGGCACGTTTTACACTATTTAGTGTTTGTTTTGTGGACTGTTTGATTGAAAGCATCATAATGTGATGTAAACTAGTTATTAAATGGGTTAGTCAGCCTTTTTTAATGTAAAACAAAATGACAGTGTCACTCATGTACTCGAGTGCCCGAGTTCTCTAATTATGTTGAATATGAAAATGCTTGTATTAAACACTTAAGACATTTGTAGAAAGAAATTACTCGATTTTTCCACTTGAATTACTAAGGCTTTTGTGCAGTTATTGTTGAAATAAACATTTTTACTGAATATGGAATGAATATAATTCCGGTTTGGAATAATGTGACTGAATTGTGCCACATATAGTGTGGAAATCAAATGGAAACTTGGCAAAGGCCAAGTTTTGGGATTTGCTGTGACCTTTTTTAAAAAATTCATATAGGCCAGTCTGATCCGCCACTTCACAAGTGAAGTTTGGATGGATTACACTGGCTGATGGAAGCGGAAATTTCCTAATCCTCTCTACTGAATTAACCCTCCTTATGCAATCACGATTGGATTTTTGGGGGGTGGGGGCAAGAAAGTTTGTCATCGATTGTACTGATTTAGAAAGCCCATGGTTCTTGAATGGATGAGGATTGTTTCAAAGTATTCTTTAGCTCAGAAACCGTACCTTTCACTTACTTTGGAAACAAAGCCTCAGGAAATCCATCCCTGTTCCTGAACGCCATGAATTTTAAAGGTGTGCCCCCAGCTTTCAGCTCTTGCCTCGCTTTGTGCAAAAGAATCGACACCAAAATGCATGTCTCGTCTTTTCATTTCTCCAGTTTCCTGCTTAGCTTTGAACAGTCTATGGATAAGGGGTAAGCCATTTAGGACAGAGATGAGGAGGAATTTCTTCACCCAGAGAGTGGTGAACCTGTGGAATTCTCTACCACAGAAGGCAGTAGAGGCCAATTCATTAAATATATTCAAGAGGGAGTTGGATATATTTCTTAAGGCTAAAGGGATCAAGGGATATGGAGAGAAAGCAGGGACAGGGTACTGAATTTGGATGATCAGCCATGATCGCATTGAATGGCGGAGCAGGCTCGAGGGGCCGAATGGCCTACTCCTGCTCCTATCTTCTATGTTTCTAGGTAACAATGTGGTGGGGTAAAGTTAGGTCCATTAATGATTTTTCTCGATCTACATTATTAATATCGACTTAAATGGTGTGAATGGGCTGCATTAAAAAATGAACTGAGGTGACATACCCAACCTGATCATCTAATTAAAAAAAAAAAAATCAAATGTGCTGGGAGGAGAGAGAATGAGAAGTTAGATTCCATTGAATACGAGCATTATTAAATCAGGATTGACACTTTAAAATGTTATCCCTCTGTCCCCTTCCTGTTCTCCACTCCTCTACTGAACATTAACTCTGATAGTAAATGCTATCACTGCTCTACCAACCTGCCCAAGGGGCTATTCTTGTGTACAAACTATTTAGTATGGGGACATTGCAGCTCAGCCAGATCCTGTCCTGATTGCATGTTCCTATGTCCACACATACACTTGGCAGCAGAGGTCACTGCACAGTGATCAGCAGAAGCCCTGTCCGATGGCAGGGGGCGGAATCAGCAAGGGTTGATTGCTGCTTGCCAGAGCCCGTTGGAAGCACAGTTGTGTGGGCGGAGTCAACTTGGCTCCGATGCCTTGTGGTTGAATAGCCCACCGCCGGTCACTGTCCAGGTGTGCATGTTAAGCGCTGGCCACTTGGGCTACGTACTGGAGGGCTGCTACCACCTGTGGAACTACTCGAGCATAGTCCAGTGCTTGGGAGAGGAGAAAAGATAATTGGGAAAGTCGTTTTAGATATGAGTAACAATATTATGTAGAGTTTTACAGTACAGAAACAGGCCATTCGGCCTAACCGTGTATGCCGGTAATGCTCCACACGAGCCTGCTCCCACCTTTCTTTATCTCGCCCTATATCATAGGAACATCATCCCGCACTAAAGGTCCATCATCTCCTTCTCAAGGCAATATGGATGGGTAATAAATGCAGCCTTCCCAATGTTGCCCACATCCTGTAAACTAGTTTAAAATAAATATTGCATAAAACAGACTTCATAACCAAGGATATGGTGTAAGCACCATCCCATTACACAAGTTGCCACTTACGACAAAGATGGGGAACATTTTCTCCATTCAGTATGTTAAAGAAATTCATAACACGTTCTGGTTACATAGAACACATTGAGGAAATCTCTCCACCCTCTCCCTGAAAACTCTCTTTTAATTTGGAATTGTGATGAGCTTTGCTGGCAAGGCTGGCATTTATTGCCCATCCCTAATTGCCCTTGGGAAGATGGTGGTGAGCCGCCTTCTTGGACCGCTGCAGTCCGTGTGGTGAAGGTGGTCCCACAGTGCTGTTAGGGAGGGAGTTCCAGGATTTTGACCCAGCGACGAGGAAGGAACGGCGATATATTTCCAAGTCAGGATGTGTGACTTGGGAGGGGAACTTGGATTTGATAAGTGTTCCCATGCGCCTGCTGCCCTTGTCCTCGGTGCTAGAGGTCGTGTGTTTGGGAGGTTAAATTACTCTCTAATCTACTGCAGATTCTCACTCTTACTCATGGACTCTGCTCTTACACTATAATCAGTGAGACTAATTACCAGTATTTGGTTTACAGCATATCCTATCATGTGTGTCTCTCCCTCAAGGAAACTTGAGAGTGCAAGTTACAATACTTTATCATGGTTTTTGATATTTCTTGTACGGACTGTAACTTTCCAACTTGCAGTCAAGGTTATGCAGCAAAAAACAATTCTAGCGTCTGAAGGATGTTGCCTGACCTCCTGAGTTTTTCCAGCATTTTCTGTTGTTTCGGATTTCCAGCATCTGCAGTATTTTGCTATCGTACTAGTGTTTGAAGGTCCTTCTTGATAAGAACGACTCCGTGTCGTCTCGTGTCTGTGTCTATGAACTTCAACTTCGTAACCTTTTAAGGCTTCAGATTTCAGCAGGAGTTCACAGCTCCCGCACCTCATGATCGTTGAGATTCTCAGATAGGGCAAATAAGTGAGATCAACAAATCAAGGAGATTCAAGTGGTGGGTGAATTAAAAAGGAATAAGGATCAAGAAATGAGAGATGGGAAGAAGATAAAAGGGAAAGTGCGCTAACGGCTAGGCTACAGTGCAACTTTCACAGGACACCGACGCTATCTCTTATGACAAAGTCATCATGGAACTAGTCCTTTTTTCTTGCCTAACACAGGAACAATGGCCCATAATTTGTGGTCAGTAGCGATATGACGGCGAAGAAAGCTGCCCAGAGAGATCGCGAGAAAACTTTAGGCTGCCAGACATGTAATTGATTGTAGCACTGTGGATAGGGGATTCCTAGTGTAGTGCAGCAGTATCGTCATCCAGCTGTCAAAGCACCCAATCACATTGAAGAATTCTCACAGACAGCAAACCAGGAAATGAAAAGCACTAATTATCTGCAGTTTTTGAAAATGTTAGAGAGCGAAAATAAAGATTAGGGGTTAAGATAAAAACTGCACTCATGAACAAACTTCATTTTTTTTTATTGTAATTTTTATCATAGTTTAAGAAATTTAACATTCTGCAAAAAATAAATAATTTTGTAGGGGTGGCTCTGCTGCACAGCACGGGAGGAAAAAGAGGGGTAGAGCTATAGTAATAGGGGATTCTATTGTAAGGGGAATAGATAGGCGTTTCTGTGGCCGCAAACGAGACTCCAGGATGGTGTGTTGCCTCCCTGGTGCAAGGGTCAAGGATGTCTCGGAGCGGCTGCAGAACATCTTGGAAGGGGAGGGTGAACAGCCAGTTGTCGTGGTGCATATAGGCACCAATGATATAGGTAAAAAGCGGGATGAGGTCCTAAAAGCTGAATATAGGGAGTTAGAAGGTAAATTTTAAAAAATAGGACCTCAAAAAGGTAGTAATCTCAGGATTGCTACCAGTGCCACGTGCTAGTCAGAGTAGAAATAGAAGGATATTTCAGATGAATACATGGCTAAAGGAATGGTGCAACGGGGAGGGAATTCATGTTCTTGGGACATTGGAACCGGTTCTGGGGGAGGTGGGACCAGTTCAAACCGGACGGTTTGCACCTGGGCAGGGCTGGAACTGATGTCCTGGGGGAGTGTTTGCTAGTGCTCTGGGGGAGGGTTTAAACTAAAATGGCAGGGGGTTGGGAACCTGAGCAGGGAGACAGAGGAAAGGGAAACAAGGATAAAAGCAAAAGATAGGAAGGAGATAAACAAAAGTGGCAGTCAGAGAAATCAACGGTTTAAATCAAACGTGACCACAGTAAATAATAATTCTAATAGGTCTAAGAGCGTTAAAAAAACAAGCCTGAAGGCTTTGTGTCTTAATGCGAGGAGCATTCGTAATAAGGTGGATGAATTGGCTGCGCAAATAGAGGTAAATGAATATGATTTGGTTGGGATTACGGAAACGTGGCTCAAGGATGGCCAAGGCTGGGAACTCAACATCCAGGGGTATTTGATATTTAGGAAAGATAGGCAAAAAGGAAAGGGATGTGGGATAGCATTACTGGTTAAAGAAGGGATTAACACAATTGTAAGGAAGGATATTAGCTCTGATGATGTGGAATCTATGGGTAGAATTGAGAAATACTAAGGGGCAGAAACCGTTAGTGGGAGTGGTATACAGACCCCCAAACAGTAATGCGGAGGTTGGGAATGGCATTAAATGGGAAATTAGAGACGCGTGCAATAAGGGCACAGAAGTTATCATGGGTGACTTTAATCTACATAGATTGGGCTAACCAAATTAGTAACAATACTGTGGAGGAGTAATTCCTGGCGTGCTTACAGGATGGTTTCCTGGACCAATATGTCGAAGAACCAACTGGAGACCAGGCCATCTTAGACTGGGTATTATGTAATGAGAGAGGATTAATTAGCAATCTTGTGCGAGGCCCCTTGGAGCGGAGCGATCATAATATGATAGAATTCTTCATTAAGATGGAGAGTGAAGTAGTTGACTCGGAGACTAGGGTCCTGAATTTAAATAAAGGAAACTATGATGGTATGAGGCGCGAGTTGGGTAGGATTGATTGGGGAATGTTACTCAAAGGGTTGATGGTGGATAGACAATGGCAAACATTCAAAGATCGCATGGATGAACTACAGAATTTGTTCATCCCTGTTTGGCATAAAAATAAAACAAAAAAGGTGACTCAACCATGGCTAACAAGGGAAATTAGGGATAGCATAAGATCCAAGGAGAGGACATATAAATTGGCCAGAAAAAGCAGTAAACCTGAGGATTGGGAGCAGTTTAGGATTCAGCAAAGGAGGACAAAGGGATTAATTAAGAGGGGGGGGGGGAAATAGAGTATGAGAGTAAGCTTGCAGCGAACATAAAAACTGACTCAAAGCTTTTATAGATATGTGAAGAGAAAAAGATTGGTAAAGTCAAGCGTAAAGTAAAAGATTGGTAAAGTAAAGGCAGCACGGTGGCATAGTGGTTAGCACTGTTGCCTCACAGCGCCAGGGACCCGGGTTCAAATCTGGCCTCAGGTGACTGTGTGGAGTTTGCACATTCTCCCCGTGTTTGCGTGGGTTTCCTCCGGGTGCTCCGGTTTCCTCCCACAGTCCAAAGATGTGCGGGTTAGGTTGATTGGCTATGATAAATTGACCCTTCGTGTTAGGGGGATTAAATATGTGGGGTTACGGGGATAGAGTGGGATATGTGTTGGTGTAGGGGTTACGGGGATTGGGTGGGATATGTGTCGGTGCAGGCTCTATCTGCACTGTGGGGTTTCTGTGATTCTGTAGGTCCCTTGCAGTCAGAATCAGTGGAATTTATAATGGGGAACAAAGAAATGGCAGACCAATTAAATATATACTTTGGTTCTGTCTTCACAAAGGAGCACGCAAATAACCTCCCAGAGATGTCGGGGAACATAGGGTCTAATGAGAGGGAGGAACTGAATGAAATCAGTATTTGTAGGGAAATGGTGTTAGGGAAATTGACGGGATTGAAGGCCGATAAATCCCCAGCGCCTGATAATCTACATCTTAGGGTACTTAAGGAAGTGGCCCTAGAAATAGTAGATGCATTGCTGGTCATCTTCCAAAATTCTAGAGACTCTGGAACAGTTCCTATGGATTGGAGGGTAGCTAATGTTACCCCACATGTAGTAGAGAGAAAACAGGGAATTATAGACCGGTAAGCCTGACATTGGTAGTGGGGAAAATGCTAGAGTCCATTATAAAAGATGTAATAGCAGAGCACTTGGAAAACAGTGACAGGATCGGACAAAGTCAACATGGATTTACAAAAGGTAAATCGTGCTTGACTAAGCTACTGGAATTTTTTGAGGATGTAACTGGTAGAACAAATAAGGGAGAACCAGTGGATGTGGTGTATTTGGACTTTCAGAAGGCTTTCCATAAGATCCCGCATAAGAGATTAGCGTGTAAAGGCACATGGGATTGGGGGCAAGGTACTGACTTGGATAGGGAACTGGTTGGCAGACAGGAAGCAGAGTTGGAATAAACAGGTCTTTTCCCGAGTGGCAGGCAGTGACTAGTGGGGTACTGCAGGGATCGGTCCTAGGACCCCAGCTATTCACTATATATTAATGATCTAGACGAGGGAACTAGATGTAATATCTCCAAGTTTGCAGATGACACAAAGCTGGGTGGGCATGTGTGCTGTGAGGAGGATGCTGAGAAACTCCAGTATGATTTGGACAGGTTGGGTGATTGGGCAGATGCATGGCAGATGCAGTATTATGTGGATAAATGCGAGGTTATCCACTTTGGTGTCAAAAACAGGAAGGCAGATTATTCTCAACGGCAATAGATTGGGAGAAGGGGAAGTGCAACGAGACCAGGGTGTCCTTGTGCACTAGTCGCTGAAGGTAAGCATGCAGGTGCAGCAGGCGGTTAAGAAGGCAAATGGTATGTTGGCCTTCGTAGCGAGAGGGTTTGAGTACAGGAACAAGGATGTCTTGGTGCAGTTGTACAGGGCCTTGGTGAGACCACACCTTGAGTATTGTGTGCAGTTTTGGTTGCCTTATCTGGGGAAGGATATTCTTGCCATGGAGGGAGTGCAGCAAAGATTCACCAGACTGATACCTCGGATGGCAGGAATGACGTATGAGGAGAGATTGGGTCGATTGGGCTTATACTCGCTGGAGTTTAGAAGAATGAGAGGGGATCTCATTGAAACTTATAAAATTCTAACAAGACTAAATGCAGGATGTTCTCGATGACAGGGGTCACAGTCTAAAGATAAGGGGTAAGCCATTTAGGACAGAGATGAGGAATTTCTTCACCGAGAGAGTGGTGAACCTGTGGAATTCTCTACCACCGAAGGCAGTAGAGGCCAATTCATTAAATATATTCAAGAAGGAGTTAGATATATTTCTTAAGGCTAAAGGGATCAAGGGATATGGGGAGAAGGCAGGGACAGGGTACTGAGTTTGGATGATCAGCTATGATCGAATTGAATGGCGGGGCAGGCGCGAGGGTCTGAATGGCCTACTCCTGCTCCAAGTTTCTATGTTTCTATGTTAACAGCAATATTTGCGATTTCGTCACCTCTACTCAATTGACGGATTGCTTGCTAGGGGAGCCCCTTTGCTTCCTCTGTGTTACTCGGTACCATTACTGCCCCCCCCCCCCCCCCCTTCACCTGGCCACCATCTCACCTGTAATGCCACTCAGCGCTGACTGATAGCAGTGCCCTCCAATCAGAATGCTAGGTCACACTGGTAAGGGAGGGGGGAGCCAATGGGAGAGGGCGAAGGGGGGTGGGACTCCACCGAGAATCAAAATGGCGTAGCTGTTGTCGCGCCGGCTGGTGCTGCCGAGCCGAATGGCGCTAGCCGCCGGCACCGCCTGTTACTGGCTCGCCGTCTACACGCTGACGGCCTTCGCCGGCGGCCTGTTTCTGCTGCGCATGGTCTGGGTGGTGGTCAGGAAGCGAGGGCGAGGCCTCGACAGAGCCCGCCCGCCTGCCTCAGCGAGCCGTCCCTGGGTCCGGATCAAGGTGCCGCCGCCTAACTCAGCCTCACTGCGCCTGCGAAGTAAATCCCGGCAAGTGTGCGCATGCCCCGCTCGCGCGCTGCCTTCTGGGATTTGCAGTCCGCTTCTGACACTCGCATGCGCACTGAAGGCTGTCCTCCCTAACTTGGCCACTGAATGGTGACCTGAAAGAAAGACTTGCATTTCTATAGCGCCTTTCACGACCACCGGACGTCTCAAAGCACTTTACAGCCAATGAAGTACTTTTGAAGTTGTAATGCAGGAAACGCAGCAGCCAATTTGCGCACAGCAAGCTCCCACAAACAAGACTGTGATAATGACCAGTTAATCAGTGTTTTGTTATGTTGGTTGAGGGATAAATATTGGCCAGGACACCGGGGACAACTCCCCTGCTCTCCTTCAAAATAGTGCCATGGGACCTTTTACATCCACCTGAGAGAGCAGACGGCACCTCCGACAGTGCAGCGCTCCCTCAGTACTGCACTGGAGTGTCAGCCTAGCTTTACATGTGCTCAAGTCCCTGGATTGCGATATGAACCCACAACTTTTTGGCTGAGGCGGATGTGCTACCAACTGAGCCACAGCTGACACTGTTCATTGAATCTTACAGCACAGGAGGCAATTCAGCCCATCGTGGCTGTGCTAGCTATTCGAAAGAGCCATCCAATTGGCCCCACTCACCCTGCTCTTTCCCCATAGCCCTGCATTTTTTTCAAGCATATATCCATTTCTCGTTCAAAAGTTGCTATTGATGTGATTCAATGACAGCTTGGATTTATATAGCGCATTTAACGTAGCAAAATGTCCGAAGGCGCTTAACAGGAGCAACATCAGCAAGAACATTTTTGACAGCGAGCTACAGAAGGAGGTGTCAGGACAGGTGACCAACAGCTTGATCAAAGATGTAGGTTTGAAGCAGCATCTTAAAAGAGGAGAGAGAGGCGGAGAGGTTTAGGGTGGGGAATTCCACAGCTTGGAGCCCAGGCAGCTGAAGGCACGGCTGCCAATGGTGGAGCGATGGAAATAGAGGTCAGAGTTGGAAGGTCAGAGTTGGAAGAGCACAGAGATCTTGGGAGGCTTGTATGGCTGGAAGAGGTTACAGAGATAGGCAGGGGTGAGGCCATGGAACGATTTGTAAACGAGAGTGAGGATTTTAAAATTGAGGCATTGTTGGTCCGGGAGCCAGTGTAGGTCCAGCCACTTGAGAGGGCAGACAGGGCCTCGGTTTGACGTCTTGCCAGAATGTGCATGATACATGTGCAATTTCTTCCTACCAATAGTTACAGGGATTATGTTGATTTAAATTGCCAAAGATGGAAGTCACTCTGTCTGAAACCCTTGGCAATGGTGCCGTAAGTGCAAGTTGTATTGTGCGAGAGTCACTGACCTCTCTCCTCTCTCTCTCTCTAGGATTCAGGGCTGCAGTTTCACTATGTGGCAGCTGGGGAGAGAAGCAAGCAGCTGATGTTGCTACTCCATGGCTTTCCTGAGTTTTGGTAAATACTGCCCCCTCTGCTTTTTATTGCATCTGGACCCTCTGGTGTTTATATTTTATATTTGACTTTTCGGTCTTTTGTTTCCCCCCCCCCGATGCAATGTTCCCTGGAGCTCCCATGCAGCCCGTGAGCTAGCCTGGAAATGGAAAAACCGCCCGTGCGTGGAATTTTGAATGGGCCACGCCGCCCATTAAAGGGGCCGTGCGGGCCAAATAAAGTTAGAGGGAACATCAGCCCTATTGTATTTTGAGTTTGTTATTGGTTTCTCATTAATGAAAGGAAAGAACTTGATTTTATATAATGTTCACATCCTCAGGATGCCCTGGGGAGGGAGAGGGGGTGTTGTGTGGCTCTCTTGACTATATTTGCACCAGTGGCCAAGTTGCAGCCTATTCAATAGTATTTACAGCCCAGAAACAGGCCATTGTGTCCAACAGGTCGATGCTGGTGTTTATGTTCCACATGAGCCTGTTCTGGACTTTCTCCCCCAAAAATGAACTGATAACAGTGAAAGTTGGTGTAAACCTTTACGTCAAGTGCATTGTAAAGTTGAGTAATCAAGGGCTGTAAAACCTCGGTTGGACTTCTCGTCTGTCTCTGAGTTACTCCAGGGAACAGCTGAACCATAAGGACTGTGGAAGTCCAAGGTCGGATCTCTAGTCCGTGCTGATTCCCTGATCGTGGCTCCTGTGGAAGTCCTGTCACTGCCGAAATGTGTAGCGTGTCCTTCCTTGTTGCAGCTGCTGCCTCGGCAGTGGGGTTACTGCCTCATCGGATGCTGTCTTCTGTCGCAGGTACTCGTGGCGTTACCAGCTGCGGGAGTTATAAAGTGAGTACCGAGTGGTGGCGGTGGACTTGGTGCGGTTACGGGGACTCCGACACACCCCCTGGTCGCGATGACTACAAGCTGGAGTGTTTGCTGACGGATGTGAAGGACATTATCGACGCTCTAGGTACGCTGACACGTGGCAGTGGTCTGACTCGCCAGAGCTGAGGGCATTTGCGCACTCATCAGGGTTGGGGTTTCGCCTGAATTTATCCATCGTCGCAACTTTCCTCAGCTATATATCAGGCAACTAATGAGCATTTGTAGCGGTCTTGTCTCTTGCAAAGGTGGGGAGCGTAGGAACACGATTCAGCCCCTTAAGCCTGTTCCACCATTCAGTTAAATCTTGGCTGATCTGTACCTTAACTCCATCTACCCACCTTGGTTCCGTAGCCCTTAACACCCTTGCCTAACAAAAATCCATCAATCTCAGTTTTGAATCTCAGTAGGATACATCAGGAGCTTTGGCTGATTTCCCCTTCCTCAATCAGTGGGTGCTGAGGCCGATTCTAGTCCCCTTATTGCCATCCTGGCTGAGTTTGGCCAACAACACAAACAGTACATTGAGTCTTCAGCGACTGATCAGTACAGGGGTTGTGTCCTCGCGCTTTAGCCCTGTTGTGTGGTCTACTTGGTGCAAAGTCTGTGAATACAATGAGCACATTCCGAGTTGGACTGACCTCTCGCTCTACAAATGAGCCTAACTCACCAATCGGAAGGGTTTGCTGTGTTTTCAGGGCACCGCAGCTGTATTCTGGTGGGACATGACTGGGGTGGTGTCCTCGCTTGGAACTTGGCGATTTGCAATCCGGAGTTGGTGGAGAGATTGATCATCATGAACGCGCCACACCCAGTGGTGTTCCAAGGTGAGCTGAAGGCTTCTGTTAGTTTCCAGTAATGATGGGAGGACAGCGCGTGGCTGGATGGATGTACTGTCAAACTATAGAATCATAGAATGATTCGGCACAGAAGGAGGCCGTTCGGCCCATCAGGCCTGAGCCAGCCCTTTGGTAGAGCTAGCTAATGAATCCCAGCCCCCTGCTCTTTCCCTGTAGCCCTGTACATTGTTTTTCCCTTGAAGTATTCAATTCCCTTTTGAATGTTACTATTGAATCTGCTTCCACCGCCCTTTCAGGCAGCACTTTCCAGATCAGTACTCGTTGTGTAAAACAATGTCTCCTCGTGTCACCCATGGCTCTTTTGCCAATCACCTTAAATCTGTGTCCTCTGGTTACCGACCTTTCCGCCATTAGGAACAGTTTCTCCTTATTCACTCTGATCAAAACCATTGATGATTTTGAACACCCCCATCAGATCTCCTCTTAACCTTCTCTGCTCTAAGGAGAACAACCCCAGCTTCTCCCGTCTCTCCACATAACTGAAGTCCCTCATCCCTGGTACCCTCGTCAAGGCCTCGACACCCTCTCCGAGGCCTGGTCACTGTCCTAATATCTCGTGACTCGGTGTCAGATTTTGTTTGATAACGCTCCCGTGAAACGCCTTGTGGCATTAAAGGTGCTATATAAATGCAAGTTGTTTTGTTCAGACTACCTGAGCCTGTCCCAGCTGCTGAAGTCCAGCTATATATTCTTCTTCCAAGTGCCAAAGCTTCCAGAGTTTCATTTGCATATGGACGACTTCAAGGTAAACTGCTCCCCTCCTCTGCTGCAGGCCTTGCTGGGTGACGGGTCCCACGGACCCTGGTTGCCCTCAGTGCCTCATGTTCCTCACGCCCCAATAGTGTGTGGGGCAGGCCATTGTGTCATGGAGCGGGCTCAAGGCCAAGCCCTATCCTGTCACCAATTGACTTGAAACTGCCTGAAAGCATAGTGGAAGCAGATTCAACAGTAATGTTCAAAGGGGAATTAAAAAGGAAAAGAATTGCAGGGCTACGGGGACAGGTGGGGGGAGTGGGACGAATCGGAGCGCTCTTACAAAGAGCTGACACAGACATGATGGGCCGAATGGCCTCCTTCCGTGCTGTGTGATATGTGAACATAAGAAATAGAAGCAGGAGTTGGCCATTTGGCCCCTCGAGCCTGCTCCGCCATTCGATAAGATCATGGCTGATCTTCTACCTGAACTCCACCTTCCTGCACTATCCTCAAATCCCTTGAGTCCCTTAATATCCAAAAATCTATCGATCTCTGTCTTGAATATACGCAACGACTGAGCCTCCACAGCCCTCTGGGGTAGAGAATTCCAAAGATTCACCACCCTCTGAGTGAAGAAATTTCTCCTCCTCTCAGTCCTAAATGGACTGGGAAGCGAGCCTGGTCCCCGCTGGCCTCTACGCCCCAGTTTCCCGTTGCCTTCAACAACAACTTGGATTTATATAGCGCCTTTAACGTAGTAAAACGTCCCAAGGCGCTTCACAGGAGTATTTTAAGACAAAAATTTGACACCGAGTCACATAAGGACAAATCAAATCAAATCAACTTTTATTGTCATTGTTAGTGCACAAGTGCAGTACAACGAAATGTAGGCTTGCAGCTCCCGAGAGTGTACATTTAGATTAAGACATTTAAACATTCAATATACATTTGGCTTGTAATACATTAACATAAACATAACCTTAATAAAGTGCATTGGCAGATGTGCAGGCTTTAGAGTTTATTTGTGGAGTTCAGTAGGATGACAGCCCTGGGAAAGAAGCTGTTCCTAAATCTGGTCGTACGGGTGCAAATGCATCTGTAGCGTCTCCCAGATGGCAGGAGGGCGAACAGACTGTGGCTGGGGTGGGTAGGGTCTTTGATGATGGACCGTGACCTTCGTAAACAGCGTTTCTGGTATATGTGCTCTATGGTCGGTAGCCGGGTGCCGGTAATGCGTTGGGCAGTTTTGACTACCCGCTGCAGGGCTTTCCGGTCATAGTAGCTACAGCTGCCATACCATACTGTGATACAGTTCGTCAGGATGCTCTCTATAGTGCAGCGGTAAAAGTTAGAGAGGATCGGGGTGACAGATTACATCCCTTCAGCCTCCTTAGGAAATATAGGCGCTGCTGGGCCTCCTTCACCAGAGAGGAGGTATTGAGGGACCAGGAGAGGTCTTCCGTGATGTGGACTCCGAGGAACTTAAAGCTGTCCACCCTTTCCACCACAGCCCCATTGATGTGGATGGGAGTGTGACTTCCGCCTTTAGACTTCCTGAAGTCCACAATGATTTCTTTGGTTTTCTTGATGTTAAGGGCCAGGTTGTTATCGGCCAGCGCACCACTTCACGAGATGCTGGACTTCCTCCCTGTAGGCTGACTCATCGTTGTTGGTGATCTGGCCTACTACTGTGGTATCATCCGCAAACATGATGGTGTTGGAACCATGAACAGCCACACAGTCGTGGGTGAAGAGGGAGTAGAGGAGGGGGCTCAGCACACATCCTTGTGACAGGTGACCAAAAGCTTGGTCAAACAGGTAGGTTTTAAGGAGCGTCTCAAAGGAGGAGAGAGAGGTAGCGAGGTGGAGAGGTTTAGGCAGGGAATTCCAGAGCTTGGGGCCTAGGCAACAGAAGGCACGGCCACCAATGGTTGAGCGATTATAATCGGATCCTCGAGGGCAGAATTAGAGGAACGCAGATATCTCGGGGGTTGGTGGGGCTGGAGGAGATTACAGAGATAGGAAGGGGGGGGGCGAGGCCACGGAGGGATTTGAAAACAAGGATGAGAATTTTGAAATCGAGGTGCTGCCTAACCGGGAGCCAATGTAGGTCAGCGAGCACAGGTCCCTGCTGACCTCTACACCCCAGTTTCCCGTTGTCTTCACCAACTGCGCCTTGATTGTTTTGTTTATTTTTATTTTCTTTTAAAAAAAAATATCGCTTAAAATCTGTCGCCGTGTTTCCTAGGCCCTGAAGAGCGTGTATATGATTAAACGAAAAGGAATCCAGAATAAAAGCAGCAGACTGACTGAGGAAGAGTTAGAGGCCTATGTTTACAGCGTCTTTCGGCCTGGAGCGCTGGTGGGCCCCCTCAACTACTACAGGAACATCTTCAGGTAGGCGATTCACCTGATCACTCGTTACCTTGACTTGAATTGCTGCTGAATGGCCTCCTCCTCCTGCTACCTTCCAATCCCATTGAAGCGCACCCTTCTCCAACTCTCCCAACTGCAGATACAACTGCATTTTGAACGCCCTCTTGCGTCTTTGGAATAATCAGCCAGGCAGGCAAGTGGATGAAATAAAAACCGAAAATGCTGGAAACACTCAGCAGGGTTCAGGCAGCATCTGTGGAGAGAGAAACAGAGTTAATGTTTCAGGGCGGTGACCCTTCCTCAGAACTGGAAGAAGTTAAGAAACGTAAAAGTTTATAAGCAAGTAGAGAGCCTGGGAATGGGGAGTGGGGGGGAAGGAGGAAAGAACAGAGGGAAGGGTCTGCGATAGTGGATGAAGTGTTTCTCATCCTTTTGCATAAAGAGGTTCTCCATGATCATGTTTTAAATGTACTTCTCAATAGTGTAACTTTCTGCCTCAGTATGTGAGCCGATGGCTCTGTTGTCGTGTTTCGGGCCATGGATCGATTCAGGGGGAGTTGTTTTTATAAAGCGGTTGCCACGCACAGACATAAGCCATTAATGGCAGCGACCCCCCCCCGACAGCACAGAGGAGCTCACTCCCCCTGGAATCCCCTTGGATTGTCTCTTATCGACATTCCTGGAATTATTTCCGATTGGCTTCAGGCACAGAATGTTCCGGAGGTGTGACCTGTCACTGCCAGTCCACAAAGGCCCCAATCCGAGCGAGTGCTGCCCGCGGGATGTTTTTAATCTCAAAGGATTAACAGTGCCCTGGTCGCCATCCTTCCCAGAGCGGTTCCTGCACTTCGCTCGATCTGTTGTTTACACCTAGCGAGGTTAAGTTATTTGGTTGGCGGAGCTGAGAATGCCCTGTGATAGAATCATCGACTCTGACCGCACAGAAGGAGGCCATTCGGCCCATCGTGCCTGTGCCGGCTCGTTGAAAGAGCCAGTTAGTCCCACTTCCCCCCTGCTCTTTCCCCGTAGCCCTGCAAATTTTTCCTTTTCAAGTATTTATCCAATTACCCTTCAGGCAATGCATTCCAGATCATCAAAACTTGCTGCATAAAAAAAAATTCTCCTCATCTCCCCTCTGGTTCTTTTGCCAATTATTATAAATCTGTGTCCTCTGGTTACTGACCCTCCTCTAGTATGTCGCGGCGATCGAGTTTCTCTGGGCGAACTCTATCGAAACCCTTCACACTTTTGAATGACTAGCAAAATTGGCTGCCGCGTTTCCTACATTACAGCAGTGACTACACTTCAAAAATACTTCATTGGCCGTAAAAGCGGGGTTGGAGGTTGTGCTCTCTCTGCGCTATGATAGTGTGATAAGCTGGTGGGTTTATAGTATGTCAGAAACACATATAGGTTTTCCCAGATGAAATTGCACGAATGATGAAGGTTTTCCTGTAACCCCCCGCAAGTTGTTCTATACTCCCCACCTTCCCCCCCCCCCCCCCGCCCCAGGCCTTTGGCTATTGCAGGTAGGCCGCACATTTGTTGCATATGGTCTGGTGTGAATCCTGTCGGGGTGGCCACCCGTCGAGGCACCAGATGTGCATTAGATGAGTAAAGTTAATATTTAGGCATTCCCCGATTCATTATACGATTGCTTCATTATTCATACACTTGATTTTTTCCAACAAGTTGTTGAAGTCATCATCTGAAACGCTTGGAGTAGGAGCAGTACAAGCATTAGCAGTTTTAACCATTTGTTTCGCCCGAGTCCGTTTACATTTCCTGCATGTCATACATAACAAGGTCAGGACAATTACTAACTGCACCACGACTAATACATGTGAAATCAGTCGGATCCGCGGATGGATCTGTTTATTTAGTCCCCAGTCCCAAATGTCATCCACCCATGTGGTCACCTTGATCGCGTCGATGTCTTTCTTCAAATCCGTGTTCAGTTGTTGCAGAGTATAGTACACCTTTTGGGAGAGCTGTATCTCCTTCTGCATCTGCCTCAGGTGTTCGGGCAATGGGGGTATAGGATACCCAAAGGTGTTGATGTAGTTCCATAATCCATACTTGATGTCTTCAGACACTTGGAGAGGTAATATTAAACTGGTGTATGTCCACCAACTCCTTGTGTCCAATCCGTACCGGAACTGCTGGTGTGAAGCAGAACTCTGGACTGGGGATGTCGCAAGTTAGATTGGCATACTCAAACGTCTCCAAGTTGGTCGTTACACAGTATTCGCCTTTGCCGGCGTATGCCACCTGGGTGGGCATTGAGACTGCGTCCAATGCCTCCATGGTGCAGTTAATCTCCATGCCTGTGTTATTGAAACCACATTGGGCTTGCAGGCTTTGGCTGATTGCATGCGGGCACATGATGGCATGTCTGGTGACACATCCTTCCAGCTTGGTACCCATCCGATTTCCTTTCACCATCACTGCGTAAGGTAACATATTGTGGGAAGATATATGTATGCCATCTTTTAGTGCACCAATATTTTGTACCTGATATTCCTCCCGCCCTTGTGTCTCCGGTATCATCACCGGGATGACCAAAACTAAACCCAGGAACCCTCCCCCCTTCTAGTTTGCATTCGACCTGCATGGGGTATACCCGTACCATGGCTCGGAATTGACAAACTGTCATATTGAGGCTACTTAAGAGACATTTGGACGTACCCGCCCCAGCATGTCCGCGAGTCAGGGTCCTTTTTAACTGTTGGTTGGTAATCCACAGGGGTACCTCCCCCGCCTGTATCTGTTCCAAGTTTTCTCGTGTTTGCTCCACTATCCAATTCCCATAAGTGCTGCAGTTAGTTTACAAGATAACTTCCATATAACAAAAGAAAGAAGATAATCCATTGTGACTCTGCTTAGAGCCCAAGGGGTTAATTTATCAGATCATAATTTTCCTTCTGTCACTGTGGGGAAATATTAACTTAAAATTAAGAAACTTAAATTTAATAATGTCCACTATCTTTAAATTTCATTCAGCAATATTAAAGTTGTTGCTTGGTGAACTTAAACAGCTGTCAGTGGAAAGGGTTAACTCCTTTGCTGGTTTTAAGAAGATGGAACGAAACATTATCAGGCGCACGCAATTGCGTCACTTCACGTAAATTTAAAAAAACTTTCCCGATTGAAAAAGACAGTTGTGTTTTCACACTTTAACTAAACATGAACAGAACAGATAAAACAAAACAAAATAGCACGTGCTTGCAGAAAACAGTAAATTACATCATATTTCTTATTGTCCTTTCTTCAGATGTCTTTCCAAAATACTGTAAAAACATTGAATATTGTTGTGTATGTAACCTGTTCCACCTTAAGAGAGCTTAAGCCTGTTCCACCTTAAGAGATGTACTACTTTCTCAGGCTGCTGTAGACGTAATACCGGGGGTGAACACACCGGTATATAAGCACTGTGCAGTAATCTTGTATTCAGTGTAGCCCCTGCCTCCAACCAGTAAAGACCTGTTTTATTGTTACTGATTAAGTCTGAGTATTAATTACTTGAACAACTCACAGACTTAACACTGGCGACGAGTCAGGTTCTTACCCTGCGGCAGTTATTCCACGGCGGCTTCGTCCACAGACAGGACGTTGAAGAGAGGTTTCAAATCTCACCACACCACTGGAAGCGACAGGCATTAGGACCCTGAAGCCTCCATCAGCGACTGAAAACTGGAGGACAGAAGACATGCTGCAGCTTCTTTTTCAACCTCGGTGGTGGGTAAGCCAAGCAGCGTTGACTGCAAAGACAGGGCTGGGGGAAGTCGGAGGTAGAAGGGCCATCGATCGCAATCCCTGATAAGGGCTGCACTCGGGCTGAAAGGCGCAGCGTCGGCAGACACTGAAGGCGCGAGAGCCGCGGTGAAAAGCGCGGGCCATCGATCGCGGCGGAGATAAGGGCCGCACTCGGGGCTGAAGGGAGACGGCGTCGGGGGACGGGTGAAGACCGCCAAGCGCGGGAAAACCGCAATTTTGTGGGCGGAGGACGACGGCAAGAGCGGGAAGCCGCCATCTTGGATAGCAGTAAAAAAAAAAAAAAAAAATCTGAGAAATTGCAAATCTGATAAAGTACTACAATGCCTAAACACGGGAATATCAGCAACTTTGATAGTGACATCGAAGATTGGGCCATATATGTTGAACGAGTTAAAAATTATTGTAAGGCCAATAAAATTCGTGAGGCTGATAAAGCACTAACATTATTAAATTTAATGGGTGCGAAGACATACGGGCAATTGAAACACCTGTTATCACCAGATGAACCGACGGATAAGACGTTCGATGAGATTGTTACTGTCCTGAAAGATCATCTAAACCCCACGCCGCTGATGCTAGCGGAACGATTTAAATTTTACGACAGAAGGCAGCTACAGCATGAAAGCAATGCTGAATATTTGCTGGAATTGCGTAAATTAGCGAAATATTGCCAGTTTGGAACGGGACTGACAGATGCACTACGAGACAAATTTGTGTGTGGTTTATTTAAACAGGATACACAAAAGCGACTGCTCGAGGAGAATGAGCTGACACTTGAGAAGGCGGTCACTATGGCAGCAGCACACGAAGCCGCAGCGAGAGGCACGGCAGTAATGCAGCTACGGTCACCGGAGCTCAGTGCACACAAATTGGGTGTGAGTTCTGGCAAATGGTATCGTTGTGGAAAGACAACGCATGATCAGAACCAGTGTTGGTTTAAAAACCAAGAATGTAGAACTTGTGGTAGGCTTGGACATATAGCTAGAGTATGCAGGTCAGGGAAGAAGACCAGCAACAAGAAGTCACCGCAAGGAAAATACGCAAAAGTACACAAGGTGGCCGAACAGGAGTCCGATTCAGACGCTAGCAGTAATGAACTGGCTGGCTTAAGCAGTATTGAACTGGCTAGCTTAAGGGTACTCAACGTTGGTAAGGGTGCAGACCTCCAGACAATTTGGGTTACTCTTCAGATAGAAGGAGTCCAAGTAAAAATGGAATTGGACACTGGATCGACATTGTCGGTCATGAATAAGAAAGATTACAGAAGGTTATTCCAACATATTCCCCTACAGGATACGGAGATTATATTGACAACCTACACGGGGCAGAGAGTGTACCCCATCGGGACAATAAAGGTTGCAGTGGCCAACAAGGGCGAAGGAAGTCAAATAATGGACTTATATGTGCTACCGGAGGGAGGTCCACCACTACTAGGCCGGGAGTGGTTTAGAAACATAAATATGGACTGGCATTCGCTAAAAGCCATAAAGAGTGAGAACTCGGTGCAGATAATCAGCCCAGACTCTAGAACTGATGATGGTAAGACCAACCCATGTGCAAAAGACAAAGTTTCAGCACAGAATTCCACTGAGCAACAACAACATAGTTTAACAGAGAATTCTGAGTCTGTCAAGTCTACTGATATGCACATTCTTGAGGGACACTGGGCTCGAACTCAACTCCATTTCAAACTACAACAGCAATTAGAACAAATGATTCGCCGTTTTGAGCAAGAGATGAATGAAATAAAAAAGTTCTTTGTTACAGAGTGGGAGAATCTGGAAAGGCAACAGAAGCAACTGATGGAGAAAATGGAGCAGGAGCACACCAACCATCTGCGCGAGGAGGCCGAACGAATCAAAGCTGATTCAGGTTCTGAAGGTGCGTGCCATAATCTGGTGTCAGAAGAGTTAACGGTCAGCCAACTCCTTCATATGCTGAGGGACAAGACTCTGAAATGGGAAAAACTTGAACACGAGCTGCGATCTTCAAAGGAAAAGGGTTCGGAGCTCTCAAAAGTCATTGAGATGGCTGATGTGACGACACAGACTGAAACGACTGCAACAGAGCAGCCATTGGATGCCAAAAGTACGCTGACTCACGTCAATGTAGAACAACAGACCGCTGAAACAGCTGCTCCGGTAGAGGGATTGCATAGTCCGATCAATCAATCTCCAAAGGAAGTTGAAGTATTAAAATCACAAATGAGGTCACTAGTAAACGACTTGCTGAAAGCCCAGAAAAAGCTGGATGCAGAGGTACACATGAAGAAGTCTCTTCAGGAAAGATGTCTGGATTTGGAACAAGAGCTGGCTAACGTCCAGCTGGGTATGGAGGAAATAGACGACCCTCTCGCTGACCTGTCGGACGACTCCGAATATTACTATGTCCTGTCCTGCCCAACTTGTAACTTCGACTCCCACCATACAGAAATCATGGAGGAGCACCGAACGTCTACGGAACATCGGGAGAAGGTGGCTCTACTACGAAAAAAAGGAGGAAGAGAAGGAGGAACTGCGCATGCAGCTGGCAGCTGTGGCAGCTGACAATGGAGCCCAGAGAGTCTCCAAGAAGCAGAAAAGGAAAAGTAAAAACAGAAGATGACCCATCTGAACCATTATCACCTCTACCAGATCACACACGTGGTCCCTCCGAACGGAGCCAAATCAGTTCGGAAGTTCAAGCTGTTAAATCCATGAAAGGACTATTGAATGAGTAACGTGAACCGACTACACCACAGAGATTGAATCTGTGAACTGTTTTCCGCAGAGACTGAATCTGTGATATGTTACGTTAAACATGAAGTTATATATGTATATATGTTATTACGTTATGTTAAATGGGGGGGTGACTATAAAGCTAAGAAGGGAGGAGTGTTGTGTATGTAACCTGTTCCACCTTAAGAGAGCTTAAGCCTGTTCCACCTTAAGAGATGTACTACTTTCTCAGGCTGCTGTAGACGTAATACCGGGGGTGAACACACCGGTATATAAGCACTGTGCAGTAATCTTGTATTCAGTGTAGTCCCTGCCTCCAACCAGTAAAGACCTGTTTTATTGTTACTGATTAAGTCTGAGTATTAATTACTTGAACAACTCACAGACTTAACAAATATAACTGGAGAAAAATTAGTTTTTCACATTTAAACAAATCAAATCAAACTGCTTTGGAAGATTTCACCATAGCAACCACGACTCCAAGGTTAAATCTTAGACTGAAACTTAATCTTTTGTCAAACAAACTTTTTGTTGTTGTTCTCAGTTTTTACACACCAGCTTAACTTAAATTGTAGTTCAGTTTTTTTTTCCAATTCTTGGGGCACAATCTTATTCGCACATTCTTAAAACTTCCAAAATCCAAGACAAGAGAAAAGTTTTAAACGCTTTTAACACAGAGAAGTGGGTGGAGCTAAAACACACACAACACACATAACAGATTTTTTTAAGACAGACCTTTCAGACAAAATAAATACTATAACTTCTTCAACATTCATAGTCAGGAAAACATTCACACTTTAACACACATTTTCATACAAACTGAAATTCCAGCATTTTTTAAGGTTCCTTTCACTCAGCAAATCTTGTGTTTTATTTGCCGTTAATAACAGACGTAATAACTTCCATGTCGGTAAAGCTTTAAGTTTTTCTTTTTACATCAGTGTCTCAGCAGCTTTTCCTGGCATTCCAGATCCCTGTTTTTTCCCTTCCTTTGCTGAGTTTTCAGATTGGTTAGCCTGCAAATTAGATCTTTTTCCTTCTCTATCTCTCCCTCTCTCTCCTGCACTTTATGCTTAACCACCTGGCTATGCTTCTTTCTTAACCCGTTGTGTTTTTTCTGAGACAGACTTTCCGGAATAAAGTTTATCAATTTTTTTTCAAAGGGGACTCGGCCTCCTTTGATTAAACGTTCCGTCAATAATACCTGCACTTCCTCCACACAGGTGCCTCTGTCTAACTTAGTCTTTTATGCAATAATACAACTGTTACTAGCCATTTGGTGATTTTCTTAACAGACCTCTAACGTCAATAACTATCGGCGCGCAATTCACGGGCACTCCCCACGGGGTTTATCCCTCCTCAAGAACAGCAGCTGATCGGGTAGCTACTTTCGAGGTCCGATCTATTTCACAATACTAGCCACTTTGTCTTGTCCCATCTGATCCATCCAACTAGCACACAAAACCGCCCCGTAATTGGCTTGTTTGGTGTCCTTTGGTTCCGCCACAACTATTTGGTCAACTACTGGGCTTGTTTCTTTCCACCCCTTTTTAATCATCTCACTTTGAAATTTCAAATTAGCCTCTCGGACCCGTTGAACGACAGTGACACTGGTGGCCATAGCCGGAACGTCCGGTGAAAGAGGTCTCCCCTCGTCACCCATGTGACCCGTATTAATTGTTACGTATATTCTTATACTCTCTCTCATACTTTATCGGCACCAACGTATCACCTTATACTCTAAATCAGAAATATACATTTATGTCTAATCAATTCCATCAGTCCGCGGTCTCCATGAGGAATAATTTACTATGTGGGTAATTTAATACTGACAGGCCCATACACGGTTTTAGCCCCCCTGGTGAACGAGCGAGTCCGTGTTCCTCCTAGAAGCCTTACTCTGACTCCTTTCCTTAGGACGCGACGCGGTTCTCGCCTCAGCTGTAATTCCAGTGTCTTTTAACTCCTATGGTCCTTACCTGCCATATCCCACTTCTGACACCAACTGTTAGATTCGAATTTGGAGAAACTCCAGACGGAGACGGAATTGAGGACAAGTTCAGAATTTATTAAAACAACCAAGAGAAACTTGTGCACAAGGGAGAGCCACCCAGCTTCCTCAAGCTAGGGGTGCACTCTCAAGGGACAAGCAGTGGTTCATTCAAGTTATACAATTCTATAAGCAACGCCCACCTACTACAGAATAGGGGCGTACACGTACAAACAGTTTCACAACTGTGGTGTCCGTGTGTTGATAAAGACACTGAAGGCAGGAGTTGGTTCATAGGTGTTTACTAAGCAAAGTCTGGGGGGGGTTCTAACGGATATACACAATATACAGGCTTATATAGCCCGAGTGGCAATTACCGGCATTACAGCACACCTGGGGCTCTTAAAGGCACATACACTACAATTCCTCCCCTTTTAGCTAACCAGTACATCATATTTTAAGTAATTATTAATTACATGTTATAAGAAAAATAATATACACATTGCTGTTGTTAATTAATTATAAGTCAGTCTCTCAGGAGGCTTCCTGACTCGGTCTGGATAACGCCTCGGGTGTGTAGTAGGTTCTGGTGGTGTAGTAGGTTCTTTTGGCAAGGCTGATTCGGCTTGAATGCCAGTGTCGGGTTCATCGGGTTCCAGTATCACCGGATCGGAGGTAGATATGGGTATCTCTACTTCATTGTTAGACGTATAGAGTTGTGGTGTAGGTTGTCCCTTTTCGGATGACTTTATGATTTGGTCAGCATGGAGCCTTATTATGCTTTCTCCGATGTCTACGGTATACATCAGCGGTCCTAGTCGTGTGCAGATAGTTCCAGGCTGCCATTTCTCGGTACGGTAGTCCCGGGCCAAAACTTGTTGACCTATCTGGAAGGTTCTAGTTGGCCTTTCATTCATGCCTTGAAACTGCCGGTTCTCCACGTCCCTTCTGATGTTGGGCTTGACCAAATCCAGCCGGCATCTTAGGTTTCTATTGAAGAACATCATGGCGGGAGTTTGGTTAGTAACCATATGTGTGGCATTCCTGTATGCGAATAAGAAGTTATCCACCTTGTGCTGAAGTTTTATGTCTTCATTACCCATGGCCTTTATGGCCTTCTTGAAGGTCTGGACAAACCTTTCAGCCAATCCATTGGTGGCGGGATGGTATGGGGCGGACGTGTAGTGCTTAACCCCATTGTTTTTTTAAGAACTTTCTGAATTCTTCGGACACAAATTGCGGTCCATTATCAGAACATATCTGTTCCGGCAGCGCATTCCTGGCAAATATGGTCCTTAATACTGTGATGGTTTTTTCCGTGGCGGTGGAGGACATCTTTATTACCTCCGGCCACTTGGAGTGTGCATCAACCGCGATTAAGAACATTGAGTCCATAAATGGACCAGCAAAGTCGATGTGTACCCTTTGCCAGGGAGATGAGGGCCACTCCCATGGATGTAGAGGGGCTTGTGGTGGAGCGTTTTGGACCTTCTGGCATCCTAGGCAGCTCTTGGTCATTTCTTCGATGTCTCCATCGATACCTGGCCACCATACAAACGCCCTAGCTAGGTTCTTCATTTTCACTCCACCCAGATGCCCCTCGTGAAGCACCTTTAGCACTTTATCCTGGAGTTTGGGTGGAATCACCACTCTGGATCCACACATCAAGGTTCCTCGGCACACTGACAGCTGTTCTCTTCTTTGCAAGAATGCTGGCAACAGTGGTTCGCCATGTGCTGGCCATCCTTTCACTGTTTAATCGTAGACCCGTGAGAGAGTCGGGTCATTTCTCGTCTCCCTTTCAATGGCAGAATTTGTTACTGGTAGACATTCCACTATGGTAGAGTGGAACATCTCTACTGGGTCTACTGTAGGTGCCTCTTCTACCATTGGCAACGGTAGGCGCGATAAACCGTCAGCATTCCCATGCTGTTTTGATCCTTTGTATTCTATGTTGTATTGGTGTGCCCCTAGAAAAAGGGACCACCTCTGTAGCCTTTGCGCTGTCATAATGGGAACACCCTTTTTAGGGTTGAATATGGAGATGAGGGGTTGATGGTCAGTCAACAAGGTAAATTTTTGTCCGTGTAGGTAATGGTTGAATTTCTACACTCCCCATACCAGGCTGAGTGCTTCCCTGTCGATTTGGGCATAGTTACGCTCAGCTGAGTTTAATGAGCGTGACGCAAAAGCTATCGGCCGTTCTGAGCCATCAGGGAATTTATGGGATAATACTGCTCCTATGCCGTAAGGGGATGCATCGCACGCCAGTCTGATTGGCAGTGACGGGTTGTAATGAGCCAAAACTTCTTCGGATGTGATTAAGTCTTTGCATTTATGGAAGGCACGTTTACAGTCTTCGTTCCATTTCCAAATCACTCCTGTTTGTAGAAGTTCATTAAGAGGGTGTAGAAGAGTTGATAAGTTTGGTAAAAATTTATGATAGTAATTTATTAATCCCAGGAACGACCTTAATTGTGAAACATTTTCAGGTGCTGGGGCTTTTATGACCGCTTCAATTTTTTTCAGGTGACTTATGCAACCCTTCCTTATTAATTATGTGGCCACAATATGATATCTGATTTTGGAAAAATTCGCACTTGGGGCGATTTGCTCGTAGGCCCCGTTCTTTCAGCCTAGTGAGCACCTGCTCCAAATTGGCAAGGTGCTCGTTGTCGTTTTCTCCTGTTACAAGGATGTCGTCTAGGTAGCATTGAGTCCCCGGAATCCCTTGCAGGACTTGCTCCATAGCTCTTTGCCAGATAGCTGGAGCTGATGCTACTCCAAAAACCAGTCGATTGTACTGGTACAGACCTTTGTGTGTGTTTATCGTGAGATACTTTTTAGAGGCCTCCTCAACCTCTATCTGTAAATATGCCTGTGCCAAGTCAATTTTGGTGAAACGTTTCCCTCTGGATAGTGAGGCGAAAATATCTTCTATCCTCGGAAGAGGATACTGTACTGTGTGAAGGACCGGGTTTACAGTCACCTTGAAGTCTCCACAGATGCAAATTTTTCTCTGTTCTTCAGATTTATCATTATTCAATGCTTTTTTCATGACTGGAACGATGGGTGTTGCCCACTCGCTCCAATCTATTTTGGATAATACGCCTGCTTTTTCCAAATTCTCCAGCTCTGCCTCGACTGCTGGACGAATTGCGTATGGCACCGGTCTTGCCTTAAAAAATTTGGGAATTGCTGCATTTTCCACTTTTATTGAGGCGGTGATGCCTTTCAAGGTTCCTAGTTTCTCTTGAAACACTTCTTTTAATCGTTCAGGTATGATGTCATCATTTTTTTTTCTTACTGGTCACCGTCAGTGCCTGAATGGAGTGCCAGTCTAAACGTATCTTTCTGATCCATTCACGTCCCAACAACGGTGGACCACCATCTTGTAGAATGTATAAGTACAACTTCTGTATTTCTTTGCCGTTGTATACAACAGGCACCTTTATTTTTCCTTTGGGGTATACTTTCTGCCCCGTATGTAAAGACACAGGACTTCGGCACCCATGAAATGACACAGGGTTTCGAAAGATGTTATCGCTGCGGCAGATCCACCCATAGCCAGAGGGACTGCTGGTTCAAGGGCAAAGCATGCAGGCAATGCGGAAAGATTGGACACATTGCACGGGTATGCCGATCTGGACAAAATAAATCCACAGACAGAAAAAAAAAAATCAATAAAAGGAAAGTACAGGAAGGTACAAATGATGACGGACAGTATATGTTTTTAAGATAATGGATGTGTCTTTTAGAGGTATATGCGAAAATAGCCTCTCGTAATCCCGTCGATTTATTACGGTTAGAGCTGATCATGTATCTAGCTCCATTTTAACTGGGGACCCTGCTATCATGAGGGTAACCCAAATGGTTTGGTAATCATCTTTGGCAAGTACATTATGTAATTTGAGACAGCTTAGTCTCTTGTTTTCGGAGTCGCTATCGCTCTTCTGGTCTTCGGAGCTACTGTCCGTCATCATTTGTACCTTCCTGTACTTTCCTTTTATTGATTTTTTTTTTTCTGTCTGTGGATTTATTTTGTCCAGATCGGCATACCCGTGCAATGTGTCCAATCTTTCCGCATTGCCTGCAGGCTTTGCCCTTGAACCAGCAGTCCCTTTGGCTATGGGTGGATCTGCCGCAGCGATAACATCTTTCGAAACCCTGTGTCATTTCATGGGTGCCGAAGTCCTGTGTCTTTTGTTGTATCTCTGCAGCTCCTCTTGCTGCTGCTTCGTATGATACAGCCATACTGAAAGCTTTGTCCAATGTTAAATCTTTTTCAGAAAGCAGCCTTTTTTGTGTTCCTTCACTTGAGACCGCAAACAAATTTGTCTCGAAGATAATCTGATAGCCCTGCCCCGAATTGGCAGTACTTTGATAGCTTTCTTAATTCGGTTAGGTAATCAACGTTACTTTCATTCTTGTGTTGATTTCTCTTGAAGAATTTGAATCGTTCCGCTATCAGCAGCGGTGTTGGGTTTAAGTGCTCCTGCAGGGTATCAACAATTTCTTTAAAATTCTTGTCCTTTGGTTTGGCTGGAGTGATTAAATTTCGTAACAGCCCGTATGCCTTTGCGTCCATTAGGTTCAGCAGTACTGAAGCTTTTTTTTCATCTTCTATTCCATTTGCAGTGCAATATACCTCTACTCTTTCCACGTATGTGGTCCAATCCTCTATTTCGCTATCAAAAGCATCAATATTGCCAGACTTAGGCATTTCAGAAAAGATATGGCGCTTCCCGCGCTTTTCTTCCTTTTCTGCAGCAAAGATATGGCGCTTCCCACGCTTTCCTGCCGATGACGACGCTGTTTCCCGTTCTTTTATTTATTTATTTACAGTTGGAGACTCGTTCCCGCCGGACTTTCTCTCCAGGTCTGAACGCTGACCTGCTTGCCGTGCCGGCCATCTCCCGAGTGCTCCCTCCCAGTCCGTTATTGCTTGCCTCCGATTTCGCTGCCTGTTTCAGCTGTAGAGCCAGCCGCTGGAGCCCCAGCCTGACGCCCAGGAAGGATTAGCGCAGTACCTGCCACCAGCTTGGCCAGCTGGTGAAACCACAGCTTCTCTCACTTCCTTGAGTCTTCTGGAAGCCCGAGGAATCGACGTCCTTGAGGTGCTGCCGAATTGCAGGTAAGTCCGTTTCCACTTCGTCGCCACTGTGGTGTCCGTGTGTTGATCAAGACACTGAAGACAGGAGTTGGTTCATAGGTATTTACTAAGCAAAGTCTGGGGGGGGGGGGGTTCTAACGGATATACACAATATACAGGCTTATATAGCCCGAGTGGCAATTACCGGCATTACAGCACACCTGGGGCTCTTAAAGGCACATACACTACAACAACAATTACTCTTTATTGGTTTATGTGGTTACTCACTCAACTGTCGGGCCCACCCCTTGAACTCGGGTACCCTTTGACCATGCCAGTCACATGTTGGTTGTCTCATCCCTCCCCACATTCCTGCTGTTGTCTCTTCCCCGTTATCGGCATAGTTTATAGTTTGAGAAAACATGTTTTATCCTTAACTGTCGAACAAGCAGGATGGCTACAAGGCCGCAGTGATTCATGTATCCTGTGACTGGTACAATGTTGGTTGTTAATTGTACCCTTATCTCCTAGGAGGACCGGCCGTGTTTAGACAATGGCTCTGCTGAGGCTGTGAACACACATTCCGAAGTTTGAGAAGTGAAGTGGAGTCTTGCGGCCTGCAAATGTGCTTCAGTCAGCTAAATCTACACTATGGGTAAACAGGGGGTTAACATAGTCCGGTATCCCAGAATTAATTGGGAACAAGCTGGACCTTTCAGTTCCCCCCTTCCAACCCCCGGAAAGGACCCTTAAAGCGGGGTTGGAGGGTCTGCTATCTACGTTACGATAGTGTGATAAGCTGATGGGTTTATAGTATGTCAGAAACGCATATAGGTTTTCCCCAGATCAAATAGTACGAATGATGAAGGTTTTCCTGTAAACGTCCCCCCCCAATTGCCATTTGAGATGAAGAGGGATGGGAGGAGGTTCGTGTGGAGCATAAACACCGCACGGACCAGTTGGGCCGAATGGCCTGTTTCTTTGCTGTAAAATACTTTACAAGTCTTTTTTTCTTTTTTTAAATCAAAGTCCCACTAGATTCTCAACTTGCACTTGCTGCAGTGCCTGGCTTGTACCACCAGAGGCTCTCGGTGAGCTTTGGAAACCTGGGCCCACAGCAGTCGTTCAAGGGCTGGACTTTACTCTGACTGGGGACGGCTGAGATCCAGATGTTTCACCCTCCAACTGTAGTGTATGTGCTTTAAGTCAGAACTTCTTTTTACAGCTCCTGTATACTGTAGTACCGGCAGTAACCACACCGGTATATAAGCTGTGCGCATGCCTCTGTACTCCAGTCTAGAGATTGCCCTCCTCCAGTAAAGACCTGTTATTTGTTATGTACAGCATCCGTGTAATTATTTATCCACTAAACCACGGATCTAACAGTGGTGACGAGTGTTGATGCGAATCTACCTGCAACATTAAACAAAAAAATAAATAAATAAAATAGTCGAGTCCAGCAACACGGGCGTCGACCGCGAGCAACCGCCCAGGAGTCAGGCAGAGATCCAACTTCACTGGGGAGGCTGTGGAGAGCCGGGCTTGGTTCTCCAGCCACAATGAGCAGTAAGAGACCGACGACAGGTCCAGAGTAGACCCTTCCCGAGCAGCGGCGGCTGGAGCCGACCGACGGCAGAGAGAGAGAGCCGGGCAGCGTCGACGGGGTAAGAAAAAGGGTGAAGAGAGCAGGGTGCAGCCGGGGGTTGATCACCGAGCGGCGTCGAGGGAAAATACTGCAAAACCGGAGAGAGAGGGTAAGAAACAGCCGGGTTCTAGACTGAGCAGTGTCGACAAATATCAAGAGAAGAATGCGCAGAGCACAGCCAGGGATCACAGGCTGATCAAGGTCCGTGGGGCGAAGCAAGGGGAGACGCCATTGAGCCGCGGAGAAGCAGGGAGAGCGCTGGAGACGCCATTGAGCCGCGGAGAAGCAGGGAGAGCGCGGGAGACGCCATTTTGCGAAGCCGCAGCGGAGAAGACGGGCGAGCGCGGGAAGGAAGGAAAGCGCGGGAGACGCCATTTTGTGCCAGCGGAGAAGAAGGGGAAGCGCGGGAGGCGCCATTGGTGATAGTTAACGCACAACCAAGGATGCCGAAGAGTGGCAGTATCTGTACGTTCAACAATGAAGTCGAAGATTGGGCGACATGTGGAACGTATTGAGGTGTACTGCAGGGCGAATGAAGTGCCAGATGCTGATAAAGCACTGGTTCTGTTAAATTCCATGGGTGCAAAAACTTATGGGTTACTGCGAAATCTAATAACCCCAGAGAAGCCGGTAAACAAGAATTTTGAAAGCATAGTAGAAATCCTACAGGACCACTTAAACCCCACACCGCTGCTGATAGCAGAACGATTTAAGTTCCATAAAAGGAATCAACACAAAGACGAAAGCAATGCTGAGTACCTAACGGAACTGCGCAAGCTATCGAAATACTGCCAGTTTGGAGCGGGACTAGCAGACACGTTAAGGGACAAGTTTGTGTGTGGGCTACAAAGTGAAGGAACCCAGAAACGGCTTCTATCAGAAAAGGACCTTACGCTGGACAAAGCTTTCAGTATGGCAGTATCACACGAAGCAGCCGCAAGGGGCGCTGCAGAGATACAACGGAGACCGCAAGAATATGGCACCAACGAAATGACCTATGGAACAGGGAAGTGTTATCGCTGCGGCAGAACAACACATGAACAGAAAGATTGTTGGTTCAAGGACTAAGTGTGCAGACAGTGTGGGAAAGCAGGACACATAGCAAGAGTCTGCAGGTCTGGGAAGAAAACCAACAGTAAGAAATCTCCACAGGAGAAGTACAAAAAGGTACACCAGGTGATGGACAGTGGTTCAGACGAACAGAAAAGTGACACAGACTCCGGAAGCAAGGAGCTGGGTTGTCTGAAACTACATAATGTAACCGAAATGGAGGATCACCAGACTATCTGGGTTACACTCAAGATAGACGGAGTCCAAGTGGAAATGGAATTGGACACAGGGTCAGCTCTAACAGCCATAAATCAAAGAGACTACAAGCGGCTATTTTCACACATACCCTTGAAAGCTACAGAGATTGTCTTGAAGACGTATACGGGGCAAAAAGTCTACCCCAAAGGAAAAATAAGGGTGAAAGTGACATATAAAGGCCAGGAAATATCTAAAATGGATATATATATATTGCCAAATGGAGGACCACCACTGCTAGGACGTGAATGGATCCGGAAGATACATTTAGATTGGCATTCCATACAGGCACTGAAGGTGGAGGCCAAAAAGGATGACGACATCACACCTGGACGACTGTCAAAAATGCTAACTGACGCAAAAGAAGTGTTCCAGGAGGGACTAGGAACACTAAAAGGAATAACAGCAACAATTAAAATAGAGGAAAATGCAAGCCCAAAGTTTCTGACGGCCAGACCAGTGCCTTATGCGATCAGACCAGCAGTCGAAGCAGAGCTGGAAGGGTTGGAACTTTCAGGAGTACTGTCCAAAGTGGACTGGAGCGAGTGGGCTACACCCATCGTTCCTGTAATGAAGAGGTCGTTGAGTAATACGCCTGGGGAACCAAAGAAGGTCCGCATCTGTGGGGATTTTAAGGTGACAGTGAACCCAGTCCTTCACACGGTGCAATATCCGTTTCCACGAATTGAGGATATTTTCGCCTCGCTATCTGGTGGTAAACGCTTCACAAAAATTGATCTAGCCCAGGCGTACTTGGAAATGGAGGTAGAAGAAGCTTCGAAACATTACCTTACGATCAACACCCATAAAGGTCTCTATCAATACAACCGGCTGGTGTTTGGAGTAGCCTCGGCTCCGGCTATCTGGCAAAGGGCGATGGATCAGGTCCTGCAAGGGATTCCAGGGACCCAGTGTTATTTGGACGACATCTTGGTCACGGGCGAAAATGACGGTGATCACCTCGCTAACTTGGAGAAGGTGCTCGCCAGATTAAAGGAATATGGGCTACGAGCTAATCGCCACAAGTGCGAGTTTTTCCAGAAACAGACCTCGTATTGTGGCCACGTCATCGATGAAGAGGGTTTACATAAGTCCCCTGACAAGATTGAGGCAGTAGTCAAGGCTCCAGCACCGGAAAATGTGTCACAACTGAGGTCGTTCCTCGGGCTGGTAAACTATTACCACAAGTTCTTACCAAATTTGTCTACGGTATTACACCCGCTGAACACCCTACTGCAAACGGGTACCATGGAAGTGGGATGACGAACATAGACGAGCTTTCCAGAAGTGTAAAGAATTGATCACATCAAGAGGTGTTGGCCCATTTCAACCCAACACTATCAATTCGTTTGGCATGTGATGCATCACCCTACGGCATTGGAGCGGTGCTGTCGCACAAATTCCCGGACGGTTTGGAGAGGCCAGTAGCCTTTGCATCTCGGTCACTAACCTCAGCCGAGTGCAACTACGCCCAGATTGACAGGGAGGCCCTCAGCCTAGTATGGGGAGTAAAAAAATTCAACCACTTTCTGCATGGACAGAAGTTCACCTTGCTGACTGACCACCAACCACTTGGCTCCATCTTTAATCCTAAGAAGGGCGTGCCAGTAATGACTGCACAGCGGTTACAAAGATGGTCCCTGTTTCTAGGGGCGAATCAATATGAAATAGAATATAAAGGCACGAGACAGCATGGGAACGCTGATGGGCTATCGCGCCTGCCACTGCCTACTGTGGAGGAAGCACCAGCAGTGGACCCTATCGAGATATTTTATTCGTCGATAATTGAACGATTGCCAGTAACAAACGCGGATATAGAGAAGGAGACCCGCAACGATCCGACGCTGTCACGGGTATATGAATTGACGGTGAGGGGATGGCCAACACATGGCGACTCACTGTTGCCAGCATTCTCATCCAGAAGAGAACAGCTGTCAGTATGCCAGGGGACAGTGATGTGTGGATCCAGAGTGGTGATTCCACCCAAGTTAAGGGAGAGAGTGCTAAATGAGCTACATGAAGGTCATCTGGGGGGAGTGAAAATGAAAAGCCTAGCTAGGGCTTATGTGTGGTGGCCGGGAATCGATCAACAAATCGAAGACCTAACTAAGAGCTGCTTAGGATGCCAGAAGGTCCAAAATGCACCACCACATGCTCCTCTCCATGGCAACGGGTGCACATTGATTTCGCTGGTCCATTCATGGACTCGATGTTCTTAATAGCAGTGGATGCTCATTCAAAGTGGCCTGAGGTGATAAAGATGTCTTCAACCACTACAGAGAAAACGATTGTAGTCCTACGGACCATATTTGCCAGAAACGGGTTGCCAGAGCAGATCTGCTCTGATAATGGACCACAGTTTGTGTCCGATGAGTTCCAAAAATTCATGAAAAGGAATGGGGTAAGGCATTACACATCCGCCCCGTATCATCCAGCCACCAATGGATTGGCTGAGAGGTTCGTACAAACCTTTAAGAAGGCGATAAAGGCCATGTGCGACGAGGAAATTCCACTACAGCATAAGATGGACAATTTCTTATTAGCCTACCGAAACGCGACACATGCCGTTACCAACCAGACCCCGGCCATGATGTTCTTTAACCGAAGGTTGAGATCTCGTCTGGACTTGCTCAGACCAAATGTGCAAAGAAATGCTGAGGACAAACAATTCCAGCACATCAACGAGAAGCCAACAAGGAGCTTCAATGTAGGGCAACCAGTCTTGGCCCGGGACTATCGAACAGAGAAGTGGCAACCCGGAACAATATGTATAAGGCAGGGGCCATTAATGTACACAGTGGATGTCGGGGAGAACATTGTGAGACGCCACGTCGATCAGATCTTAGCATCACAGGAATGCGTCAACCCCATGTCTCGAGTACCTGGGGATGAACCTGACATACCGGTAGTATCTACTTCAGACCCAGTAGCAGGGGAACCCGATGAACTACCCGATGAAAGGGGGTCAGAATCGCCTCTGCACCAAGAACAAGAACCTCCGGAAAGGCGCTATCCCGAAAGGGTCAGGAAGCCGCCTGTGGTAAACCACTTTTATCGTTCACTATCGTTACACTATAGTTATCACTGTTATATCGTTACTCTATGGTTATCACTGTTCACACTGTTGTATCACTATACGAGGTCGCCTCTTGTCACGCTGTTATACCTGGGCTGACCACTGCTGACTCCGCCCATGGCTCCACCTACCTGCCCAGGTATAAAGGTGGTCGACTGGCTGGCATTCCTCCTTGTTGGATCCGATCACCCACGAGGGTGGGCTCTGTTATTTAGCCAATAAAAACCTATAGTTACTTTCTTAACTCGTCGCTTTTCATTGGATGAATTGATAGGTATATCACTGCCCAAAGACTGAATCTATAAATGGACTTTTGTTATTGAATGTACATGTAAAAATGTAATTGTTATTTGAATATTAAGGGTATTATTAATCTAAAAAGGGAGGAATTGTAGTGTATGTGCTTTAAGTCAGAACTACTTTTTACAGCTCCTGTATACTGTAGTACCGGTAGTAACCACACCGGTATGTAAACTGTGTGCATGCCTCTGTACTCCAGTCTAGAGATTGCCCTCCTCCAGTAAAGACCTGTTATTTGTTATGTACAGCATCCGTGTAATTATTTATCCACTAAACCACGGATCTAACACCAACCTCTGCAACATACCTCGTCGAGCGTTTCATCACCTACCGCCACTGACCTGGAAACAAATTCCATCATTCCAGTGCGGTGACACGTGTGTGGCCAGATGTTGTCCACACCTGTCGGACACCCTCTGGTGGTCACTCCGTGTGAGTTTAGACCGCAATTGCCAGCTGCTGGCCGGACTGGGAGGGAGGGAGGGTATGGTCGGAGGACGGAGGTCACAGCCCAGCCTGATCCTGCCCACACACACACACACACGCGCATTTTTGCAGTAGGAATCACCGAACAGCAATCTGAGGCAAGACCCGTGGCTTTTTTATTGTGCTGGCTAGTCGAGGAGTGCTGTCCACTCGAGCTGGCAGACGGGGCCTCGGTTTAACGTCTCCTCTGAGAGGCAGCACGTCCGCCAGTGCGGCGCTCCCTCGGCACTGCATTGGAGCGTCAGCCTAGATTCTTGTGCTCAAGTCTCTGGAGTAGGTCTTTGAACCAAACCCACCAGCTGCCGACTCAGAGGCGAGAGATTTACCCACCGAGCCTTGGCTGAGGCCTGGCAGTCTGGGCTGGATCGGGACCCTTGTCCCCGAGGGCCGAAGCCTAACCCACTGCCCCACCCAGTCCCACAGCCTCTGAGGCTGATGTCAGACTGCACTGAAAAGCAGGGCGAGACTGTAACCCCCCCTGACTGATGCACTAATGCTAATGAACGCTAGGTGGCAGCAGAGGCAGCCACGAGGCTAAAATTACATTTTGACAAATTTCTCACAATGTGGAATTCCATGCTGCATAATTCAGCCTCCTGTTCGGAATAAACTTCAGGTCGCATTTGCACCGTCCCCAGAAGGCAGCTTTTGCCCAAAGACACTCTGCCTGTTGACTGACAGCTAGAAATGTTTTGCTCAGCCCTCCGTTCGAAATGTTCGACCTCGTGTTTCCGTCGCCGTGATTGAGCTGCAAACTGTAGCCGGTCCTTAGAACAGAAGCGCGTTTGTTCGTTAGGAGGCGGCCTGTTCTCGGGACTGACGGGACACATAACGAGGAGGAGCCTGAGATGGTTCTACCCAGGAGCGTGACTCCTTCCTCACTCCTGTGGTGCAAAAGACCAGTTTTTGAAAAAGCCTCTGCCTGTACCAGGGTACAACTGCTTATATCCTATTGGATCTCAGTCCCTAAACTCTGGAATTCCCACTCTCTTCCCCTCCTTTCAGACGCTCCTTAAAACCTACCTCTTTGACCAAGCTGTTGCTCACCTATCCAAATATCTGCTTTTATGTCTCGCTGTCGCATTCTGTTTGATAATCGCTCCCGAGAAGCACCTTGGGATGTTTTACTACGTTAACGGCGCTATATAAATGCAGGCTGTTGTCCTGGTGTGGAGCTGGAACTCGCTGCCTTCTGACCCGCAGGCGAGAGTCCCGAGTCCCAGCCGAGCCAAGCTGGCCCTTGCTGACTGTCTGCTTCCTTGTGTTGCAGCAGCCTGCCGGCCAAGAGCCACGATGTGATGGCGCCCACCCTGGTGATCTGGGGAGATCAGGACGGAGCGCTGGAGGTTGGCATGACCGCCTACATGGAGCAGTATGTACAGAACATGTTTCAGCTGAAGGTGGTGCCCGGGGCCAGTCACTGGGTCCAGCAGGACCAACCCGACGTGGTCAACAAGCTCATCTGGACCTTCCTGAAGGAAAGCAACAAATAGACTCCTGAATCCACACGTGCGCATGTTGCATAGAAACATAGAAACATAGAAGATAGGAGCAGGAGTAGGCCATTTGGCCCCTCGAGCCTGCTCTGCCATTCAATGAGATCATGGCTGATCATCCAAACTCAGTACCCTGTCCCTGCTTTCTCCCCATATCCCTTGATCCCTTTAGCCTTAAGAAATATATCTAACTCCTTCTTGAATATATTTAATGAATTGGCCTCAACTGCCTTCTGTGGTAGAGAATTCCACAGGTTCACCACTCTCTGGGTGAAGAAATTCCTCGTCATCTCAGTCCTGAATGGCTTACCCGTTTTCTTTAGACTGTGACCCCTGGTTCTGGACTCCCCGCCATCAGGAACATCCTTCCTGCATCTAGTCTGTCCAGTCCTGTTAGAATTTTATAAGTTTCAATGAGATCCCCTCTCATTCTTCTGAACTCCAGCGAGTATAAGCCCAATCGACCCAATCTCTCCTCATACGTCATTCCTGCCATCCCAGGTATCAGCCTGGTGAATCTTCGCTGCACTCCCTCTATGGCAAAAACATCCTTCCTCAGATAAGGCGACCAAAACTGCAAACAATACTCAAGGTGTGGCCTCACCAAGGCCCTGTACAACTGCAGCAAGACATCCTTGCTCCTGTACTCGAATCCTCTCGCTACATCTTTACACGTGCAGAATTATATCTATAATTTCTATACAGCCTCCCTATGGGAAAGAAACACCCACGAATTTATAAGTAATTGTATTTTTACAGCCTGGTAGTTGAATGTTGTTAAATGCAGAAAATGCTGCGGTTTACAGCGGTACAATGGCTATCTGCCCCACAGGTTACAAAGCAAGCGCTTGGTTATTCCATTCCCTCCGCCACTTGGAGCCCACTCTGTGCAGAGTGCTGTCAAATGTTTGAGCAAAATACAGAGGAGCAGAGCATGTTTGATGAATTGTGCCAGCAGATGTTATATCTATTGGGTTTGGAGTAGGTCGCTTAACAGGATAGATTCAGAGCGATTCTGTGCTGTTGGCGGGGAAAGATAGAAAAACATGCCTTTATATCGCGCCTTTCACAACCGCAGGATGTCCCAAAGCGCTTTACAGCCAACAAAGCGCTTTTTTTTGAAGTGTAGTCACTGTTGTGAGGTAGAAAACGCAACAGCTAATTTGCGCACAGCAAGCTCCCACAAACGCCACATGATCATGACCAGATAATGTTTTTATTTCGTGATGTTGGTTGAGGGATAAATATTGGCCAGGATACCAGGGAGAACTCTCCTGCTCTTCGCCATGGGATCTTTTTACATCCATCTGAGAGGTGATGCTAACTAAAGATTGGGAGAGGGAGAACTGTTGAGTTACTCAACATTAACTTTCACTTTTAAGTCTAACTTATCTTTGTGGAGCGGGCTCCTTGAATTTGGTGTTTGAGCGTTGTAACTGTTTATATGTGATCCGTAGGACTTGATGCTATGCAGCTGAATTGGGCCGGACAGTTAGTAAGCCCCTGGTCTGGAGGCTCTCTGTGCATTGCCCCTTCCGTTCAGCAGCCTCTGGGGCTGAATGTGTTGGGATCTGGCTGAGTGGGGAATGGATAGGCGACTGCTGCCCTCTGGTGGACAACACAGGCTGAACTTTCTGACTTCAAAAATTCTCTGCCCTCTTCCTCTTTCTTTCTCTCCTCTCTCTCTTTCTCTGTCTCTTTGTCTACCTCTTTTTTTTTTCTTTCTTTCTCTACCTCTTTCTATCTCTCTTTGTTTTTCCTCTTCCCTCCCTCTCTCTGTTTCTTTGTCTACCTCTATCGCTTTTACTTTCTTTTCTCTCTTTCTATCTCTCGGTCTTTTCTCTCTTTCTCTCCCTCTTCCCCCCCTCCACCCCCAAGCAACAAGAAACCCCGGATCTAGCATCCTACTCCATGATATCTGACCTGGGCAATGTTACCCCTTCTTCTTCCCCCCCCCCCCCCCCCCGGCCCATCCTTGCAGGGGAGGGTCTGATGTGCGAGTATTAGACCCGGGCTTTGGGCTTTAACTCTGTGGCGCTGCAGTGACTAATACACACAGCAGGGGGCAGCCTCGCTCCAGTTAAAGGGCCCAGACTTTGCTTGAATTTCCAATTGCCTGGATGTGTTGCCTATTGCAAGGGCGTCCCACCCAGGGGCCAGTTGTGGACCCCCCAAAGTCTCGCCACTCTCAGCCTCAAAGCCCGAGCAACACTTTTCTCTTTGTGCTTTTACTCCTCTTTCGCTGGTTGGTCCTAGTTTGGAATTTTGTGAGCCTGGCGGTTTAGCCACTGCTTCGTTGGCGGATAAATCCTAAATCGGAACGTCCGGATCGGGGACACCAGCAGCTTTCTGTCAGCATGGGTTTAAACCTTTGTAGGTGGCCCACTGAGGCCAAAGTCCCCTGAACTTGTGCGACCCGAACTCTCTGCAGCCCAGATTAAACAAGGCCCCGCTTTATTATTCATCAGACATCGGATGAATCTGTCCCTGGTTGCGATGGGCTTCAACATCACTTCTACTGGGAATGGTTTCCTGAACCTGCAGTGTGTTTCTGGAGGGGGAAAGGGAGAATGTCGCTCGTGCTGCCTTTCTTTATTTACTCCCCTCACCCTTGCCTGCTGTGTACATACCAGTTAATGAGAGCTCAGATAAAAGGTTCTGCTGGTTGTGCAGTGCACTTGCCTAACCTGCCCCTCCGTAAAGAAAAAAACTTGCATTTATATAGCGCCTTTCACAACCTCAGGACGGCCCAAAGCGCTTTACAGCCAGTGAATTACATTTAAAGTGTAGCCACTGTTGTGATTTACATAGAAACATAGAAGATAGGAGCAGGAGTAGGCCATTCGGCCCTTCGAGCCTGCTCCGCCATTCAACGAGATCATGGCTGATCATCCAAACCCTAGCACCCGGTCCCTACACCGACAGCCATCCCACCCAAGCCCTATCCCGTAACCCCACATATTTAATCCCCCCTAACACTAAGGGTCAATTTTTTTTTAATCATGGCCAATCAACCTAACCCGCACATCTTTGGACTGTGGGAGGAAACCGGAGCACCCGGAGAAAACCCACGCAAACACGGGGAGAACGTGCAAACTCCACACAGACAGTCACCCGAGGCCGGATTTGAACCCGGGTCCCTGGCGCTGTGAGGCAACAGTGCTAACCACTATGCCACCGTGCTGCCCTTTGCGCACAGCAAGGTCCCACAAACAGCAACGTGTTAATGACCAGATCATCTGTTTATTAAGCGATGTTGGTTGAGGGATAAATATTGGCCAGGATACCGGTGATAACTCCCCCTGCTCCTCTTCAAAATAGTGGCCATGAGATCTTTTACGTTCACCTGAGAGGGAAGACAGAGCCTCAGTTTAACGTCTCAACTGAAAGACGGCATCTCCGACAGTGCGGCACTCCCTCAGTACTGCACTGGGAGTGTCAGCCTGGATTTCTGTGCTCAAGTCTCTCGAGTGGGACTTGAAACCACAATGGGCTGACTCGGAGGTGAGAGTGCCACCCATTGAGCCACGCTGTTGGTAAAAGATGTTCGATGGGAGCTCCTGTTATAGTTCGGTTGAAGAAAAAGGAAAAAGCTTGCCATTATATTGATCCGTTCACGACCTTCAGAAGGCCCCAAAGCGCTTTTCAGTCAATTAGTTACTTTTGTTTTCGAAGCATAGCCACTGTTGTAGGGATATGCACCACCACCACAAAAACCACAATGGACAGGCTAAACTACATGTTCTAATTTATTTATAGATAAAGGAATATAAAGAAGCAAAAAAAAACTTGGCCCAATACTAATGCAGTACAATCAATGAGCTCGTCTCCCTATTTAAAAAAAGCAGCAGTCACAAATCCTGAGAGCTTTTCTAAGCAGTTCCTTGGTGACACCGCAAGGTGCTGTCTGTAGGTTTCTCTCAATTCTTCTTCCACAAGCCTCATAAAAGGAGAAACCGGGAACAAAGAACCCTGAGAAGACCGCTTGTCTTTTTCTTCTATATAAAAGCAGACTCTTTGGCGATTTGTCCTTAACAGCAACACGTCACAGCAAAGCACAGAAAACGAGTCTCGCCTCAGTGTTGTTCACACCTCCAATAAAAAAGGAAAAGACACTTTTCATCTGTGTCTTCACCCGAAGAGCAGATACTATCAGTGACATTATTTGACACAATAGGCTGGTTAAGAAATTAGCATTTCAGATATCTGTGGCCAGTGTAGGCCAGCGAGCACAGGGGTGATGGGCGAACGGGACTTGGTGCGGGTTAGGACACGGGCAGCCGAGTATTGGATGACCTCAAGTTTACGGATAATAAATAAGATAATCACAGTGAAGTAGAAAGGTACAGCAAGGAACTAATAGTACGTGACCTACACAATACAACTTGCAGTTTTTAAAGTCGCTATATAAATACAAGTTGTTGTTTTCTGCCCTCGTAGCTTCTGACTCGAGTCTCTGACGGACGTTACGTCTGAGACTGACCGTACGCAGATCTGAGCTCCCTCTTGTGGTTGAGACAGTACAACCCAGGGAACTCTGGATCACACAGCTGCTTGTCAATTGAACGCCACTCGTTGCATTGCTGAGCAAACAAGTTCTTCTCCGAGTTCAGGCGATTAAGATACTTACCTTTCCGACACCTTAAATAGAGAAGGTGTGAACAGTACTTTCCTGACCATCTGATAAAGAAGAACTTGTATTTCTATAGCGCCTTTCACGACCTCAGGACGTCCCAAAGCGCTGTACAGCCAATGAAGTACTTTTGAAGTGGAGTCACTGCTGTGATGCAGGAAAGGCGGCAGCCAATTTGCGCACAGCAAGATCCCACAAACAGCTGAGAGATCAATGACCAGATAATCTGTTTTAGTGATGTTGATTGAGGGATAAATATTGGCCGGAACATCAGGGAGAACTCCCCTGCCCTCCTTCGAAATAGTACCACGGGATCTTTTACATCCACCGGAGAGGGCAGAGAGGTTTGGCCTTGGGTTAACGCCTCATCCGAAAGACGGCACTTCTGACAGTGCAGCCTTCCTCAGTGCAGCACTGGAGTGTCAGCCTGGATTTTGAGCTCAACCTCTGGAGTGAGGCTTGAACCTCACAACTTTCTGACTCCGAGGCAAGTGTGCAACCACTGAGCTATAGCTGCCAGCATGTCCCATAAAGTTATGAACTAGCCCATCCGCAGGTGACATGGATTAAACTATAGCACTGGCGTACACAATGGAGCTAAGAAGCCAATCGGAGATCCACTGCTGGTGACTCCATGATGCCTGAGAAACTACAGGTTGGCTACTATTGGCTCCAGATCTACATTAATTACCACAGCAATGCCTTCAGGAGAAAGGGCTAACAGGGTATCACAGATAACAACAGAAAATGCTGGAAAAACTCAGCAGGCCAGGCAACATCCGTGGAGAGAGAAATAGAATCAACGTTTCGGGTCGAAACCCTTCATCAGGACCTGTATCACAGATACCCTGTCCCATGACTTCTACCACCTAGAAGGACAAGGGCAGCAGGCGCATGGGAACACCGCCACCTCCAAGTTCCCCTCCAAGTCACACACCATCCTGACTTGGAAATATATCGGCCGTTCCTTCATCGTCGCTGGGTCAAAATCCTGGAACTCCCTCCCTAACAGCACTGTGGGAGCACCTTCACCACACGGACTGCAGCGGTTCAAGGTGGCGGCTCACCACCACCTTCTCGAGGGCAATTAGGGATGGGCAATAAATGCCAGCGACACCCACATCCCAGAAACTAATTTAAAAAAAAAAAGATAATTCTGATCGTATCCTCAAGTAACCAGAAGGGGGTGGCAGGGGTTAGCATTGACCTCAATGTCTAACAAGCGGAATAACGAGCTAGGATTTTCTGCCCCTCAGTTTCCGGGCATTGAGAATATTGTTTGAAGGTTATTTAGAAGCCCAGTGCAGCAATCAATTTGACCGAGCCCTTAAAAGAACCGCGACAGGATCGAATTCCATTATGTCACAGCATGGTGAAATATCTTGGGCGTGGAATGACTGATATATATACTACACGCTTAGTCACTGTAGAAAGGCAAAATTGCACAGAATGAAAGAAGCAACTGCTAGAACATCTGCATCCCTCGCAGATACAGGAATAAATAGACACGCTCGTGGTGAACCTCAGCCTCCGAAGTGGAAAAGACACAATTGGAGGGTTTGAGGAAGTGCATGACATGTGAAAGCTAACGCTCTTTAATTTGAATCTCGGGGCTTTATTGTGGGCAAGGGAACTTCAGTTAGCAGATATCATGGAGTGTGCTGACATCTATGTTAATGTGGAGGACCATCTCCATGATGGAGAACGAGAAAAAGGGAAAAGGAAAACTGGGATGCCAGGTACATTATTACCATTTCCTACATTACAACAGCGACTGCAGGTTTACGGTGATGGGCAAAAGAACCAGAGAGGGGGAAAGAATTACGCAGCGAGTTGTTACCACCTGGCATGCACTGTCTCAAAGGAAGCAGATTAAATAATGGCCCAGAACTTCGGGTCTCCACGGGTGAGTACGCACGGGGTACTCACCCGTAAGCCCAATGGAAGTGCCGGTTTCCTGCATGCACTGCGCATGCGTGGGAAACCGGCACTTCCGTTCCCCTGAAAGAAGGGGTTCAGAGTTCGAATGCGTGCGCGGGAGAGGCAGCGCGTACGCATCGAACTTACGTTTTTTTTCCAGGTTTCTCCTGGAGGGTAAGTCTCCAGGAGTTACACATGTAAAAAGCAGTCGCAAGGCCTGCTTTTGACAAGGTAAGTAGTGAATTAATTAAAATTAAAACATTTTTTCCACAGGTTTATTATTTTTAAATACTTTAAAGAAAGGTAAGTTTATTTTTAGCCCCGATAGAAAATAAAATTATTTTTTTCAAAAATTTAAATTATTGTTTAAAATAGTTATTTCATGTAATTTATAGTTTATTTAAAAAATGTGATGGTTTAAAAAAAAAATTATTTGAAGATTTAGTGATGTTTTGGGGCTTGTAGTATTTCTAAGTTTGACAGCGCTTCCTGTCAAACTTATGAATACAGATTCCCTGCTACCATTGGCTCTCCATGGCCCACGTGATCCCAGGGGATGCATCGAACTAACTGCGCCCCTGGGATACGCAAGCACTGCGCGCCGGCAGCTGGAGCAGGCCCAGGATCGGAATTCCTCGGGGGCCCACAGCTCAACGGCAGGCGCGCAAGGTAAGTGCAGGTCGGAGGCTTGCACCCGCGGGAAGCCCCCGACCCGAATTTCTGGGCCAATAACTTTCAAAAGAGAAATGGATAAATATTTGAAGGGGAAGAATTTGCAGGGCTATGGGGGCAGTGGGGCTAATGGGAGAGCTCTATCAAAGAGCCGTCACAGGCACGATGGGCCGAATGGCCTCCTTCTGTGCTGTATGATTCGATAATGGTACTTTATTGGCTGTAAAGCATTTTGGGATGTCGTGAATTTTGCGAAAGACGCTGTCGAAATGCAAGCCTTTCGTTTTTGGGGGCGGACAAACTTTCTTGTCACAAATCAAGCGAAGCATAGCAATTACTTCATGAAACGAGCAGGTGTTCAGAGGTTTTTATTAACTCCTGTGACTTTGCTGACAGTAAAACTGGGGGGGGGGGGGAAAGACGGTAAAAGGGTTAACGGGTAAGGTTCATAAGGTTTTTAGATTAATTAAAGGAGTAAGTCATGGCAGGAGAGCTCAGACCCGTGTTCTGCTCCTCCTGCTCTATGTGGGAAATCAGGGACGCTGCCAGTGTCCCTGGCGACCATGTGTGCGGGAAATGCATCCAGCTGCAGCTACTTGTAGACCGCATTGTGGCGCTCGAGCTGCGGGTGGATGAATTTTGGAGCATACGCGATGCTGAGAGGCTCGTGGATAGCACGTTTAGCGAGTTGTTCACGCCTCAGGGTAGGGCAGCACAGGGGGTGACCATCAGGCGGAGCAACAAAGGCAGGCAGGTAGTGCAGGGAACCCCTGCGGACATCCCCCTTTCAAACAAGTATACCGCTTTGGATACTGTTGAGGGGGATGACTCACCAGGGGAAGGCAGCAGCAGCCAACTTCCTGGCACTGGCGGTGCTCCTGCTGCCCAGGAAGGGGGGAAAAAGAGTGGGAGAGCAATAGTGGTAGGGGATTCTATAGTAAGGGGAACAGATAGGCGTTTCTGTGGCCGTAGACGTGAATCCAGGATGGTTTGTTGCCTCCCTGGTGCCAGGGTCAAGGATGTCACTGAGCGGCTGCAGGGCATTCTGGAGGGGGAGGGTGAACAGCCAGTGGTCGTGGTCCACATTGGTACCAACGACATAGGTAAAAAGAGGGATGAGGTCCTGCAGCAAGAATTTAGGGAGCTAGGTGAAGGATTAAAGAGCAGGACCTCAAGGGTTGTAATCTCTGGATTACTCCCGGTGCCACGTGCTAGTAAGTATAGAAATAGGAAGATAGAACAGATGAATGCGTGGCTAAAGGGATGGTGCAGGGGGGAGGGCTTTAGTTTCCTGGATCACTGGGTCTGCTTCTGGGAAAGGTGGGACTTGTACAAGTCGGACGGTTTACACCTGAACCAGAGGGGAACCAATATCCTTGCGGGGAGGTTTGCTAGCACTGCTGGGGGGGGTTTAAACTAACTTGGCAGGGGGATGGGGTACAGAGTGGAGCTATAGTAGGGGGTGATTTACAGCCAAATACAGAGGGAAAAACAAGTCAGCTGGGAAGGCAAAGCAAATATGTGAAGGCAAAAGAGAATATGGCAGGGCTGGAAGGCATTTATTTTAATGCAAGGAGTCTTGCAAATAAGGTGGATGAACTGAAGTTGTTGTTGAACACATGGGAGTACGATATTGTTGCTATCACGGAGACATGGTTGAGGGAGGGTCAGGACTGGCAGCTCAATATTCCGGGGTATAGAATCTTCAGGTGAGACAGAGGGGGGTGTAAAAGGGGAGGGGGTGTTGCAATATTAATTAAGGAGTCAATTACTGCTGTAAGGAGGGATGATATATTAGCGGGTTCCTCTAATGAGGCCATATGGGTAGAACTTAAAAACAAAAAGGGGGCAAGCACTTTGCTGGGAGTGTACTATAGGCCCCCAAACAGTCAGGGGGAGATAGAGGAACAGATATGTAGGCAAATCTCAGAAAAGTGCGAAAATAATAGGGTAATAATAGTGGGGGATTTCAACTTCCCCAATATAAATTGGGATAGTCAGAGTGTGAAAGGCTTAGAGGGTGCAGAATTCTTAAAGTGCATCCAGGAGAGCTTTTTGAGCCAACATGTAGAAAGTCCTACAAGAGAGGGGGCGGTACTGGACCTAATTCTGGGGAATGTAGCCGGGCAAGTGGTGGAAGTGTCAGTAGGAGAGCATTTTGGCGACAGTGACCACAATTCGGTGAGATTTAAGGTGGTCATGGAAAAAGACAAAGACGGCCCGGAAATAAGGGTTCTAAATTGGGGGAAGGCCGATTTTAATATGATAAGGCAGGATCTGGCCAAATTGGACTGGGAGCAGCTACTTATAGGAAAATCCGCATCAAAACAGTGGGAGACTTTCAGAAGGGAAATAGAGAGAGTACAACGCCAACATGTTCCTGTAAAGGTCAAGGGTGGGACCAACAAGCAAAGGGAACCTTGGATGACAAGGGATATACAAAAATGCATTAGAAATAAAAGGGGGGCTTTTGGCAGTTACAAAAGACTAAAGACGGAAGAAGCCCTAGAGGAGTATAAAAAGTGCAGGGGCATACTTAAAAAAGAAATTAGGAGGGCGAGGAGGGGCCATGAAATAACACTGGCGAGCAAAATAAAGGAAAATCCTAAGATGTTTTATAAGTATATTAAGGGCAAGAGGATAACCAGGGAAAGGGTAGGGCCCATTAGGGACCAAAGTGGCAATCTGTGTGTAGAGCCAGATGATGTAGGCGGGGTTTTAAATGAATTTTTTGCATCTGTGTTCACTATGGAGAAAGACGATGCAGACATAGAAATCGGGCAAGGGGGCTGTGACATACTTGAACATATTAGCATCGAGAGGGAGGAGGTGCTAGCGGTTTTAGCAGGCCAAAAAGTGGATAAATCCCCAGGCCCAGACGAGATGTATCCCAGGCTGCTGTGGGAGGCAAAGGAGGAGATTGCAGGGGCTCTGACACAAATTTTCAGAACCTCTCTGGCCACAGGGGATGTACCAGAGGACTGGAGAACAGATAACGTAGTACCATTATTCAAGAAGGGTAGCAGGGATAAACCAGGGAATTACAGGCCAGTGAGCCTAACATCTGTGGTAGGGAAATTATTGGAAAAAATTCTGAGGGACAAAATTAGTCTCCACTTGGAGAGGCAAGGATTAATCGGGGATAGTCAGCATGGCTTTGTCAAGGGTAAATCATGTCTGACAAATCTGATTGAATTTTTCGAGGGGGTGACTACGGGGGTGGATGAGGGAAATGCTGTGGATGTGGTTTACATGGACTTCAGTAAAGCTTTTGACAAAGTCCCGCATAGGAGACTGGTCAAGAAGGTAAGAGCCCATGGGATCCAGGGTGCCTTGGCGCGTTGGATCCTAAACTGGCTGAGTGGCAGGAGGCAGAGGGTGATGGTCGAAGGTTGCTTTTGTGACTGGAAGCCTGTGTCCAGTGGGGTACCTCAGGGATCGGTGCTGGGTCCCTTGTTGTTTGTGATCTACATAAATGATTTGGATGAGAATGTAAAAGGTATGATCAGTAAGTTCGCAGATGACACGAAAATTGGTGGGGTGGTAAATTGTGAGGAGGAAAGCCTCAGGCTACAGGACGATATAAACGGGTTGGTCAGATGGGCGGAAAAGTGGCAAATGGAATTTAACCCTGAAAAGTGCGAGGTGATGCATTTTGGACGGACAAATAAGGCAAGGGAATACACAATGAGTGGTAGGACCCTAGGAAGTACAGAGGGTCAGAGGGACCTTGGTGTACATGTACATAGATCCCTGAAGGCAGCGGAACAGGTAGATAAGGTGGTTAAAAAGGCATATGGGATACTTGCCTTCATTAGCCGAGGCATAGAATATAAGAGCAGGGAGGTTATGATGGAGCTGTACAAAACGCTGGTGAGGCCACAGCTGGAGTACTGTGTGCAGTTCTGGTCGCCTCACTATAGGAAGGATGTGATTGCTTTGGAGAGGGTGCAGAGAAGATTCACCAGGATGTTACCTGGGATGGAGCGCCTCAGCTATGAAGAGAGGCTGGACAGGCTGGGGTTGTTTTCCTTGGAGCAAAGAAGGCTGAGGGGGGACCTGATTGAGGTGTACAAAATGATGAGGGGCATAGATAGGGTAGACAAAGAGGAACTTTTCCCCTTAGTAGGGGGGTCAATAACAAGGGGGCATAGATTCAGGGTAAGGGGCAGGAGATTTAGAGGGGATTTGAGGAGGAACTTTTTCACCCAGAGGGTGGTTGGAATGTGGAACTCAATGCCTGAAAGGGTGGTAGAGGCAGGAACCCTCACAACATTCAAGAAGCATTTGGATGAGCACTTGAAATGCCATTGCATACAAGGCTATGGACCAAATGCTGGAAAATGGGATTAGACTGGACAGGGATGGATGGGCGGCGCAGACACGATGGGCCGAAGGGCCTCTTTCTGTGCTGTAAAACTCTATGACTCTATGACTGATAACAGCGTGGAGGAACGTGAGATCTTTAAGGGAGGATTGCAAGACCTTCCTTTCTCTCTCTCTCTTTAGTCACTAGTACTGCGCAGTTCGCTGGGCTCCATGTAATGGGCTGGAATTCGCACCTCAATGTAATCCCTCAGATCAGTTACCAACAGTGAAAGGGTCGTTTTCTGATTGATAACCGTCAGAAAATTCGACCCCCTTTGCCATTGGCTGTATATGAACCAAGTGAACAGGAAATCCAGTCGTTAACCCACGATGTTACTAACACAGTGAGAAAGGCTTTGACAGCAGACGTGAAGTCGTTAGGCGGATGGGAATGCTTTGAGCCAAAAATGGGAGCCGCTTAAGTTTTAGCTTTGAGATGATTTGCTTCTAATTATTTTATTGAAACTTGAATTGTTTCTAATGCCCTTCCCTCTCTCATGTCCCTCCTTCCCATCTCATTCTCCCTTTGTAATTCCTCTGGTGGTCTTTCCCATTCATTCCCACACTCTTTGCTTCTTGCTCTTTCATTCGTCTTTATTTTCCTCCTTTTATCCATCTCTCTTCTTGACTCTCTCTCTCTCTCTCTTCAGTTTCTTATAACCCTTTTCTATCCCCACCCATCTCTCATCATCGCCTCTTTTCTTTCCACGTTTCTCTTTCATTCCTCCTTATAGTTCTCTGTTTCAGTCCCTCCTTTTTCTCTCTTCGTTCTCATTCTATCCTCCCCCTCACTCTCTCCTTCATTCCCTTTCTCACCTATTCCTCTCAGTCACACCGTGCCTGTTCTTTAAATGGCAAGCTTTTTTAAATTATTCATTCACGGGATGTGGGCATCGCGGGCAAGGCCAGCGTTTATTGCCCATCCCTAATTGCCCTCGAGAAGGTGGTGAGCTGCCTTCTTGAATGGCTGCAGTCCATTGTCGCAGTTTTTTAATGATACAATTGAGTGGCTCGCTGGGCCATTTCAGAGGAGCAGTTAAGAGTCAACCACATTGCTGTGGGTCTGGAGTCACATATAGGCCAGACCGGGTAAGGGCAGTAGATTTCCCCTTCCCGGGACATTAGTGAACCAGATGGGTTTTTACAACATTCTGGTAGTTTTATGGTCATCATTACTGATACTAGCTTTTCAATTCCAGAATTATTTAATTATCTGAATTTAAATTCCACAGCTAGCTGTGGTGGGATTTGAACTCATGTCTCACGGATTACTAGTCAAGTCCTTTGGGATTACTAGTCTAGTAACATAACCACTGTGCTACCGCACTTACCAAGAGCAGCAGTGCGATTTGCAGCTGTTGCACGGCTGGTTTCGCATGTCTGGTTTATGGGTTAAGAGCTGATCATTTGTTGCAGATCCCATAATTAGTGTATAACGTGATGAGTTCAAAATGTATTATTTAGCCAGCATAGCTGCCTGTATTAATGGGGTTAACCTGACATTGAATATGTGGGTTGGTGCAAAGAGTCACACTTCAACAACAACAACTTGTATTTATATAGCGCCTTTAACGTAGTAAAACACCCCAAGGTGCTTCACAGGAGTGTTTTAAGACAAAATATTTGACACCGATCCACATAAGGAGAAATTAGGGCAGGTGACCAAAAGCTTGGTCAAAGAGGTAGGTTTTAAGGAGCATCTTAAAGGAGGAAAGAGAGGTAGCGAGGCGGAGAGGTTTAGGCAGGGAATTCCAGAGCTTAGGGCCTAGGCACGGCCACCAATGGTCGAGCGATTATAATCAGGGATGCTCAAGAGGGCAGAATTAGAGGAGCGCAGATATCTCGGGTGGGTTGTGGGGCTGAAGGAGATTACAGAGATAGGGAGGGGTGAGGCCGTGGAGGGATTTGAAAACAAGGATGAGAAGTTTGAAATCGAGGGGCTGCTTAACCGGGAGCCAATGTAGGTCAGTGAACACGGGGTGATGGGCGAGCGGGACTTCAACCACAGATTAGCCACATGCAGCTCGAGAGATGTTGTACGGACACTGTGATCTAGAATGATGTAAAGGGGGAACCTCTATGAATTATAGAAAATGTTAAATAGTATAGTTAAGATAAACTTTAATTTTAAAGAGTGTTAAAGATATAGCAGAGGTCGCAGCTTGCAATTTTTAGTACAGAAAACTTTCACTTTTAAGGATTGTCCAAGTTTTTAAATTTTAATAATCACATCCTTGTTTTCAAATCCCTCCGTGGCCTCGCCCCTCCCTATCTCTGTAACCTCCTCCAGCCCTACAACTCTCCGAGATCTCGGCGCTCCTCCAATTCTGGCCTCTTGTGCATCCCCGATTTTCATCGCTCCACTGTTGGTGGCCGTGCCTTCAGTCTCTGAGTCACGATGAGAGTGACTCACAGCTTCTCGCTGCCCAGAAAAAAAACGGTTGGTCAATCTTTTTTCACGTGACAGTGCCCCCTGTGATATTCCAGCGCTAATTTATAATTACTCTTTGCAAATAGGTGCAGATCAGAAATCGGAGCGTGTCCAAGGAATGACTCTGATGGGCTATCTGCTCCTGGGTCTCTCCATCCTGCTGTCTGTGGTACTTCTCATCCTTGGAGCTGCACTGAGTAAGTTCTGAGATATTTAACTCCTAAAGTGTGGACCTTGTTATAGTGAATTCTGCAGTGATGTTTATCAATGCTTGTTCTGGGTAGCTAATAATTAGAATAACAAAGTTTTAATGATGTTGGATGAGGAATAAATGTTGGCCAGGACACCGGGGAGAACTCCCCCTGCTGCTCCTCTATATAGTGCCATTGGATCTTTTACGTCCACCTGAGAGAGCAGACGGGGCTTCGGTTTAACGTCTCGTCCGAAAGATGGCACCTCCGACAGTGCGGCACTCACTCAGTGCTACAGCAGAGTGTCAGCCTGGATTATGTGCTCAAGTCGCTGGAGTGGGACCTGAACCCACAACCTTCTGACTCAGAGGCGAGAATGCGGCCCACTGACCCCCCACCAAATGGAAAAACCGCGCATGCGCGGGAATTTGAATGGGCCGCGCAGTCCGTTAAAGGGGCCGTGCACCCAGAAAATAAAATTAGAGGGAACATTGCTGAGCGGCCTTTTCTTGTTTCGTGTTTTCTCGTCTTCTACGAAGAATTACATAGAATGTACAGCACAGAAACAGGCCATTCGGCCCAACTGGTCCATGCTGGTGTTCATGCTCCACTCGAGCCTCCTCCCACCCTGCTTCATCAGCATATCCTTCCATTCCATTCTCCCCTATCTAAGCTTCCCCGCAAATGCATCTATGCTATTTGCCACACCTGGAGTACTGCGTACAGTTTTGGTCTCCTTATTTAAGGAAGGATATACTTGCATTGGAGGCAGTTCAGAGAAGGTTCACGAGGTTGATTCCTGAGTTGAACGGGTTGTCTTATGAGGAAAGGTTGAGCAGGTTGGGCCTGTACTCGGAGTTTAGAAGAATGAGAGGGGATCTTATTGAAACATAAGATTCTGAGGGGGCTGGACAGGGTAGATGCAGGGAGGGTGTTTCCCCTGGCTGGAGAGTCTAGAACCAGGGGTCATAGTCGCAGAATAAGGGGTCGCCCATTTCAGTCTGAGATGAGGAGGAATTTCTTCTCTCAGAGGGTCATGAATCTTTGGAATTCTCTACCCTAGAGAGTTGTGGAGGCGGAGTCAGTGAATATATTCAACGCGGAGATAGACAGATTTTTGAAAAACAGGGGAATCAAGGGGAGCGCGCAGGGAAGTGGAGTTGAGGCCAAGATCGGATCAGCCATGATCTTATTGAATGGCGGAGCAGGCTCGAGGGGCCGAATGGCCGACTCCTGTTCCTATTTCTTATGTTCTTATAACCACTCCCTGTGGTAACAAGTTCCAGATTGTAACCACTCTCTGGATAAAGAAGCTTCTCCTGAATTCCTTCTCGAGTTTCTCCTGAATTCCTTATCGAATTCTGATATATTTTACATAATGTTGAGATGGTGTCAAGATAAATCGGCAAAGGAGGTAAAATCGAACCTCAGACTACAAGATCTAAAGTGTGCTCTTCCTTTCAGTTTTAAGGATGACCGAAGAACTGAGAAGCTCACACACCCATCTCGTGACTTTGCTTTCACAGTTGAACAGCAGTGAGTGTTTGATAGATTTGGAACATTTCTGTCTGCAACCGAAAGTGCCTCCCCAATTTTTCAGACTGAAAACTGTCTCTCCATCGATATTATTTAAGTACAGGAAACTTTGTTATCCGGCACGGACGGGACCGACGTGGTGCAGGTTCATCAACCATTCCGGATAACCGAACGCTATAGTAAAAGATACGGAGCTCAGAGCTCCATATAAAGCAACAAACCCTGTTGCTTAGCAACAGCTTCAGAACAATCGGCACAAGTTGCAAGCGTCTCTGTAGCTTAGCAACAGCTGCAGCTACACCCTTGCACAGCAACAAATGGAGTAAAAAAAGTAATAAAAGTTACCTGAACCTACTCCTGAATTTTGCCGGTTAACCGACATTTCCGGTTATTTAGGGGCCGGTTAATCGAAAGTTTCCTGTACAACTTAAATATTCACTACTTGCCTCAACTGTTCCCTCCAAACCCACCCCTTCCTCTTCCTGCTGTCACCTGCTTTTCTGCAACATTAGAAATACAGAGATACAGCGCCTTTCACGACCACCAGACGTCCCAAAGCGCTCTGCAGCCAATGAAGTACTTTTTGAAGTGTAGTCACTGTTGTAATGTGGGCAACGCGGCAGCCAATTTGCGCACAGCAAGCTCCCACCAATAGCAACGTGATAATGACCAGATCATCTGTTTTTTGTTATGTTGGTTGAGGGATAAATATTGGCCCCCAGGACACCGGGGATAACTTCCCTGCTCTTCTTCGAAATAGTGCCGTGGGATCTTTTACATCCACCTGAGAGAGCAGACGGTTTAACGTCTCATCCGAAAGACGGCACCTCTGACAGTGCGGCACTCCCTCGGCTGGAGTGTCAGCCTAGCTTTTATGTGCTCAAGTCCCTTGGAGTGGGACTCTGAACCCACAACCTTCATGACTCAGAGGTGAGCGTGCTACCCACTGAGCCACAGCTGACAGCATCTCTGACAGTGTAGCACTCCCTTAGTATTACATTATTGTTTAGCTCTGAGGCTTAGTGGGGGCTTCAGAGGTTTGGCATTGTCGATGTACCTGCTGTAGGGCACATTTCACACCTCATTGTCTGGCTCTCCTCTATCCAATCAATCCAGTTGTAAGCCCTTTTATAATGCTCCTATTCCTTACTCACTCCGTGTTTAATTTCCATATTATAGTTTTAAAATTTCACAGCGCTGTCACAAACACTTAGGAGCTGTCTCTCGGTCATGTACGCGAACAACTGGGGGCCATTTGCCATCTCTACAGGCCTACCACATCCCGAGGGCTTCTGCAAATCGAGTTCTTTCGGACAGAAATGTTATTATTTTTCAACAAACGGAAAAGATTGGTCATCAGCCCAGGAATTCTGTACATCAAAGATGTCCTCGCTTGTCGTCATTAACAGCGCCGAGGAGCAGGTAAGCGCTTCCTCATTTTCCGGCTGTAGAATATTTCTGGCAAATGCAGATTATTTATCAACACGAGTGGATCTCCTGTGGTGCTGCTTGTGGTAGAGTAGAGGATTCACTGTTTTATAAGGATAGGAACTTCACACAATGTAGCGCATAATTACATAGAATCGTAGAGCTCAGAAGCAGGCTGAACTGGTCTATGGCGGTGTTTATGTTCCACCCTACTTCATCTCAGCCTATCAGCATTACAGCAACAATTTGCATTTATATAGCGCCTTTAAAGTAGTAAAACGTCCCAAGGCGCTTCACAGGAGCAATTATCAAACAGAATTTGACACCGAGTCACATAAGGAGATATTAGGACCGGTGACACAAAGATTGGTCAAAGAGGTAGATTTTAAGGAGCGTCTTAAAGGAGGAGAAAGAGGCGGAGAGGTTTAAGGAGAGAATTCCAGAGCTTAGGGGCCTAGGCAGCTGAAGGCACGGCCGCTAATAGTAGAGCGATGAAAATCGTGATGCGGAAGAGGCCTGAATTGGAGGAATGTCGAGATCTCGGAGGGTTGTGGGGCTGGAGGAGGTTACAGAGGTAGGGAGGGGGCGAGGCCGTGGAGGAATTTGAAAACAAGGATGAGAATTTTAAAATCAAGGCGGTGTCAGAAAGAAAGAAAGACTTGCATTTATATAGCGCCTTTCACGACCACCGGACGTCTCAAAGCGCTTTACAGCCAATGAAGTACCTTTTGAAGTGGAGTCACTGTTGTAATATGGGAAACGCGGCAGCCAATTTGCGCACAGCAAGCTCCCACAAACAGCAATGTGATAATGACCAGATAATCTGTTTTTGTTATGTTGGTTGAGGGATAAATATTGGCCAGGACACCGGGGATAACTCCCGCTGCTCTTCTTCGAAATAGTGCCATGGGATCTTTTACGTCCACCTGAGAGAGCAGACGGGACCTTGGTTTAATGTCTCATCCGAAAGACGGCACCTCCGACAGTGCAGCACTCCCTCAGTACTGCACTGGAGTGTCAGCCTAGCTTTATGTGCTCAAGTCCCTGGAGTCAGACCCAAAGCCAGTGCAGGTCAGCGAGCACAGGGGTGATGGGTGAACGGGACTTGGTGTCAGTTCAGATATGGGCAGCAGAGTTTTGGATGAACTCAAGTTTATGGAGGGTGGAAGATAGGAGGCCGGCCGGGAAAACATTGACAGAAAATGCTGGAAATACTCAGCAGGTCAGGCAGCATCTGTGGAGAGAGAAACAGAGTCAACGTTTCAGGTCGAGGACCTTTTCTCCAGAAGATGTTCTTTCTCCTTTTCTTTATAATGTAGAGAATAAACTGCAGACAAATAATGGACAGCCTGGAGTGAGTCTAAGGGGGAAAAATTTGGTTGGTTAGCGCCTCTGAGGGGCACTAACGGGGCGCTAGGAACTTAGCATCCGAGCGTGGCGATTTTAGCGCTGCTCGTGAAATTGACCAGTCGTTTTGCGGCGGCACTAAACAATACTGCCACCATCTCCTGCGGCCGCAGATCGTGAGGTCAGTCGATCGTGAAACACCCCGGATCGGATATTGAGTCTTAGCGCCTGCCGCTAGGAACGACAGGTAGAGGGGAACGTTTTCAGGTTGGGAAGGGCCTGGGGAGCGCTATTTAAAGGTGGGCACTTCCTGCCTTTTCTTGTCGGCAAAATTTTTAGTACACGCAGGTTGAGAGGGAGAGAGACGTCTGGAGAGATTTAACGATGTCCTAAGGTTAGCACTGTTGCCTCACAACACCAGAGACCAGGGTTCGAATCCGGCCTCGGGCGACTGTCTGTGTGGAGTTTGCACATTCTCCCCGTGTTTGCGTGGGTTTTCTCCGGGTGCTCCGGTTTCCTCCCACAGTCCAAAGATGTGCGGGTTAGGTTGATTGGCTATGATAAATTGACCCTTAGTGTTAGGGGGATTAAATACGTGGGGTTACAGGGATATGTGTTGGTGTAGGGGTTATGGGGATCGGGTGGGATATGTGTCGGTGCAGGCTCGATGGGCCGAAATGGCCTCTATCTGCACTGTTGTGATTCTGTGAAATTCTGAGTTTTGGCCCTCAGCACCACTTTTGAGGTTCCTAAGCGCCGAGCTCTTTCCCTGGGCCTATCCATTAGTGCTTCCAACACAATTGCTTTCGAGGTCTCTCCAGGCCGAGATTCAAGGCTGCAACGAGCAGGGAGTGGCTGGCCAGTAAGATGGCCCCTCCCCTTTAAGAACTGGACGGCGCCAGTCTGTCTGGCTTCCATGGTAACGGACATTGCCTGAGCTTCGGTAGGGTTCTGAGGTAGTGCCTCGTTCCCTGACGGTAGCACCTTGAGAGGTGTGTAGCGCCTGATTTAGCGCTCCAATCACCTCCAGGGGTGATAGAGGCGAATTTTGCATCGGAGGTGATAATTAGCGCCAGGTGCTAAACTTTACGCCCGGCCGATATTAGCGTTTCAAAATGGGCGATACCCAATTTTTCCCCCATAGACTTTAATCTCATGATTAATGGGATAAGTGTAATGCTAATGAGGGGAACTCCCCATAACGTGATCCGCCAGCCAATAGGTTGATAAAACGGGACCGTAATGGAAGATTGTTCCTTTCAGGTGGATCCTTGTTGTTAAAGAACATAGGAACGTAAGGAGCAGGAGTCGGCCATACGACCCCTCGAGACTGCTCCGCCATTCAATAAGATCATGGCTGATCTTCAAACTCAACTCCACTTTCCCGCCCGATCCCCATATCCCTTGATTCCCCTAGAGTCCAAAAATCTATCGATCTCAGCCTTGAACATACTCAACGACTGAGCATCCACAGCCCTCTGGGGCAGAGAATTCCAAAGACACTCAACCCTCTGAGTGAAGAGATACGTTGCCGCCCTTGATGTATCTCTCAGCAACTTCCTGTTTCTCCACTATTTTGATCTTGTTGGACAAAGAAAGGAAGGGAAACTTTTTAGAGCTTTTCTTACAGCTGCGCTGCTTCTGCTATGCGTGACTGTACAGCTGAGGCTGCTCGAGACCTCATTTGTACCCAGTTCTGGGAAAGCTATTGGCCAAGCTCTGTATCCATAGTTTCTGGAGGAGGAAGTGAAGAACCAGAAGATGAAGTCACTAACCCTGCCCAATAAAAGCTCAATCGGCTGCATGGTGCGAGTGTGCACTGAAGGTTGGGAAATACGGCAGAGATCTCCCTTGATGCATCTTTGGAATTCTCTTTGGAAGGTGGAGATGAGGTAGATGATCAGCCGTGATCTTATTGAATGGCGGAGCAGGCTCAAGGGGCCGTATGGCCGACGACTCCTATTTCTTATGGCTTGGAGTGAGCCTACAGCGTAAACATTCAACACTGTTCTAACCTTCACAGCCACTGACAGAACTACCCCTGGCCTGAAAGTCTTGCTGCAGAAGCCTCAAGGGTCTGTGCTGGCCCCTTTTTGTAAAAGGTAGTCCCTGAATGCGGGTGTCTTCAGACACGTCCTGGTGCAATAACCTGGCCCCGTACTCATGGGTGGCACTCCAACATGGCCCTGCACCTCTGATGGGGCCTCGCAAAATGAGCTACACACTCCATTGATTTGGCAAGACAGCTCTACCCATGTTGTTCATCGTTGCGTCACAATGACTTGACATACAAGAGACTGAGGAAGCAGACACTTCCAGATCTCTTTCAGCTTCACCTTTACCTAACTCTGCACTATTCATAGCGTTAGTAAGCAGCCTAAATATTCCTTCCGATGTGCAGTACCTTCTAATTGCCTGTTTTAGAACTCATCTGCCACTGACAGATTTTCTCTGCTTTCTTGGGTGGTCTCCTGACTATTTCCTCAGATTCGTCCACTTCCCCAAGTTCAGTATCGTTTGTCAGTTTCAGCGCTCTGCAATCAGCATTTATTTCAAAACTGTTGGCACCAGAACGCCAGACTGAGTCATTCCGACCCACCCCTCCCTAACATCACCCACTAACCAGTTCCTCTCTTGTATTCTTTCCTTCTTTTTATATTTAACCTTGAATTCACATTGGCTTAATCTTTAGTCGCGATGTTTTCGAGGTTCTTTGAAAGTCATTTTTTTTTTATCCTTAGTCCACTTGGGAGTTTACTTCTTCAGAAGAGTTAAGTAGGTTGCTGTCATAAAAGCAGAACTTGCCTTGTAACGGGAAATTGTTTTGTAATGTATCCTTTTTTTTAATATAATGAGCGTAGACATTAAGGGTAATTGCATTCCGAACAAACTAGACTTAAAATGGAGGCTATAATTACCTGCTCAGCAACAAAATGGAGGCCAGTGCCAATGCGTCTACAAGATGCAGGCAAGGGTCTTTGATTTGCAGTTGGAACTGGATGTGGGGACCCCGACCTATGGGGGTGAGTGTAATCTCAGCCACCTGACGGGAAACTGACGCCATTGAAGTCAATGGAAATTGACACGGTGTGTAAATCAGGCGGTCGATCTGATTGCGTCAGTTTCCTGCCTGGCAGGTCAAGTTAAAATTATCCACAATATCTCGGAACTGAGCTTAATTAGATAATGCCTCTCATCAAAGCATCAATTAGGTATGCATGGGCTGGACGAGGTACGGAGGGCAGCTTGTCACATTTTTCCATGCACCAAATACTCCATTGTGTCTTTGAGCTGATTTGATTGAACGTTCACCGTCCGAAAGCCTACTGAAAGGGGATATAGAAGACGATGGCCGTGATTTTACCAGCGGTGGCGGGAGAGTCGGTTTCCGGGTTCCAGTCCTGATCCTGGCTGCAGCCGTTCTGTCAAAGGGATTTTCACTTGATTGGCCTTGTTAAGCCCACCCAGGGATGTCGTCAGGGGTCCCTGGCTGCAGTGGCGCCAACCTTTCAATGATCTCAGTGGATCACGAAACATTACTGCAAAGCCACACTCAAACTCATCCTGCTCTGCCACTCAGCACATCCCCATCCCTCTGCCTTCCCTACCCTACTCCTGCACATCCTTACTCACACCAACTTACCTTGTACCTCCACCCATCCCTCTCTATCTACATTATCACTTCCCCATCTCACTAGCCACCCCTCACACTCACCCTTGTCCTACTGCAAGCACACCAACTAACAACACACAAGGGTGGGCACTTGAGAGGTTTAGCCAATGTCCATGTGAAGTTTCTGGTAATGTGTTTTCATACAGTGAAATCTATTTTTCCAACACTGCCCCTTATTGGATAGATCTGAGCGCACCTTGAGAAGTGTCTTACTGAGTTCCAGTGAATGTTGAGACAGAACTTTCCCCCCCCCCACCGCTTTGGTGATGAGCGTGCATGGAATGGCTTGGACATTAAAGGGATGCTTCACGGTGCTGGTGTGGGATGATGTCAACCTGGCGCATCATGTGGCAGCCAGGGTTAACAGCGTCAAGCGAAGTAAATCTGGCCATGGTGATGCCATCGCTGGCCTCCTGGGCAGCAATGTTGTCAGGGGCTGATGCCCTGCGTCCTGTGCAGCATCAGGTGATGGCGGAGAAGGTTGGTGATGTTGTTGGTGTGCCTGGTGATGATGGTGTTGGGGCTGATCGTGGAAGGATTCAGAGGACCAAGGTCTGATTTTTTTTTCAACGGCACCAATGTTGCTGCAATAGATGGCAGCTGCAGGCGAGAGGACAGAAGCGATCTGTCAATGGTGAGAGAGGTTGTTCCAATGAGGTGGCACTGGACAAACGGTTGGCTCTAAACACTTGCAAGCTAAAGAGATCTCTATATGTATTACAAATAAAGTAACCAACAGTTTCTGTGCTCTGAAACTGACCATCTGCAACATGGCATCCTTTACACCACATCAGATAAATCAGAGCAAACTCAAATCATGCCAGGGTGAGCTGGCGTGTCCCTGAGCAGCGGGTAACCTGTGGGGGAGCACGTAAAATTGGAAGGAGGCCTCAAAACAGCAATAAATTGGCTCTTAACAAGCCATTTAACGAGCTCAATTGTATCCCCCACTGCTTGGTGTCGGTTCAGTTCTCCACTGACAGACCCGACACCTGGGAGACTCGTGGAGGCGGGTCGACAGCGGGTTTCCTACCCGCTGTCAATCTTTGCTATTTTGACAGTGGACCCGCCTCCAAACCCGTCCTCTAGCGCCAGCAAAATTCCAGCCAACCTTTCCTTTAATTTTTAGTTCAGTTTTGGTCATCGAAAAGGCGACCGCTGAATTGTGTGTGTTAGATATAGCGCTTCACCCACTTTATCAAGGATAAAATAAGAAAGACTTGCATTTCTATAGCGCCTTTCACGACCACTGGATGTCCCAAAGCACTTTACAGCCAATGAAGCACTTTTTTTGAAGTGTAGTCACTGTTGTAATGTAGGAAACGCGGCAGCCAAATTGCGCACAGCAAAACATTGTGATAATGACCAGATAATCTGTTTTAGTGATGTTGATTGAGGGATAAATATTGGCCAGGACACCAGGGATAACTCCCCTGCTCTTCTTCAAAATAGCAACGTGGGATCTTTTACGTCCACCTGCGAGAGCAGACGGGGCTTCAGTTTAATGTCTCATCCGAAAGATGGCAGACTTCAGGTGATCACCTCTTCCGACCCCATTGTACTTAGTCTTGTGCCCCGAAAATGGGTGGTAAATCAAAGGAAAATCCAACCAATGGTCTGAAGAAGACACTTAAACTCTTGCAAACCAATTCAGTCTTTGTTGTTTTATAAGTACAGGTAGACTATCCTTTATCCGAAAACCTCGGGACCAGCGTGTTTCGGTTTTCGGAAAATTTCGGATTTCGGAAGGTGAGCAAAAACACTTCGGTTTTCAGAGTAATTCGGTTTTCGGGAGTGCGGATAAAGGATACACTATCCCTTATCCCGGGGGGTGGGGGTCGGCAAGGGTGGGGGTCAGCGGGGGTCGGGGTCGTGCGCACGACTTACGCTGAGCGAAAACACTTCGGTTTTCAGATTAATTCGGTTTTCGGGAGTGCGGATAAAGGATACACTATCCCTTATCCGAAAGGGTGGGGGTCGGCGGACCTTATGAATACCTGAGTGGGATAAATAAAGACTATAAATACTGTAGTTACAGGAATAAATACTCTAGTACAGTTTATTTGTAAGGAAAACATCGGCGGGGGTCGGGGTCGGCGGGGGTCGGGGTCGTGCGCACGACTTACGCTGAATGATTTCGGTTTTCAGAAGTGCGGAAAAATGCTACACTATCCCTTATCCGGCTAGGCCTGCAATCTCCTACCCAGGAGGGAACTCAGTGACACTCTGCCCTGCTCAGCGTAAGTCGTGCGCCACTCTGGTCATGTCGTGTGCACGACTTACGCTGACCGAAAAAACCTTCGGTTTTTAGAGGGTTTCGGTTTTCGGAAGTTCGGATAAAGGGTAGTCTACCTGTATTTGTAATACAGGAAACACTTTTTTTATCCGGGACCGGCGTGGTGCCGGTTTATCTAAAAGTCCAGATTACAGAGAGGTATAGTAAAAGGTACGAGAGCCCCGTACACAGCAACAGATCCAGGCTTCCCTGTTGCTTAGCAACAGGTGCAGGAACCCCGGCCACAAGATCCAGGCGTCCCTGTTGCCTAGCAACAGGTGCAGGAACCCCGGTTACACAACCACAGATCCAGGAACGGCCACTAATATGAAGTAAAACTTACCTGAACCTACTCCTGAATTTTGCCGGTTAACAGAGATTCCCGGTTATTTAGGTGCCGGTAAATCGAGTTTCCTGTATTAGGTTCTGGCTCGTTTCTGCTTCTGCGTAATTAACCCACTTGTAAATAAATCTATTAGTTTCAGCCTGAATTCTACATTCTGACAGTGTGGTGTTTCCAAGCCTTTCAGAATGAACAGGAATGCACGGTGCGCAGCTCATGTGGTTCTTGTGCCTTGGAATAAGGTTCCAGATGTTAATCCGCAGGAGGGGGTGCCTATTTATGGAAACGTCCCTTTTCTGTCAGTGTCTGAATTATAATAATTGATCAGGTGGGATCACCCCTTTCTACAGCCTTGTTGGCTGCCATTCATCAGGTTATTGTCTCTCACAGTTGCGGCTTCTTTACCTACTTCACAGACATTCATACGAAAACGGATTAATTCAAAACCGCACTGGATCGGACTCACAGACCTGGCCGCTGAAGGTGATTGGCGCTGGGTGGATGGAACCAATTATTCTTCCTCAGTAAAGTGAGTTCACTCTCCGAGCATGCATTCTGCTCAATCCTTGTGGGGCTTCATATTAAATTTGAAACATGGAAAAAAGTGAGCATGATAGTAGCAGACGTCAGGAGGACATAGACAGACTGGTGAAATGGGCAGACACAATTTAATGTGGAAAAGTATGTACTGATGTGCTGAGGCAATGTAATCTAAATGGTATTATTTTGAGTGCGGTACAAGAACAGAGCGACCTGGGGGGTGTCTATTCACAAATTTTTGAAGGTGGCAGGGCAAGTTGGAAATAAGATCATGGCTGATCTTCTACCTCGACTCCACTTTCCTGCACTATCCTCATATCCCTTGATTCCCTTAATATTCAAAAATCTATCGATCCCTGTCTTGAATATACTCAACGACTGAGCCTCCACAGCCCTCTGGGGTAGAGAATTCCAAAGATTCACCACCCTCTGTGTGAAGAAATTTCTCCTCATCTCAGTCCTAAATGGCCGACCCCTTATTCTGAGACTGTGACCCCTGGTTCTAGACTCCCCAGCCAGGGGGAAACATCCTCCCTGCATCAAGCACTTCAGTACAGGAAACTCTCGATTTACCGGCACCTAGAGTAACTGGAAATCTCTGTTAACCGGCAAAGTTCAGGAGTAGGTTCAGGTAAGTTTTACTTCATATTAGTGGCCGTTCCTGGATCTGTGGCCGTGTAACCGGGGTTCCTGCACCTGTTGCTATGCAACAGGGACGCCTGGATCTGTGGTCGGGGGTTCCTGCACCTGTTGCCATGCAACAGGGACGCCTGGATCTGTGGCCGTGTACGGGGCTCTCGTACCTTTTACTATACCTCTCTGTAATCCGGACTTTTTGATAAACCAGCACCACGCCGGTCCCGGATAAAAAAGAGTTTCCTGTACTACAACTAAGTATTAGCCTAAAATAAAAGACTTGCATTTATATAGCACCTTTCATGACCTCAGGACTTCCCAAAGCGCTTTACAGCCAATGAAGTGATTTTTTGAAGTGCAGTCACTGTTGCACTGTAGGAAATAAGCCTAGATCATTGGCTCAAGTCCTGGATGCTTGAGCCAGTGATCTTCTGGTTTAGAGCTCAGGGTGCTACCATAAAGCTAAACTGATACTGAGAGACCAGAATGTACCAGGCCCAGCTAGCTCAGTCGGTAGAGCTGTGTGTCTCAGGGTTGCGGGTTCAAGCCCCACATTGGGTGGTTTGCCTTTTGATTATGAAGGGGTTCGATAGGGTAGAGATAGAGAAGATGTTTCCACTTGCAGGTGAGAATAGAACTTGGGGCCATAACTATAAGATATTCACTAATAAATCCAGTAGAGAATTCAGGAGAAACTTCTTTACCCAGAGCGTGTTGAGAATGTGGAACTCGCTACCACAGGGAGTGGTTGAGGCGAATAGTATAGATGTATTTAAGGGGAGGCTGGATATACACATGAGGGAGAAAGGAATAGAAGGATATGGTGATAGGGTGAGATGAGGAGGCTCGTGTGAAGCTTAAACACCGGCACGGACCAGATGGGCCGAATGGCCTGTTTCTGTGCTGGAAATACTTTGTAATTTTGTCACCAGAAGTTCCCTTTTTTTGTTGAAACTTTGACGGGGATAGAGAGAAGCTGTCTACCATTTTGCATTCAAGGGATTTACAGTTGAGTTGTGTTACTGTATAAACTGGGACCAAGCTGTGGAGAGGTCCTAATTCTAAATCTCACCCACACAACCCAGGGCAAGGTCTGTCACCAGAGTATTATGTTTAACTGAGTTGTGTTGGGTCAGTATTTCAAGTCTAGCTAGCAGGTTATGGGCTGAGTTGTTGGAGCTTCCCTTTACAAGGAATTGAGGCTGATGATAGTATAGTTAGGATCCTAGAACAACTGAGCAAACACCAACAGACTATTAAACTCGTGTAGGTATGGATCCTGGAGAAGGTCTCTTGCTTTGACATTTCATGGTTAACTCAGAAATCTAACTTCGAAATTAAGTTTGAACGGATTTATGTCAAGCCTCATTTTAAAGCCCAGCAGAAGAGCCATATCCCGCATCTAAGGGAAAGCTTCATCCCAGACAACCCTCTGATGCATGACTCCTGAGGCCCTCTCCCTTCCCCACCCCCCAACACTCACCCATTCAATTGCCACAAAAGCTTTGTCCAAGGCTATCTAGGTTCCTCTTAAAGTGCTCTATTCGGGTAGTTGATGGTCAACCTTCTGACTTTCACCAATTTAGGGATCCCCAGGACTTCTCTCTCTCTCTCTCTCTCTCTGTTTTTCCCACAAATCAGTGACCTGCTCTAACTCGTCCTCACTATTTTGCTCATGATTCCACTCTACATTCCTGAGCTCCTTTCTAGGTGCAAGCCCTCAGTGCACACTCCAGCCCTCTCGCTGTGCAATGGCTGATACACCTAACGTTGGTCTCCGCCACGCTGTTTGATGGGACAGTAACAATCTTTGAGGGCAGTTTCTTTATCACTTTTGCAAGTTCAGCCAACATCTCTGACCTTCAATTGCTCTGCCCCTAAGTCCTCGATTCATTGACATACTTGCTCTCACTATCTCCTCTGATCTCAAATGGAAATCTTACAGTCCCTCCATTGCTTAAGGTGCCTCAGAGAAGCTCAGCTTTCACTTTTGTGTCATTTCCTTCAACATAGCCCAAGCCTGCCCAAGACTTGAATGCAGCTGTCTATCTGGAGACACCCTCCTACTCCACTCTCACATTCCTGGACAAGATATAAGCAGAAACTCAGCAACTGATCAGCATTCCCTCCCTCACATCCACTCGTCAACCTCTCCCTCACCAGTATAAACTGCCTTGCGTATATTTTATTGGTTCAGATGTGCTCATTGCTACTCCTGGATTCCAACACAACCTTCCTCCTCATCAAGACTCATCGAACTGCCACCCCCTCTAACCCTCTGTTTCCCAGGACCTCAAAGCTGCAGAACCCCTTCCCTCCTTCAATCTCTCCTCCTTCATGTGCTCTTCAGTTCTAAGAACTAACATTGTTGGAACATTATGATGTTATTAAACATTAAGGGATAGTTTGCTGTGTGCAGAGTGTGTACAACAACAACAACTTGCATTTATATAGCGCCTTCAACATAGTAAAACGTCCCAAGGCGCTTCACAGGAGCGATTATTAAACAAATTTTGACACTGAGCCATGTAAGGCGATATTAAGACAGGTGACCAAACACTTGGTCAAGGAGGTAGGTTTTAAGGAGCGTCTTAAAGAAGGAGAGAGAGGTGGAGAGGTTCAGGGAGCGAATTCCAGAGATTAGGGCTTCAAGAGTTGAAGGCACAGCTGCCAATGTTGCAGTGATGAAAATCGGGGAGGTGCGAAGCCAGAATTGGAGGAGCACCGAGATCTCGGAGGGTTGTAGGGCTGGAGGAGGTTACAGAGATAGGGAGGGGTGAGAGAGGTACACTCGATTTCATCGGAAACCGAGGCTGATATTCTATTCCAATTCTATCTCTCTTCTTTAGATTTTGGAAATCGGGTGAACCCAATAATTCTGGAAAGAGGGAAAATTGTGCAATGATGTTAACTGATGGACAATGGAATGACCTTTCGTGCAACAGAAATCTTAACTTCATTTGTGAAAAACCAATGATGTATTATTTTACATAATGTTTCACTGAAGTGAAGAGAGAAGATTGGATTCCTTCTGTTTTATTGTAATGTTGATCCCATATTTAATCAATCTGTACAAACCACTTCGCAAACACTTGACTCTTCCCTGCGGGAGCCAATCTCTAGGCCTCTGCGTCGAATTGTATTCATTGGATCTTGAATGCCAGGGTTGGTGCTATGATGGGTAAATGCCCAGCTTCAATATTCACTTATCCAATGCTAAGTATTCTTATGCTATTCTCTGAGTATTGGAAAGGTTCTGCTGTAAATTAAAGATAACGATGGTTCCCACTGCAGGAAATTGAGAAAGACTTGCAGTTCTTTCATCGTCAAGATTGTCGCCAGTGTGATTGGTAAAAGAACCAGAGATGACATGAGACATTTCTTTACACAGCAAGTTGTTGTGATCTGGAATGCGCTGCCTGAAAGGGTGGTGGGATCAGATTCAATAGTAACATTCAAAAGGGAATTGGATAAATGCTAGAAGGGGAAAAAAATACAGGGCTATGGGAAAGAGCAGGGCGGTGGGATTAATTGGATAGCTCTATCAATGAACCAGTACAGGCACAAAGTGCCGAATGGCCTCCTTCTGTGTGGTATCATTATATGATTCTAAACCACAGAGAGTGAGTGTGAGGGAGAGAGAGCAAGAGGGGGAGAGGACGAGTGTGAGAGAGGGAGAGAGAGATGGCGACAGAGGGAGAGGGAGGGAGAATGGTAGGGAGAGGAAGAGGCAGGGAGAGGAAATGGGAGAGGGAGGAAATTGGAGAGTGAGGAAGAGGGAATGAGAGAGGGATAGAGGGAAGGAGGGAGGGGAGAAGAGAGAGAGGAAATGGGAGGGAGAGGGAAAGGGGAGGGAGAAAGAAAGAGGGAGGGAGTTGAAACTCTCCTGAAGGTGTTGGATCTTGCATGGTAGGGTTCCAGAGAAACCAGGACCTTCCATTTGCCATTGTGAGACTTGACAGAATGTGCTTAACAACAGGGAACCTCAGCAGCACGAAACCTGATTGATTCTTCCCCCACGCAAATCCAAGAGTGCTGAGGCAAATCAGTTCCTCAGCTGAAACGAGCCACTGGAGAAGGTGCAGAGAAGATTTACTTCAGCTCCAGGGCTGTGTGGAAACTGCAGAGGTGCGTGTTTCTGAAAGAGACACTCCCGTGCTTTTGCTGGAGTTCCAGTTAAAACAGCATTCGGAGGCCTCATTCACGGTAGACACCTTTGGCAAGCACTCAATGGGAAAACACACTCCGAATTTTTTGGCACGGTTCAGAGGGCAGCAAGTGCCTTCCATTTATCCAGCAGGCTCTCCCAGATTTCCTCCGGGATTCTCACTGCGGAGCTGCAGGTTGAGCTGGTCCATTGTGCTGTGGGGCTCTGTTCAGAGGATGACAGCAGGCCCAGGGTGCTTGTCTTCAGGGTGTTAACAGTTCCAGCTGAAAGAACTCGTGTAAGGCCAAAGGTAAAAGAGTCTCCCAAACCCGCGACCTCCACCAACTAGCAGGACAAGGGCAGCAGGTGCATGGAAATTCCACCACCTCCAAGTCACACACCATCCTGGCTTGGACATATATCGGCCGTTCCTTCACTGTCAGTGGGTTAAAATCCGGGAACTCCCTACCTAACAGCACTGTGGGAGTACCTTCAGCACATGGGACTACAGCGGTTCAAGAAGATGGCTCACCACCCCCTCAGGTCTTTAAAATTATGAAAAATTTTGATAGAGTGGATAGAGAGAGGATGTTCCCACTTGTGGGGAAGAGCATAACTAGAGGCCGTCAATATAAGATAGTCACCAAGAAATCCAATAGGGAATTCAGAAGAAACTTCTTTACCCAGAGAGTGGTGAGAATGTGGAACTCGCGACCACAGGGAGTGGTTAAAGCGAATCGTATAGGTGCATTTAAGGGGAGGCTGGACAAGCATATGAGGGAGAAGGGAATAGAGGGTTACGCTGATAGATTTAGATGAGGAAAGACGGGAGGAGGCTCGTGTGGAGGATAAACACCGGCATGAACTGGTTGGGCCGAATGGCCTGTTTCTGTGCCGTATATCCTATGTGGTGCTCCAGATGGTCTCGAACCAGAGCTTTATACAACTGTAGCATCATTTCCACCCCTTTGTAATCCAGCCCCCTTGAGAGAAAGGACAACATTCCATTAGACTTTTTGATTATTTTTTTTTGTACCTGGCCACTAGTTCCGAGTGATTTCTGTACCTGGTCCCTAAATCTCTCTGCTCCTCCACGGTGCCGAGCTCTTCTTCCAATAGTGCCGCGGGATCTTTAATGTTTACCCGAACAGAGAGACCAGGGCTTTAGCTTAACATCTTATCCGCAAGGGTGGATGCTGCACTGAACTGTGCTCGAGTCTAGGAGACGGGCTGAAAGTCACAACCTTCTGACTCAGAGGTGAGAGGGTTAACAAACTGAGCCAAGCTGCTACGGACAGGTTTAGAAGAAATACTCATTATTACTAATGATTAATTATTAATACATTAATACATTATTAATACTATAACAGTCTCTTGTGCTCTCAATTAAGCACAAAAACAAACAATACCCACCCAGAATTGTACACCAGTTGCCAATAACTCCACCTAGCATGTATCACGGTGTAAAATGTCCGCAGTAAGGTGTAACTTTTATAAAATTCATTCTCGGGATGTGGGCGTCGCTGGCAAGGCTGGCATTTATTGCCCATCCCTAATTGCCCTCGAAGGTGGTAGTGAGCCGCCGCCTTGAACCGTTGCAGTCCGTGTGGTGAAGGTGCTCCCACAGTGCTGATAGGTCGGGAAGTTCAGGATTTTGACCCAGTGACGATGAAGGAAAGGCCAATATATTTCCAAGTCAGGGTGGTGTGCGACTCGGAAGGGAACTTGGAGGTGGTGGTGTTCCCATTCGCCTCCTGCTCTTGCGGTGGAGGTCGCGGGTTTGGGATAAACTGTGCCACAACATACTGTAACTGGGAACCAATACAAAAATGAAGCACACAGAAATGAGATTCTTGATTGAAATACCCAGGGTCCTTCAACCCATGGAGCAGATGTCGGCTAATTCAAGCATCATTGAAAAGTCCATTCTCATCACTGCAGCAAAGAGGATGATGGTCTTCACTTATCCATCCGTTCGGTCTACGTCGCACAACTGGCGAGAGGAGAGCAGCCCCGAGCTCTGCATCAAAATGGAAAATAAATTCTTATGATCGTGTTCAGTAACTTACTTTAACCAGTCTGGAACAAATCTGTGGTACGGGATTTGGCCAAAGGAGGACACGACACAAGGTTACAGGGTCCTCTCATGGCTCAGTGAGTTCATCCAGTGAGTATCAGAGCCACGCAGGCCAGAATGGGCTCAGGTTTGATCCGAGGTTAACTGGTCTCATTCAGAAAGGCAGCAAGGGCACTACAATTACCTTCAGCACTGCTGGACTAGGAAGAGAAAAAAAATCAGCCGGGGTTCTTTGCCATCCAGCAACAGGTGGGAACAGGATCGGGCTCAGCTGTGATGCTGCTGTCGTTGAACATCCTGTCATTACCAAACTGACACACACAAGCCAATGGGGATAGAAACTGGTCTTGGGCGGAAGCGCAAAACGTGCGTGCGGTATCGAATCGGCCGCCTGTTCTCCTCCCTGTTATCTCCCCGGCGTCAATAGAACAATATTGGGCGGGGCGAATAACAGGCGGCCAATGCGATCCGGCCCATATTGCACTGCCGCCCATGAGCCAATTTCTACCCCAATGATTTCTGGCAGTTGACACCAACTTGGGTGCATCAGCTGAGCAAGGCAAGATTGAAGGATGTGCCTTGGCCAACTACTCAATGGCGGTCATTGACGGTTCTGCCGCCAGTGGGACACGCATAAACGTTAATTAAAACCCACTCACCGTCCCGGTAGTCACTGGCTTGTTTGTGGCTGTCTTCTTAGTTGAATCTATCTTCTTTGCCTTGCACACCATGGAAAACCATTTCTGGCACTGCGCCCTCACCTTAAGACAAGATACAACACACAGTCAGTGATCCGGTGACTTGTAAACCGAATGTAATCATCTAGAATCTTGCTCTGAATCCGTGACCTTGTCACTTTATAACTGGTCAGAGTTAACCTGCTCTTGGTATAAATGATGTGGAAGGTAAATATAGTCACAGTTATTTATCGCAGGTCAAAACTCCCGCGACTGATACTTCCTACAATGAATTAGAATTCCTCTGCTTATTGCTGGTCTCCTCTGTGAGATGCCCACTTTACAACTGCATGCTTTAGGAGAGGTTGGAGATGTTTGTATGAAATAAGAATAAAACTCCTTGTCATATTCAATACCGACTGTGACTTGCAGAAAGGAGGAACATTCGGGAAGGTCCCGGGTTCGACTCCTGCTCTGAGTTTGGTGATTTCGGACGAGGGGTGGTAATTGGCCTCAGTATCTTCGGGCTGGGAAGGAGAGGCGGGACAGCAATGAGGTAGAGTTCACACTCCTAATCCCGATTCCGGCGACCCCTGCAATGTGTGGACAGCGGGTGAGATAGGATCAGGTTGCCCGCACGGATTTCGGGCAACCGGATGCCCGATAGTCCCGGAATGGACCCAGTCCATTTTGAGGGCCAGGGTGGGGTGGGAAACCAGAGCGACAGTAGCCCAGGCTGGCTAGGTGGAGTCCGGAGGAGAACTCCTCCTCCCGGTCCCACAGACATATAGTAAAACCTACCTTTGGGCTCCTCTTTGACTGAACTGCTCTGATGTTGGATGGAGTGTATGCTGTACTGTCCCAAAATAGCAATCAGGGTGCTACGTATGTCATAATAAAAAGGCCTCCTGCCTGATCTAGGGGAACTCTACAGCAATCGAGCAGTAGTCTTGGGGGAAGAGTGCTGTTGTCACAGCGATGGCTGGAACAGGATGGTAAGTCATCCCCCCACCATTTTCTGGGTCCTGTCACCCTATTCCCATACCCCATCCACCACCTTAAACATTCACTCCCTCCACCACTGGCGTACCGTGGCTGCAGTGTGTACCATCTACAAGAAGCACTGCAGCAACTCGCCAAGGCTTCTTCGACAGCACCTCACAAACCTGTGACCTCTTCCACCTAGAAGGACAAGGGCAGCAGGCGCATGGGAACACCACCGCCTCCAAGTTCCCCTCCAAGTCACACACCATCCTGACTTGGAAGTATATCGCCGTTCCTTCATCATCGCTGGGTCAAAATCCTGGAACTCCCTCCCTAACAGCACTGTGGGAGTACCTTCACCACACGGACTGCAGCGGTTCAAGAAGGCGGCTCACCACCACCTTCCCAAGGGCAGTTAGGGATGGGCAATAAATGCCGGTCTTGCCAGCGATGTCCAGGTCCCACCGGACAGGAGATCTCAAAATCTCCCCCCTTGCTGTCTAAGCCTACTCAAGATGAATAAGGGCAGCTGACATCTCTGGAACTGAGACACGATGGGGATGAGACTCATCTCGGCCGGTAACACATTGAACATTGAAGTCAATGGAACGGAATATGGGGCGGAGTGTATAACGGCCGGCAGATGCGCTACGGCAAGTTTTGCCCTGCTGCCCAGGATTAACTTCTACCCCAGACCCTTCGGAGGAGGAGGGGGAAAAATTTCAAGAGGCAACAAAGGAAGGAAAGAAATAGCCGCTTGTCTTGCAATGGATCCAAACATCAACTTTACGATTAAGTTCTCTGAGAGTAAATGGGGGAATTGAAGAGGGCACCAGTCAATAGGTTCTTTTCTCTAGAATAGAGAAAACTGAGAGGTGACCTGATAGAGGTCTTTATAATTATGAAGGGGATTAACAGGGTAGGCATGGCGAAGATATTTCCACTTGTGGGGGAGACCAAAACTAGGGACCATAAATACAAGATAATCACCAATAAATCCATTTAGGAATTCGGGAAAAACTTCTTTACCCAGAGAGTGGTCAGAATGGGGAACTCGCTACCACAAGGAGTAGTTGAGGCGAATAGCAGAGATGCATTTAAGGGGAAGCTAGATAAACACATGCAGGAGAAAGGAATAGAAGGTTATGCTGTCTGGTGAGATGAAGTAAATAAAGGGAGGAGGCTCGTGAGGAACATAAACAGCAGCATAGACCTGTTGGGCCGAATGGCCTGTTCCTGCAGTAAATTCTATGTAATATTACAATTCCCTACCTTGGAATTTAACACACAGAGGAGGATGAAGATGAAGGTGCCCTGGAAACTGTTGACGATGGTGAATAAATAGGCCATGATCACGGCTTCTTCCCCAAAGTGGAACAAGCCGAGAATCCAGGTACAGCCCAGGATAAAGACCTGCGCGATGGCTTTGAACGCCAACATCCTGCAGCAGAGAGAGAGAGATGGGTGAGATACAGAGCTGGCTGGGCATAATGTCCGATGTGTATGCATCAACACCTTAATTTTTCTGTAACGTTATAAACTCGTTACAGCTGTGATGACTTATTTCCCCCCTGGTTTGCCCGGCCCCTCCTGACTCCTGTTGCGGTTCAGTCCCATGGGCGCTGAAGCTGGCCAAGCAGTAGGGTTGAGAGCTCTCATTGGACACATTCCCGGAGGCGCAATCACGTGACATCTGGTCACGTGACACCTGAGCCGAGTTTGCAAAATTAATTGTATTTACTTATAAAATAATGAAGAGATTAAAAACTGATGCTGTTAAAAATGTTACCTCTGACGCAATTCATGAAATGGAATTAAATGTTCGATTTAGTTATCTGCGCCAAAGATTCCTGTGATCTGTCAATAAAAGTCTAAAATTCGGAAGGTTGTGAGTTCAAGTCCCATTCCATTGTTTGATCTAGCTGACTCCAACAGTAAGAATGTTACTTTAGTTCAGAGTGCTGGAGTCTCTCTGCCTAATTCGCACCAAGTCCCGTTCACCTGTCACCCCCTGTGCTCGCTGACCTACATTGGCTCCCGGTTAAGCAACGCCTCGATTTAAAAATTCTCATCCTTGTTTTCAAATCCCTCCACAGGCCTCGCCCCCCCTCCTTATCTCTGTAACCTCCTCCAGCCCTACAAGCTTCCGAGATCTCTCCGCTCCTCCAATTCTGACCTCTTTCGCCCATACCCGATTTTAAACGCTCCACCATTGGCGGCCGTGCCTTCAGCTGCCTGGGCCCTAAGCTCTGGAATTCCCTGCCTAAACTTCTCTGCCTCTCTGTGAAGGAATAAGCCATATAACCTATTCAGAAAAATACTCCATTCTATGAAAGAATTCTGGACTTGTTAAAACATGACAAACTAGGTCTGGAAATCTAGAAACCTAACTATGAAAAAGCTGTGAAAGTATTCTGGCTATTGAGATAAGATAAGTTGTTGACACTGAATCAATAACCTTATTGAAACAGAAGGTTAAAGGCTCCGGTCAGCTGACCTTTCGGAACAAGACAATGGTTCACCCTGGTTAAGGTGTTCTAATTTACACTTCGTAAAGAAGCACAAACATCTGCCTTCGTAAAAATGACATCAAGTAAAACGCACCTGCCTTTACACCGTTTTTTATGGTAAACTTAGAACACCTAGAGAAGAGACATAATTCTGTAATGCTACCAGCTGAGGTGACTGTAAGAGTTGCAGGGGTCAGCAGAAAAAATGACGAGATAATTAGCTTGCATCAGCAGAAAACCTTAAAGGAAATACCACTGGAAAAGGGTATAAATATTGAACTCTCAAATGGGATAGTAGACTCGCTGTAATTGGGCAAAGCGATTCTCTGCTTCAGAGGCAGCACTGTAAGTCTCCAACTCTTTGTATCTTGAGGATCAAAGGTATTTGATATCCTGTAGAAAACGAAGAACTGTAAAACTGTAGCAAAGTTAAGATTTGAGAGTAAGGATCTCTGATAATAGGATTGTAAAGCTTTCTCTTTTTGGAACTGTTAATGTTGCGATTGACTCACCAACTGTAAATTACATGTCGGTTCTTTAATAAATCTATATAGTTTTAGAATTGTCTCACATAATACTTCTGTATCAAACTCGCGAACTCAATCTCTGTACACTCTTTGGTGAGGAGTTGCAGAATTCTGGGGGAGTTTTCTGGACCCTCATAATATCCGGAACGTTACAGTCTAGCTAAACTTATTAAAAGTGCTATCTGGAGGACGGTAACATTCTCGGGTTGTTCCTTTCCTTTAGGGAGAGATAGTCCAGACCTTTAGACCCAATTAAGCGTCTTTAGGATTCGGCTACCTCAAACTTTAGTTGAAAGTGAACGTCTGAGGAATACGCCTGATCCGGGGTAGCCCTAAAGGGGCTAGGACTAGTAATTATCTCTTCAACTCTACCTCTCTTTCTTCCTTTAAGACACTTGTTAAAACCTACCTCTTTGACCAAGCTCTGCCCTATTATCATCTTATGTGGCTCGGTGTCAAATGTTGTTTGATAGTCGCTCCTGTGAAGCACCTTGGGATGTTTTACTATGTTAATGGCGCTATACAAATGAAAATTGTTGTTGTTGTATCACTCCTGGTGCTCAGTTACACTTCCCTCTATCTCCCTCTGCTGGGCTCTCTTTCGTCTCAGCGTCCCTTGAAGAGGGAGCAGTAAAACCAGCCAGCGTTCCCACTCCTGATCCCTGCTGGAAGGATGTGCGCTGGACTGGGCCCGGGACTAATGCCTCCCACGGTCAAATAGCCTGCTGCCGCTCACAGTGCCAGGCTCGCCCGCGAAGAATGGCCACTTGGCTGAGGTACCCACAGTACTGAGCACCACAGAATTATACCCCCGGCAAGGAATCGATTCCTTCAGCGGAGGAGGCAGTAAAAAACCTTCAAAACAAAAAGTCTGGCGCACTTGGTGAGGCTCACCTTGTGTCTTGAATTTTTGACACTGCAGTGTCACGCTTGGAGACTTCTTGCTTCAAAATCCAGAGTGTTATGAGGAACAGAAATGTGTTGATCTGTTGAAAGAAATTGGATAAATTGACGGAACCTGCACTCCCAATGGGGCACTGCACTCAACGGCAGCTGGGGTGGAGAGAGAGAGAGAGCTGCAGAGTGGCAGCACGGATTCTCCGGCCCACACTGCCTGAAGCCTGGCGCCACCTGCGATCAGGGCAGCCCAAATTCGCAAAGGGGGGCCTCAAACAAGCGTGAGGCCGTCTAATCGAATATGTAAAAAGCCTAACGCCTGTTTCAGTCGATGGCTCTGAGCGCCTATTTTTCTGCCTTTACCAATATGGCAGATGACGCACTTGCGGTGCAAAATGAGCGCGCTCCGTCCACCATATTGGATGCTTAGGCGCCTGTTTTGCGTCTGAAATACAGGAGCGTCTCCAACAAATTTTGAGGCCGCAGTTTCTTCAGGTCCCAACAAACAGTTCCCACCTCCTTCCTTTGATCGCTCTACTCATAGAGCACCAACATCTGTTGAACATTCTTGGTCTCTCTCTTTCCTCTGATCTCCACCGTATCTTCCATATATCCTCCATTACTAAGGCTGTCTCTGCAAAGTTCTGTTTCCTACTTTGATGCAAACACCTCCTCCTCCGCATCCCCTAACTCTCTCCAAAGCCCAAGTCTATCCAAGTCTGCTCTCACATCTGGGGAGGCTCTTCCAGCACCTCTCTCGCACTTCTGAACAGAATAGAAGATAAAGGTCATCGTCTGATAACCGAAGCATCCCTCAGCTCTGGCCTCCATCCTTCCTATGTCACAAATGTTCTAGTTTCTGTTTTTTTTTTTAGATACCAGTACTCTGATCGCTCTTCTCAACTTTCCCTTTGATCCTCTTAAAAGCTCCAAATATACACTGACTGTGCTTAAATGCAGAGTCGTCATGTCATCTCTTACATCTCTTACTCTAATTCAATCTCTCCTCGGATCTCAATGCTGAGGCACCCCTTTCCTCCCTCGATTCTTCCCTCACTTTACGATATAAGAGCGTCTAAATCGCAAGTTCGGCATTTTCCTGTGCCTTCGTGTTCGCACCATCCACGCTGGAGGTGGGAAAAAGCAAGGCCAAATATTGGCCTTTGGCTGAAAACGGGCCCCAAAGCTCTGTTATATCGGTCAGCCAAGACCCCGTGTCTGGTATTACATTATTGAAGCAATCATCTACAAAATGCGCTGCAGCAACTCCCAAACCCGCGACCTCTACCACCTAGAAGGACAAGGGCAGCAGGCACATGGGAACACCACCACCTCCAAGTTCCCCTCCGAGTTACACACCATCCCGACTTGGAACTATATCGGCCGATCCTTCATCGTCGCTGGGTCAAAATCCTGGAACTCCCTCCTAACAGCACTGTGGGAGCACCTTCACCACACGGACTGCTGCAGTTCAAGAAGGCGGCTCACCACCACCTTCTCAAGGGCAATTAAGGATGGGCAATAAATGGCGACCACATCCCAGGAACGAATAATAAAAAGATAGATTATTTTACCATAGGGTGTCCCATCTGAGGAAGCCCTGTCCTCAACCAAGATCTACACAGTAGCTGAATAAACAATAACATTGATATAGTGCTGTTAAAACATCCCAAGGCGCTTCACATGAGCGTTATCAAATAAAATTTGACACCGAGCCATATAAGGAGACCAAAGAGTTGAAATAAAGAGTAGCTTGCCTTTCAAAAGCTAGGCTTTATTAACCTTAAAAAAACAGCAGTACATGTTAAGCACCCAGTCTCAACCAAACTGTAGAGAACTGAATTTAAGATGGCCACCACAGGTCACATGGAATCAACTAACCAATAAGTTTACAGCATATATCTCAAGGCAGGAAAACAGGCAACCAATTACAATGCTTCTTATAAAACAAGAATAATCACCACAAGAGTCAAAGAGGTAGGTTTTAAGGAGCATCTTAAAGGAGAAGAGAGAGGTGGAGAGGTTTAGGCAGGGAATTCCAGAGCTTATTGCCCAGGCAGCTGAAGGCACGGCTGCCAATGGTGGAGCGATGAAAATCAGGGTTGTGCAGAAGAGGCCAGAATTGGAGGAACGCAGAGTTTTCGGAGGGTTGTTGAGCTGGAGGAGGTTACAGAGATAGGGAGACCTTGGAGAGATTTGAAAACAAGGATGAGAATTTTAAAATAGGGATGTTGCTGGACTGGGAGCCAATCTAGGTCAGCGAGCACAGGGGGTGATGGGTGAACGGGACTCGATGCGAGTTAGGACACGGGTCAGCAGAGTTTTGGATGAGCTCAAGTTTATGGAGGGTGCAAGGTGGGAGGTCGGCCAAGACAGCATTGGAATAGTGAAGTCTGGAGGTAATAAAGGCATGGATGAGGGTTTCAGCAGCAGATGAGCTGAGACAGGGGCCATGGAGGAGGAATTTACTTTTCTGCATGTTTGAATCAGAAACACATAATAAAATGAACTACAACACCACAATCTCAAGATGGATAATATAAAAACTTGCCCCGATTATCACACACACAGGCGCCAGGAAGCTCCAGATGAATCTTCTCTGCGTTCGTAGCCAGCAGCTGGAGTTTTAACAACAGAGGGGTTGAGATTAATGTTTAGGATGCATTAAACTTTCAGCAAGTGCAGCATTGTGATCAAAATGTAGTAAATCAGGCGTGCAAATGGACCAGGCTTGAGTGGAGCATAAACGCCAGCATGGACTGGTTGGGCTGAATGGCCTGTTTCTGTGCTGTGCATTCTATATAAAGAGAAACGAGACCTGGGTGTCCTTGTGCACCAGTCGCTGAAGGTAAGCATGCAGGTGGTTAAGAAGGCAAATGGTATGTTGGCCTTCGTAGCGAGAGGGTTCGAGTGCAGGAACAAGGATGTCTTGCTGCAGTTGTACAGGGCCTTGGTGAGACCACACCTTGAGTATTGTGTGCAGTTTTGGTCGCCTTATCTGAGGAAGGATGTCCTTGCCATGGAGGGAGTGCAACGAAGATTCACCAGACTCATACCTGGGATGGCAGGAATGACGTATGCGGAGAGATTGAGTCGATTGGGCTTATACTTGCTGGAGTTTAGAAGAATGAGAGGGGATCTCATTGAAACTTATAAAATCCTAACAGGACTAGACAGACTAGATGCAGGAAGGATGTTCCCGATGGTGGGGGAGTCCAGAACCAGGAGTCACAGTCTAAAGATAAGGGGTAAGCCATTTAGGACAGAGATGAGGAGGAATTTCTTCACCCAGAGAGTGGTGAACCTGTGGAATTCTCTACCACAGAAGGCAGTTGAGGCCAATTCATTAGACATATTCAAGAAGGAGTTAGATATATTTCTTAAGGCTAAAGGGATCAAGGGATATGGGGAGAAAGCAGCGACAGGGTACTGAATTTGGATGATCAGCCATGATCTCATTAAATGGCGGAGCAGGCTCAAGGGGCCGAATGGCCTACTCCTGCTCCTATCTTCTATGTTTCTATCCACGTTCAATGCATGGTCTGTGCTGAGTGCTTTCAGTGAAGCAAGTGGCAGGGAACACTACAGCCGAGCTCATCGTCCCCCAGGGATGGAAGAGAAAAGATCAGTCAGCGCTCCCGATGGCTGCAACTGTGTAGAAATGAGGCAATGACATGCGTATGTAAAGAAGGACCCCGTTGGCTCCAGGCGGGTGTCCTTGCTGCCTGCTCAGAAGAGCAGGTGAAAATTGCACATGTTGCGATCGTGGCGGCTTTCGGACAGGTAAGAGCCCAGGGGCAATTTTTAACTGCTCCGCCCGCCAGGTTTCTGTTGAGTGAGCCGGGTTAATATCGCCCCCCCTCTAGCGATAGAGTTCCAAGGCTCGGGATCATGTATCAAATAACAAGCTTGTTCTTGACTCCTGGCCAGGCAGGAACGCGTTCAGTGATTGTGTCAACAATAAGTGAACAATTTGCATTGTAAGGCTGGAATAACAGGCCACATTACTTACTATCTGGGCGACCCATAGCCATCGGGATAGGCTGCGGCAGAAATGGCCACGATTATTGCAGGGACCCCGTAGCCACAGGGGTACATGAACTTCCCCATTTTCTTTGAGTGGGGAACCCTCAAATTCCTGATGTTTCTGACCATGAGGTACAGCTGGACTCCCTCCAGAAACATCCAAACGAACGCTGCCAGGAACAAGTAGTGTAAAAATCCCGCAATAATCCCGCACACAACCTGAAACAGTAAGAAACACCGTGAGAGGATTTTGCAGCCCTGCTTTCTTTCCAATGATACAGTGTTAGTTCAATAAATACATGTCTCTACATAGGAGCAGGAGTCGGTCATTCAGCCCCTCGAGCCTGCTCCGCCATTCAGTAAGATCATGGCTGATCTGATCTTGGCCTCAACTCCACTTCCCTGCCCGCTCCCCATAACCCTTGACTCCCTCACCGTTCAAAAATCTGTCTATCTCCACCTTAAACATATTCAATGACCCAGCCTCCACAGCTCTCTGGGGAAGAGAATTCCAAAGATTCACGACCCTCTGAGAGAAGAAATTCCTCCTCATTTCTGATTTAAAAGGGTGCCCCCTTATTCTGAAATTATGCCCCCTAGTTCTAGATTCCCCCACGAGGGGAAACATCCTCTCTGCATCTACCCTGTCAAGCCCCTTCAGAATCTTATATGTTTCAATAAGATCCCCTCTCATTCTTCTAAACTCCAATGAGTATAAGACCATAAGAAATAGGAGCAGGAATAGACCACTTGGCCCCTCGAGCCTGCTCCTCCATTCAATAAGATCATGGCTGATCTTGGGCTCAAGCCACTTCCCCGCCCGCTCCCCATAACCCTTCACTCCCTTATCTTGCAAAATTCTGTCTATCTCCACCTTAAATGTATTTAATGACCCAGCCTCCACGGCTCTCTGGGGCAGAGAATTCCACAGATTTACGACCCTCTGAGAGAAGAAATTCCTCCTCATCTCAGTTCTAAAAGGGCGACCCTTTATTCTGAAACTATGCCCGAGTTCTAGATTTCCCCACGAGGGGAAACATCCTCTCTGCATCTACCCTGTCGAGCCCCCTCAGTATCTTATATGTTTCAATAAGATCACCCCTCATTCTTCTAAATTCCAATGAGTATAGGCCCAACCTGCTCAACCTTTCTTTATAAGTCAACCCCCTCCTCTCTGGAATTAATCTAGTGAATCGTCTCTGAACTGCCTCCAATGCAAGTATATCCTTCCTTAAATAAGGAGACCAAAACTGTACGCAGTACTCAAGGTGTGGTCTCACCAATCCCCTGTACAGTTGTAGCAGGACTTCCCTGCTTTTATACTCCATTCCCTTTGCAATAAAGGCCAACATTGGTGCTGACCCCTGTTTTCCACCAACAGGCTGAATACCCCCACTCCACTGAACATCTGATGTGGGCCATGCAGAGCTGGCGCTCGATGCCCCAGTTAACTGATCTGAGCTGGGGCAGCCACATTGTCCCTGGGTTAATCATGCAGCGATCCCATTCCTGAGTAACACCATAATCATATAGTGAGAGTGGGAGCCCCCCCTCACTGCTGGTGCACAGTGGAGAGCTGGGCTCAGTCAGCTGAGGGGACCTGTTCACTGACTCTGGGGGCTGACTGTTAGCGAGGGGAGGAGTGCGCTGGGTAACGGCAAACCAGCAAAACACAAAAGAATTCATTCATCAGACAAGAGGCAGAGGCCACGAATCTGAACAAAAGCCCGGAGACATTTACACACCAACACACGCACAAATCTCCCAATGGAATAAAAGGCTCAGACTGAGACCACACCGATGGTGTGATATACGCCCTCTCGCACACTTTGGGGGTCATTTCAACCCAACTCGTCTGGCAGGATGGGCTGGAACTCTGGCCAACATGGACATCAATGGAGAATAAAATCCGGCAAGGGGTTGCAAAACCGGGGTTGCAAAACCAGCGTCGCACCCGACCCGTGAGTTTCCCCAGCAACGCCCCCCCCCCCCCCCATCTTTTAAGTCTCCCTTATTCTTCATTCTATAATTAACTTCAGTTTGGATCACAAACACCGCAGAGTGTGATCCCAGGTTGACCTGCTCCTCGTGCGCTGCTATCTGTGGAGAGGTCTCTTACCCGGTTATCGGTTCTGGAGACCCCTACGATGAAGAGCAGCTCCGCCAGGAAGAGACTCACGCACAGCTGGGTGTGGGTGGCGGTTATGGCACTTCGAAGATGCTTCCAAAAGGCCAAAGTCCCGATAGAAACAGCGAGACACACCAGTGACACAGGGACCCCGATGAGTGTAATTATAGTCAGAGCACGAGGCTCGGCCTACAAGGGATTAAGAAAAGCACATTAAAAGTCTCCGGCTCTGAATGATTCTTATTGCTGTTAAACATTCTGCAACTTCATTGATAGAGACTCATACAGCACAAGAGGAGGCCATTCGGCCCATCGAGCCTACGGCGGCTCTTTGAAAGAACCATCCTATTAGTCCCACTCCTCCACTCTTTCCCCATAGCCCTGCAATTTTAGTTGATAGTTGAAGGCAGTGAACTGGAATCTCCTATGTGACAGAAAGGCAGTGACGATCTTGTGATCTCAAACGGGCCTCCCACCTCTCCTCCAAAACAGACTCTGAGGAGTTTCCGTTTTCATACCGAGCCCTTCGTTTCCCGTCAACTTTCTCTACCAATCCCAAGCCCATCCGAATCTTGAATAATGCTCCCATCTTTTGGTGGAGGTACTTCCAGCACCTCTCCGACTCAAGTTCATTCGCTCTCGGGACCTCAAGATGACCTCTCCCAGTCTGTCTTTCCTCCTGCAATCTGCAGGTTTGTAACACCTGACACTGGTATCACCCAACCATCACATCTTCTGGTGGTTGGGGATTCTAGGACTAGGGGGACGCAGCCTAAAAATTGGAGCCAGGTCTTTCAGGAGTGAAGTTAGGAAACACTTCTACATGCGAAGGGTGGTAGAAGTTTGGAACTCTCTTCCACAAACAGCAGTTGATGCTAGGTCAATTGCTAATTGTAAATCTGAGATGGTTTAAGGGATCATAGAAATTTACAGCACAGAAGGAGGCCATTCGACCCATCGTGTCTGTGCCGGATATGGGGCAAAGGCGGTAAATGGAGTTAGGTCACAGATCAGCCATGATCTCATTGAATGGCAGAACAGGCTCGAGGGCCTGAATGGCCTCCTCCTGTTCCTATGTTCTCCCCCAATCTTTTGCGAGCCTCCGGATTGTCCTGCACTCTGGGCCTTGGTCCCCTCACCGAGCTTTCTCAATAAAATGAATCACAATGCAACAGAATACACTGAAGAACATTCATTGCAATGTAACATCTGACAGTTAGACCGTGGTTCAGTGGTAGCAGTACTGCCTCTGAGTCAGAAGGTGCCGAGTTTGAACCCCACTCCAGACAGTCCTGGAGAGGGGAGACCCAGAATTCTGGGTTGACATCGAGTGGGATAGTCACATTCAGTGCGTGTGGGTGGATACCGCCGCGGCCGCGCCCACCCCCCCCTCTCCCCCGCCCCACCTTGGGGTTGTGGGAGCCCATGAAACCCTCCCATTGGATAGGACGAACCTATCGGCTGGTGTCGAGTTGGTTACAGTCACGTCGCGGCCTGTCAGGCTGTAAATCCCTCCACTACAACAACAGCCACCTCACCGCCACATTATCTCGCTGTCATAAATTCAAAAATATTGATGACTAAACATTTATACCTGCCATTCGAAAGGAGTCACCAGCACAGCGAGGCTGGAGAGGTGATTGCATCGACACTGGGTCTCCATTCCATTGGAACCCCCCACACGGCATCCGCTGGGAGACCAATAACTTTTCCCAGCTGCGTAATTCCAGTGGACGCAGTGCGTTGTCCAATCACCGATAGTTTCCTGTGGAGAGCAGGGATTATATTTTACCATCCGCAGTTACCGGGCAAATAGATCATGTGTGCAACGCTCAGTGGGAAAAGGCATCGCCCAGTGTGGTATTGAGCCACACAGAAGGGAATGCCCCAGGCTCAACTCCAGGTCTGTGTTGAATTAGCCCATCTCAGCCGAGGCAGAAGTCAGTGGATGGCAACCAGTCTCAGCGTGGTGTGTGGACAATGGGTGAGAGCAGGTCCAGGGTCAACGGCGATCCTTTCCACCAGTGACTAACCTGCTGACACTCACTTTCTGGATTCACACATGAAGAGTGAAGGAATGGAAGGCTGCCTGTACTAAGTTGATCAAAGACTGATCAAGAAGACTAACAAATTGCTGAGCCTCACCACGAAAGCTCTAGCGGATAGCAGCAAGGACGTACGACTGCAGTTCTGCAGACCATTGGCCACACCTTGTTTGGAATATTGTGTTTAGTTTTGGGCACTCCACCTTGGGAAGGATATCCTGACTTTGGTGAAAGTCCAACACCAATTCACCAGGACGATACCTGGGCTGAAGGTGTGATGCGACACTGGGTAGTCCTGGGTTATATTTCCTGGGAATGAAGTGGCTAAGGGATGATCTGATGGTGGATGTTTAAAATAAGGTTGGAAATTGAGAGGTGGAATCCAGAACAAGGGGCTGGTTAAAAGCAGAATAGTTCTTGACACAAAGGGTTGTGAGGATGCGGAATACACTGTACCAGAAGTTGCAGAATCAACTGAGGTGTTTAAAAGGTGAGGAATACATCCTTGGAAAGTTAGTTCAAAAGGGCAAAGGATAGGGAATTCCATTTTAATACATGGAGCTGCCGTGGCTAACAAAATGGCGGAGCAGACGTGAGAGACCAAATGGTCTACTCAGCAACAACTTGCATTTATATCGTGTCTTTAATGTAGAACAAACGTCCCAAGGCGCTTCACAGAGGTGTAATCAAGAATGGACAGCGAGCCAAAGGAGGAGACATTAGGAAGGGACCAAAAGCTTGGCCAAGGAGGTGCATTTTCAGGAAGCTCTTAAAGGAGGAGAGAGCGGCTTAGCGAGGGATTTAGGGAGGGAATTCCAGAGTGTGGGGCCTAGGTGGCTGAAGGCACAATGGTGGGACAAAGGCAGGGAGGAATGTATAAGAGGGCAGAAAGGGGAACGGAGGGTTTGGGGGTGAGCGGTTGTAGGGCTGGAGAATGGTGCAAAGATAGGGATTAGGGCAGTCATGAAGGGATTGAAACAAGGATGAGAATTTTAAGATCACTCATCCTATTAAAAGTCAGCCTCTTAGGAGAGAAGGTGAGAAATTTGGTGGGGGGGGTTGGTGGGGTGCAGAGAATTTTGAAAGAATTAGCAATTTTCTCAAACTCCATTATGAGGAGCAATAGGTAGGCCCCATTTATTTATGTTTCCTGCATCATGAATGAGCTGTTTTGTCTCACAGCGACCCCATTGGTCCATATGTCACGAATTGTTATATGATGTAACAAGAAAACTGGCAGATTAACGGCCTCATTCTCAGTCCAGTGATATTCCTGTTGTTTCACTAAATTGCCTCACTGGACAGAAATACCTGGTTAGTTTTTAAACCCGGTGCTGCTGTTTCACTGCACCAATACCATTGTGAGACTGGGATGGGATCAGAACATAAGAAATATTAGCAGCAGTAGGCCATTCAGCCCCTGTAGCCTGCTCCACCATTCAATAAGATCATGGCTGATCTTCTACCTCAACTCCACTTTCGTGCACTATCCCCATATCCCTTGATTCCCTTAATATCCAAAAATCTATTGATCTCCGTCTTGAATATACTCAACGACTGAGCCTCCACAGCCCTCTGGGGTAGAGAATTCCAAAGATTCACCACCCTCTGAGTGAAGAAATTTCTCCTCATCTCAGTCCCAAATGGCCGACCCCTTATTCTGAGACTGTGACCCCTGGTCCTAGACTCCCGTTGGACAATCCCCGCATCCCAGGAATCAGTCTGGTGAACCTTCGTTGCACTCCCTCTATGACAAGTATATCCTTCCTTAGATAAGGAGACCAAAACTGTACACAATACTCCAGGTGTGGTCTCACCAGGGCCCTATATAATTGTAGTAAGATGTCTTTACTCTTATACTCAAATCCTCTTGTAATAAAGGCCAACATACCATTTGCTTTCCTAATTACTTGCTGTAACTGCATGTTAACTTTCAGTGATTCGTGTACAAGGGCACCCAGGTCCCTCTGAACACCAACATTTCCCAATCTCTCACCATTTAAAAAATACTCTGCTTTTCTATTTTTCTTACCAAAGTGGATAACTTCACATTTCTCCACATTATATTCCATTTGCCATGTTCTTGCCCGCTCACTTAGCTTGTCTATATACCCCTGAAGCCTCTTTGCATCCTCCTCGCAATTTACATTCCCACCCAGCTTTGTACCATCATCAAACTTGGTTATGTTACATTTGGTCCCCTCATCCAAATCATTGATGCAGATTGTGAATAGCTGAGGCCCAAGCACTGATCCTTGGTTACAGCCCCACTAGTTACAGCCTGCTAACCCGAAAATGACCCATCCGAAAATGACCCATTTATTCCTGCTCTCTGTTTTCTGTCCGTTAACCATTCCTCAATCCATGTTAGTATATTACCCCCAATCCCATGAGCCCTAATTTTGTTTATTGGTGTGTGGCACCTTATCGAATGCCTTCTGAAAATCCAAATACACCACTGGTTCCCCCTTATCTATTCTGCTAGCTACAACCTCAAAAAACTCTAACAGATTTGTCAAACACGATTTCCCTTTCATAAATCCGTGTTGACTCTGCCCAATCCTATTATTATTGTCTAAGTGCCCTGAACTTCTACATCAACTCCACTTTCCTGCCCTATCCCCATATCCTTTGATTCCCTTAGTGCCCAAACATCTATCATCACTTTTGAGGTTCCTAAGCGCTGAGCTCTTTCCCTGGGCCTATCCATTAGTGCTTCCAACACAATTGCTTTCGAGGTCTCTCCAGGCCGAGATTCAAGGCTGCAATGAGCAGGGAGTGGCTGGCCAGCAAGATGGCCCCTCCCCTTTAAGAACTGGACGGCGCCAGTCTGTCTGGCTTCCATGGTTACTGACATCGCCTGAGCTTCGGTAGGGTTCTGAGGTAGCGCCTCGCTCCCCGATGTTAGCGCCTCGCTCCCCGACGTTAGCGCCTTAAGAGAGGTGTGTAGCACCTGATTTAGCGCTCAAATCACCTCCAGGGGCGATAGAGGCGAATTTTGCAGTCTTATCCTGAGACTATGCCCCCTGGTTCTAGACTCTCCAGCCAGGGGAAACAGCCTCTCAACATCTACCCTGTCAAGCCCTCCAAGAATTTTGTACGTTTCAATGAGATCACCTTTCATTCTTCTAAACTCCAGAGAATATAGGCCCATTCTCCTCATAGGACAGCCCTCTCATCCCAGTTTGATGTACAGTTTGTAACAGTGATCCGATCTGTTACAAACTGTACACCAAACTGGCACAACTCGTTACAAACCTCTGTGTGTTTGAAAGTGAAGCTCACTGTCGGGTCGAGTCCATGCTTGTCCCTGTTAGTTATCACGGCTGAAACCACGTTTGCGATCAGTCGAAATGGCTTCAGTTTTCCACTGGTGGAGCTGAGGTTGAAGACACTTCCATTCAGGATGGAATCCATGTTGTTGAAGGTGATCAAAGCTGCAAAATCTGCCCCTGGAGGAAGTGTTAAATGTTACTGATGCTGGAGTAAAATCCGGAGGGTAGGCGATAGCTATAACATATACCTAACTCCTGGTGCAGAACCAGAGAAGGTCATAACTGGGGTTTTGGCGGGGGGTGGTGGTGGGGGCGGGGGAGTGGTGGGTGTCAGATAGTGTAGTGTTGCCAATCCTCCAGGATTGTCCTGGAGCCTCCTGGAATTGAAGATTAATCTCCTGGACACTGAGGCGAGCAACACCCAGGAGAAACATCGGAGGGGCCTTTGTGTTTTCCTCATTTTCTTTGTACATTTTGTTTAATAGTGTTAAAATTATTGGAGATGGGGCAAAAAAGGCTGTTTGACTGGGTGGGGCGGTTGGAGACTGGAAGGTAAGCGGTGAAAGTTCCAGGAATACATCTAATTAGAGTTCGCAACTTTACGGTCAGATGAGTCACACAGTTTGGACACGCCTGATCTACATTCCAAGGTACAAAGTATTTTTCATACAGTAGAACAATGAATCTTACTGTATTTCTTTGGAAAGATCATATCAAGATACAATTTCCAATTGGACATAGAAAAGTAATGGTTAAAAGAAAAAAAGATTTACATTTATGCAGCGCCTTTCACAATCCCAACACATCCCAAAGCGCTTTAAAATCAATGAAGTTTTGTGCACAGCAAGCTCCCACAAACAACACTGCAATAATGGTCAATGAAGACTTTTGAAGTGGAGTCACTGTTGTAATGTAGGAAACGCGGCAGCCAATTTGCACACAGCAAGCTCCCGCAAACAGCAATGTGATAATGACCAGATAATCTGTTTTAGTGGTGTTGATTGAGGGATAAATATTGCCCAGGACACCAGGGATAACCCCCCCTGCTCTTCTTAGAATAGTACCGTGGGATCTTTTTCATCCACCTGAGAGAGCAGACGGGGCCTCAGTTTAACGTCTCATCTGAACGACGCACCTCTGACAGTGTGGCACTCCCTCAGCGCTGCACTGGAGTGTCGGCCTGGATTATGTGCGCAAGTCACTGGGGTGGGACTTGAACCCACAACCTTCTGACTCAGAGGTGAGAGAGTGCTGCCCACTGAGCCACAGCTGACAATAGAACATGGCTTGGACAAGAAACACCGCTTGTACAGATGATACAAAGAAGACGCCTGAGATGGCTTGGGGCGCGTTTCAAGAATGGAAATGGCTAGAATACCTCTCATGGCCCTGCACACAGAGGGACACGGAACAAGAAGCTGAGGAAGGCCAAGGAAGCGCTGGATAGACAAGTGTCAAGAGAGACTTGTCACAGAAAGGGACACAGATGACTGAAGCAGCCAGACTGGTTCAGGACCGACAACAGTGGAGTGAATTCATTCGGCCCCATCGTCGCTGCTGCATTGACGGATAATAATTTAGTCGTAGTGCCTTTAACCCAGACTAAACAACACGAGAAGAATCAGATACTTTAACTGAAAATAAGAGGGAGGCCCAAATCATAGGAGAAATAGCTCACGTCATCTTTTCCCCTAAGGCAAGTGAGTGGTTTACAAAGATAAGTCCAGTTGAGGAAACCATTCCGCCTATTACGTAGAAACGTGCAGGTGCCCCATCAAAGTATTAATCTGCCTGTTGAACAATTTCACAGTTTTTGTCTCCACGACTCAAACGAGAGGATCAGTCTGGGTATTGATCACTCTGTCGGTTACCAGTTTGTACCTATCACCACTTGGCCTTCAGTTGCGGTTTGGCTATTCCACCTTATATCCTGCGTGCCTCTATAAAGACCCATCTCATTCACCTCCTAAAGAATCCCAGTAACTATCTTCTGACAGTAGGAATCAGCCTCCTGCTCCTTCTCTGAACCACCTCTAGGGTTAGGCCGTTTCCCTCGGTGACCAGAACTGAAAGTAGTCCTCAAGGTCCAGCCTGACCAGAGCTTCAGCGTGATGGCTCATTATTAGTACTGAGTGCTCACTTCAATAGTGGGCAATGTTTAAACTCACCTTCATCATTGGCTTCCCTCCTACGTACATTTTAGAAATTCATAGTAATGTTTTAGGCAGCAGTAGATCATTGGTCCAACCAGCCTACCCCTGCAAAGCCCTTCATGTGATTCTACTGTAACTGGTCGTAGATTGGATTTGATTTAGGATGATTTAGATAAATCAATGGCCTATGGGAAATGTTTCTAAGTACAACATGAGAATGATTATAAATATTTCTACAGCTCCGTATGACTTCTTCGGCAGCACCTCCCAAACCCACGACCTCCACCACCTAGAAGGACAAGGGCAGCAGGCGCATGAGAATGCCACCACCTCCAAGTTCCCCTCCAAGTCACACACCATCCCGACTTGGACGTATAGGCCCGTTCCTTCATCGTCGCTGGGTCAAAATCCTGGAACTCCCCCCCCCTAACAGCACTGTGGGAGCACCATCATCACACGGACTGCAGCGGTTCAAGAAGGCGGCTCACCACCACCTTCTCAAGGTCGACTAGGGATGGGCAATAAATGCCGGCCCTATCGGTGATGCCCCGTAGTCCAAAAGTGAATTTAGAAACATTTCGGTAATTGACCACTTTTCGATGTATCTATATGACCAGCAGCCAAAGCAAATCATGCTCTCCAGCTTAAGATAATAGCGGCAGCATTTGACTTTCCCTGCTGTCATGCACTCCTTAGACCGACGCCAAGATTTCCTTGTGCATGCACATCCCCATAGCAGCTGAGATCCCGGCATCTGTGCGCAAAATTACCCACAGGGCCGAGCAGCATACGCAACAGATAGGGCCTTTTCGGTGCCACTCTGCATTGTGGGAAATGGGCACTCCATGTGAGCGAGGGTCCCACCGAGCGCAGGAGAGTTGGCCGGCGCCATCAATTCACCACGGCTACAGACGCACTCCATAGTGCCATCTATTTGGGTTCCCGTGTCCCTCCCCACAGCACGCCCAAGGAGCTGAATGTCCTGAAATATTCTGCGTTTTGGCTTAGCAATGAAAATGAGAGCATTTGAAGAATTAGAGAAGAATTAACAGAAGAAATTTTTTCTTAAAACACTACATTTACCGGTTGTTTTTTCTCTAGTGGCCGTACTCCGATAAATATCCATAAAGTTGCCTTTTGCCTGCAGTCTGACTCTATCGGGTGCTGAATTGTTTTTTGCTGCAAAGGTTCGTATTTCCAGTTCTAAAAAGTGAAAGGAAAGAAGCTTGGTAAGTGTGTCCTGGCGGAGACAAATTTACTCACAGGAGGAATCCAACTTCTGCTGTGACTAAATTTGAAAGTACTCAGGGATAATTTTAAAAGAAAGACTCGCATTGCTATAGCACCTTTCACGATCTCAGGATGCCCCAAAGTGCTTTACAGCCAATTAAATATTTTTTTAGACTGTAGTCACTGTTGTACAGGAAACTCTCGTTTAAACGGCACCTAAATATCCAGAATTCTCTATTAACCGGCAAAATTTATACTCCGAAAACAACACCTCAATAACCGGAAATGTTGCCGAGTCCGAGTCTCCCGCGGTGGCCGAGTTAGTCAGTGGGGGTAGTTCTCCAAACTGCCACTACTCGGCTTCTTGGCGCTGTCGGAAGTCGGAACACCTCAATAACAGGAGTCTGACTCTCCCGCGCTGTATACAGTCATTTACTGTATAAGTTTTGTTTTACTGTTAAGTAATTAAAGAGTTATGGATTACCCTCAACTGGCAGTACTGTACTTAATCAAGCATCTTCCACCATCCATTTAACACAACATTCTGTAGGTGAGTACCCAATTACTGTATACTGCACATTTCTTGATTTTTAAATTTTTGTTTGTTAAAAATAGCCTCTCGATAATCCTCTCCGTCATCCAGAATTTTTAATAAACTGGCACCATCCCGGTCCCGTCGGTGCCGGATACCAAAGAGTTTCCTGTAATGTGGGAAATGCGGCAGCCAATTTGCTCACAACAAGCTCCCACAAACAGCAATGTGATAATGACCAGATCATCTGTGTTTTAATGATGTTGGTTGAGAGATAAATATTGGCCGGGACACCGGGGATAACTCCCCGGCTCTTCTTCGAAATAGTGGCTGTGGGATCTTTTACATCCAGCTGAGAGAGCAGACGGGGCCTCGGTTTAACGTCTCATCCGAAAGACGGCACCTCTGACAGTGCGGCACTCCCTCAGTACTGCACTGGGAGTGTCAGCCTGGATTATGGGCTAATGTCTCCGCCTGGAATCAATGGGATGAAAACTGGGCAGGTTCTACAACGGTCGCTATAGAGTGGCACCACCAAACAGAGATGGTGGACATTACCCTCCTGCTGGTTGATGACATTTTTAATTTCAGTAACCCAAATGTGTTCTCTCGACAAAAAAATTGTCCATTAATTGCATCCCAGGGCTTAAAGAAATATTGAAGAATATTTCCGTACAAACTCTACATTATGTAGAACGTTAGTAAATCTTATTCAGTAAATTTATGTCAGTTCATTTAGCTATGAGGAAAGCCTGGATAGGCTGGGGTTGTTTTCCTTTGGAACAGAGGAGGCTGAGGGGAGACTTGATTGAGGTGTATAAAATTATGAGGGGCCTAGATAGAGTGGATAGGAAGGACCGATTTCCCCTAGCAGGGAGGTCAATAACCAGGGGGCATAGATTTAAAGTAATTGGTCAGAGGATTGGAGGAGAGTTGAGGAGAACTTTTTTCACCCAGAGGGTGGTGAGGGTCTGGAACTCACTGCCTGAAAGGGCGGTAGAGGCAGAAACCCTCATCACATTTAAAAAGTATTAGGATATGCACTTGAAGTGTTGTAACCTACAGGGCTACGGACCAAGTGCTGGAAAGTGGGATTAGGCTGGATCGCTCTTTTTCGGCCGGCACGGACATGAAGGGCCGAATGGCCTCCTTCTGTGCTGTAAACGTCTATGATTCTATGATGCTATTCCTCGCATGACACACACAGCTGTCTCAAGAAAAAATATCAAATAAAATTTACCGATATTTTCATTTGTTTCAACTCTCCTTCCCTGTTCCGGTAACTCCAGACCGGCACCTATCGCAGCATTTTCCAAGGACTGCAGGAATATGGAAGCCAAATAGAAGCGTTCTTCATTTTCCATGCTGTCCCACAGGGAATCATTCGCGAGTAGATCATTTGCGGTTGAAATAATTTTCTGAGGAGGACAAACCATTTCAATTCCATCGCAGTGAATATTGGAGCATTTTTTAAAACTTCTAATTTAAAGGTATTCCCGCCACAAACTCCGTTCCCTAGCCACCGATTCCATTCCCCTCACCCACTGTCTCAGGCTGAACCAGACTGATCGCAGCCTGGCTGTCCTATTTGATCCTGAGCTGAGCTTCCGACCCTGTGATGAAATAACTCTGTGTTCTGGATTGTCTGTTGTTGTACTTGTTAATGTCTGGAATGTTTTACAGGTGTAACCACTAATGTTCCTCCCTAGCTCCGCCTTTATGGATCCTCCTGATTGGTGTGAGTCTTATTTATAAGAGCTGGGTTTTACTCATAAGGGCTGGGTTGGTGATGAATGATGGTTGCCCTGTGTTAACTTGATGCCATGATTCTTACTTAATAAAAGCCTTTAGTTTTAAGTTTTAACCTCATGGATTCAGGCAGTTATTTGGCATATCAGACCCCATATCCTCTCTATCACCAAGGTCGCCTACTTCCACCTCCGTCACATTGCCCGTTTCCGCCCCTGCCTCAGCCCATCTGCTGCTGAAACCGTCATCCGTGCCTTTGTTACCTCCAGATGCGACTATTCCGATGCTCCCCTGGCTGGTCTCCCATCTTGCACACTCCATAGACGTGAGCTCATGCAAAGCTCTGCTGCCCGTATCCTAAGTCGCATCAAGTCCCGTTCACCCATCACCCCCTGTGCTCGCTGACCTACATTAACTCCCGGTCTGCGGAATACCTCCGTTCAGTCCGTAAGGGTGATCCCGAGCTTCCAGTCGCCTCACTTTAATTCTCCGCTCCACTCCCACTCTGACCTCTCTCCCCTCGGCCTCTTACACTGTTAGAAACATAGAAGATAGGAGCAGGAGTAGGCCATTCGGCCCCTTGAGCCTGCCCCGCCATTCAATGCGATCATGGCTGATCATCCAAATTCAGTCCCTGCTTTCTCCCCATATCCCTTGATCCCTTTAGCCTTAAGAAATATATCCAACTCCTTCTTGAATATATTTAATGAACTGGCCTCCACCGCCTTCTGTGGTAGAGAGTTCCAATGAAACTCGAGGAACAGCACCTCATCTTTCGATTAGGCACTTTACAGCATTCTGGACTCAACATCGAGTTCAACAATTTCAGACCATAACCTCTGCCCCTATCCTTTTTTTCCCATTTATTTTATTTATTTATTTTTATTTTTTATTTTTTTCCTCTCTCACATGGCAGCTGTCTTTCATTCTGCCAGTGCCATTTACACTTCCTCTAGAGCCATCTTTTGTTTCTTAACTTGTCCCATTACCATCTCCTTTTGCCTTGCACCATCTCTTAATCTCTCCTGCCTTCCATCCTATCACAGACCTTCCCTTTTGTTCTTTCCTCCCCTCCCCCCTTTCCCTGCCCCCACACTTGCTTAAAAACCTATTCCATCTCCAGCTTTTTCCAGTTTTGACGAAGGGTCATCGACCTGAACCGTTAACTCTGCTCCTCTCTCCACAGATGCTGCCTGACCTGCTGAGTATTTCCAGCATTTTCTGTTTTTATTAACTCCCGGTCCTTGTTTCCAAATCCCTCAATGGCCTCGCCGTTCCTTATCACTGTAACCTCCTCCAGCCTGATAGATCTCCGAGATCTCTGCATTCCTCCAATTCTGGCCTCTTGTGCATCTCCCACTTCCTTCTCTCCAACATTGACGGCCGTGTCTTCAGCGTCTAGGCCCTAAGCTCTGGAATTCCCTCCCTAAACATCTCCGTCTTTCCACCTCTCTCCTCCTTTAAGACGCTGCTTAAAACATACCTCTTTGACCAAGCGCTCTTTGGCTGAGTGTCAATTTTTATATCTGATTAGACCCCTGTGAAGTGGCTTGGGATGGCTTATGACGTTAAAGGTGCTATATAAATGCAAGTTGTTCTTGTTGTATAGCTCCCTCCGCGACACTGCAAATTTACCCGATCAGTAACTGAGCAATGTGGATCCGAGGCGGTCCCGGGTTCACTCCCCGAGTCAGCTGATCATAGCTGGGGCAGACATAGCGGGCCGACAATTGGGCCCCTGTGCCTTTGGGTTAGGGACGGGGACATTTGCCAGGGTTCCTGCTCCTGATTTTTATAAATTTTTAAATTCATATATGGATGTGGGCATCGCTGGCAAGGCCAGCATTTATTGCCCATCCCTAGTTGCCCTTGAGAAGGTGGTGGTGAGCCGCATTCTTGAACCGCTGCAGTCCGTGTGGTGAAGGTGCTCCCACAGTGCTGTTAGGGAGGGAGTTCCAGGATTTTGACCCAGCGACGATGAAGGATCTGCGATATATTTCCAAGTCAGGATGGCGTGTGACTTGGAGGGGAACTTGGAGGTGGTGGTGTTCCCATGCGCCTGCTGCCCTTGTCCTTCTAGGTGGAAGAGGTCGCAGGTTTGGGAGATGCTGCCAAAGAAGCCTTGGCGAGTTGTTGCAGTGCATCTTGTAGATGGTACACACTGCAGCCACGGTGCGCCGGTGGTGGAGGGAGTGAATGGTTAAGGTGGTGGATGGAGTGCCAATCAAGCGGACTACTTTGTCCTGGATAGAGTCGAGCTTCTTGAGTGCTGTTGGAGCTGCACTCATCCAGGCAAGTGGAGAATATTCCATCACACTCCTTACTTGTGCCTTGTAGATGGTGGAAAGGCTTTGGGGAGTCAGGAGACACTCGTTGCAGAATACCTAGTCTCTGACCTGCTCTTGTTGCCGCTGTATTTATGTGGATGGTCCAGTTAAGTTTCTGGTCAATGGTGACCCCCAGGATGTTGATGGTGGGGATTTGGCGATGGTAATACCGTTGAATGTCGAGGGGAGGTGGTTAATCTCACACTTGTTGCAGATAGTTGGAGATTGCTATCCAGTGACTCCCTGCATGTGTTAGTCAGTGTTTAATCAGTTCAGTCGATAGTTGATGTAACTGTGCAGTGGAGAACTGCAGAAAATTTGATGTCTTTTAGTTTCGTTCCAGGTTTTTGGGGAGAAGTATGCAACCCTTTTTATCCTTTTATCCTGGACACACCGGCGATAGCTAGAAGCAGGCAATGTCCTGGGCCACAGGAGGCCCAGGAAAGTGTCTTGTTTTCGCTTTTGAAAGGTTTCTTTTGGGTCAGGAGAATCAGAAGTGCTGGCCCCACAAGGATACCATGGACCTCCATTCCCCAGCCTTACTCACTGCCTCCTGCCTCCCATCGCCATCTATTCGAGCCCCCCTCCCGTTTCTCACTTACCTTGCCAGGGACCATCCTGTGTGTCCCCGGCAGCGACCTAGCACCACAACCTAGTTGAGGTTGAAGTTCAGCCATGATCTTATTGAATGGCGGAGCAGGCTCAAGGAGCCGTATGGCCTAATCCTGTTCCTAATTTTTATGTTCTTATTAGCAAGGTCCCACAAACATCTGATTTAGTGATGTTGATTGAGGGATAAATATTGGCCAGGACACCGGGGAGAACTCTCCTGCTCTTCTTTGAAATAGTGCCATGGGATCTTTTACGTCCACCTGAGAGAGAAGACGGGGCCTCAGCTTAACGTCTCATCCAAAAGACGGCACCTCTGACAGTGCAGTACTCCCTCGGCACTGCACTGAAATGTCAGCCTGCATTTTGTGCTCAAGTTTCTGGAGTGGGACTTGAACCCATGAACTTCTGACTCAGAGGCAAGAGTGCTGCCGCTTGTTAAGGGGGGTGTACGTGATGCAATCCAGCAGCCAGTGCACAGAGTAAAGGTTCTCCGTTATGATACCTGTCTTGCTATTGTTTACCTAGATTTGGGGCAGAAAAGGGTACACTCAGGGTCATAGGGGACACAAGGTCCACTTACAGGAGTGGCTAGTGAGGCTCAACCAAGAAAATGTTTAGCTTGTACGTGAGCCATTATTCCATAGATTATAAGAAATTCTGTAGAAATCAAATGCTGAAAACCACATGGCCATCTGTAATGTAACTGGGATTCTTTTCACTTTAACCTCCCAGATCTGAATTGCCGATTTCTCCCTGTGAAAAACAGTACAAAGCATAATGTGCCACTACTAACCTTCAATATAGGTTCGCCAGTCTGTTTCCGGCACAGCTCATTCACCAGTACAACGATTGAATTAATCTCAGTGCAATAATTGTGGAATGAGGATGAGGGAGACTGTGAGAAGAAAGAAAATAAGCTGTGAAGATCTTCAGAAGCTGAGAGTGAACTTCAGCTCACTAAATTATCCAATTCACAAAATCTTCAGGGGTCAGCACAGGTATGCATAGATCACACATGTACACACAGACACATAGATTGCACATGTACACACAGATCACACATGTACACAGACACAGATCACACATGTACACACAGACACATAGATTGCACATGTACACACAGACACATAGATCGCACATGTACACACAGACATAGATTGCACATGTACACACAGACACATAGATCACACATGTACACACAGACACATAGATCACACATGTACACACAGACACAGATCACACGTACACACAGACACAGATCACACATGTACACACAGACACATAGATTGCACATGTACACACAGACACATAGATCGCACATGTACACACAGACATAGATTGCACATGTACACACAGACACATAGATCACACATGTACACACAGACACATAGATCACACATGTACACACAGACACATAGATTGCACATGTACACACAGACACATAGATTGCACATGTACACACAGACACATAGATTGCACATGTACACACAGACACATAGATCACACATGTACACACAGACACATAGATCACACATGTGCACAGACACATAGGGAGCACATGTACACAGACACAGATCACACATGTACACAGACACAGAGATCGCACATGTACACACAGACACATAGGGAGCACATGTACACAGACACAGAGATCGCACATGTACACACAGACACACAGATCGCACATGTACACAGACACATAGATTGCACATGTACACACAGACACAGATCGCACATGTACACACAGACACATAGATCGCACATGTGCACAGACACAGAGATCACACATACACAGACACATAGATCACACGTGCACACAGACACATAGATCGCACATGTACACACAGACAAATAGGGAGCACATGTACACAGACACAGAGATCACACATGTACACACAGACACATAGATTGCACATGTACACACAGACACACAGATCGCACATGTACACAGACACAGATCGCACATATACACACAGACACACAGATTGCACATGTACACACAGACACACAGATTGCACATGTACACACAGACACAGATCGCACATGTACACACAGACACATAGATCGCACATGTACACAGACACAGAGAGCACACATGTACGCAGACACATAGATCACACATGTACACACAGACACAGATCGCACATGTACACACAGACACATAGGGAGCACATGTACACAGACACAGAGATTGCACATGTACACACAGACACAGATCGCACATGTACACACAGACACATAGATCGCACATGTACACAGACACAGAGATCACACATGTACGCAGACACATAGATCACACATGTACACACAGCCACAGATCGCACATGTACACACAGACACATAGGGAGCACATGTACACAGGCACAGAGATCACACATGTACACAGATGCAGAGATCACACATGTACACACAGACACATAGGGAGCACATGTACACAGACACAGATCACACATGTACACACAGACACATAGATTGCACATGTACACAGACACATAGATCGCACATGTACACACAGACACATAGATCGCACATGTACACACAGACACAGATTGCACATGTACACACAGACACAGATCACAGACACACAGATCGCACATGTACACACAGACACATAGATCGCACATGTACACAGACACAGAGATCACACATGTACACACAGACACATAGAGAGCACATGTACACACAGACACAGATTGCACATGTACACACAGACACAGATCACAGACACACAGATCGCACATGTACACACAGACACAGAGATCACACATGTACAGACACAGAGATCACACATGTACACACAGACACATAGAGAGCACATGTACACACAGACACATAGAGAGCACATGTACACACAGACACAGATTGCACATGTACACACAGACAGAGAGCACATGTACACACAGACACATAGATCACACGTACACACAGACACATAGAGAGCACATGTACACACAGACACATAGATCACACGTACACACAGACGCATAGATCGCACATGTACACACAGACACAGAGATCGCACATGTACACACAGACACATAGGGAGCACATGTACACAGACACAGAGATCACACATGTACACACAGACACATAGATCACACGTACACACAGACGCATAGATCGCACATGTACACACAGACACAGAGATCACACGTACACACAGACACAGAGATCGCACATGTACACACAGACACATAGGGAGCACATGTACACAGACACAGAGATCACACATGTACACAGACACACAGATTGCACATGTACACACACACAGATCGCACATGTACACACAGACACATAGATCGCACATGTACACACAGACACATAGATCGCACATGTACACAGACACAGAGATCACACGTACACAGACACATAGATCACACATGTGCACACAGACACATAGATCGCACGTGTACACAGACACATAGGGAGCACATGTACAGACACAGAGATCACACATGTACACACAGACACACAGATCGCACATGTACACACAGACACATAGGGAGCACATGTACACAGACACAGAGATCACACATGTACACACAGACACATAGATTGCACATGTACACACAGATCGCACATGTACACAGACACATAGCTCGCACATGTACACACAGACACACAGATCGCACATGTACACACAGACACATAGATCGCACATGTACACAGACACAGAGATCACACATGTACGCAGACACATAGATCACACGTACACACAGACACAGATCGCACATGTACACACAGACACATAGGGAGCACATGTACACAGACACAGAGATCACACGTACACAGACACATAGATTGCACATGTACACACAGACACATAGATCGCACATGTACACACAGACACATAGATCGCACATGTACACAGACACATAGATTGCACATGTACACACAGACACAGATCACACATGTACACACAGACACATAGATCGCACATGTACACAGACACAGAGATCACATATGTACGCAGACACATAGATCACACGTACACACAGACACAGATCGCACATGTACACACAGACACATAGGGAGCACATGTACACAGACACAGAGATCACACATGTACACAGACACAGAGATCACACATGTACACACACATGGAGCACATGTACACAGACACAGATCACACATGTACACACAGACACATAGATTGCACATGTACACACAGACACATAGATTGCACATGTACACACAGACACATAGATTGCACATGTACACACAGACACAGATCACACAGACACATAGATCGCACATGTACACACAGACACATAGATCGCACATGTACACAGACACAGAGATCACACATGTACACAGACACATAGATCACACATGTACACAGACACATAGATCACACATGTACACAGACACATAGAGAGCACATGCACACACAGACACATAGAGAGCACATGTACACACAGACACAGATTGCACATGTACACACAGACAGAGAGCACATGTACACACAGACACATAGATCACACGTACACACAGACACATAGAGAGCACATGTACACACAGACGCATAGATCGCACATGTACACACAGACACAGAGATCACACATGTACACACAGACACAGAGATCGCACATGTACACACAGACACATAGGGAGCACATGTACACAGACACAGAGATCACACATGTACACAGACACATAGATCGCACATGTACACACAGACACATAGATCGCACATGTACACAGACACAGAGATCACATGTACACAGACACATAGATCACACGTGCACACAGACACACAGATCGCACATGTACACACAGACACATAGGGAGCACATGTACACAGACACAGAGATCACACATGTACACACAGACACAGAGATCGCACATGTACACAGACACATCGGGAGCACATGTACACAGACACAGAGATCACACATGTACACACAGACACATAGATTGCACATGTACACACACACACAGATCGCACATGTACACAGACACATAGCTCGCAGATGTACACACAGACACACAGATCGCACATGTACACACAGACACATAGATCGCACATGTACACAGACACAGAGATCACACATGTACGCAGACACATAAATCACACGTACACACAGACACAGATCACACATGTACACACAGACACATAGGGAGCACATGTACACAGACACAGAGATCACACATGTACACAGACACATAGATTGCACATGTACACACAGACACATAGATCGCACATGTACACACAGACACATAGATCGCACATGTACACACAGACACATAGATCGCACATGTACACACAGACACAGATCACACATGTACGCAGACACATAGATCACACGTACACACAGACACAGATCGCACATGTACACACAGACACATAGGGAGCACATGTACACAGACACAGAGGTCACACATGTACACAGACACAGAGATCACACATGTACACAGACACATGGAGCACATGTACACAGACGCAGATCACACGTACACACAGACACATAGATTGCACATGTACACACAGACACATAGATTGCACATGTACACACAGACACAGATCACACAGACACATAGATCGCACATGTACACAGACACAGAGATCACACATGTACACAGACACATAGATCACACATGTACACACAGACACATAGAGAGCACATGTACACACAGACACATAGAGAGCACATGTACACACAGACACAGATTGCACATGTACACACAGACAGAGAGCACATGTACACACAGACACATAGATCACACGTACACACAGACACATAGAGAGCACGTACACACAGACGCATAGATCGCACATGTACACACAGACGCATAGGGAGCACATGTACACAGACACAGAGATCACACATGTACATGCAGACACAGAGATCGCACATGTACACGCAGACACATAGCTTGCACTTGTACATACAGACACATAGATCGCACATGTACACACAGACACAGATTGCACATGTACACACAGACGCATAGATCGCACATGTACACACAGACACATAGGGAGCACATGTACACAGACACAGAGATCACACATGTACATGCAGACACAGAGATCGCACATGTACACGCAGACACATAGCTTGCACTTGTACACACAGACACATAGATCGCACATGTACACACACACATAGATTGCACATGTACACACAGACACATAGATTGCACATGTACACACAGACACATAGATCGCACATGTACACACATAGATCGCAC